>NC_066889.1:1934407-2299839 GCF_022985175.1 Labeo rohita
TGTCTCGTAAGTTAAAGGTTTTGTGTAGACAAATCAGACAACAAGACCTTTGTATGTTTTCTTGCAACTTAAACTAATGACAGAAATCCTGTCTGGCACCCCAGAAAAAAACTATTTAACATTAAATTAAAACAAAAAGTGTGGGAAACGTTACAAGGTCAGTACTAAATAAAACAGTAACACATTTTGTATGATCCCTCTTATTTTGGTAAAATAATTAACATTTTTCAGATTCTGCAAGGTGTGTGTAAACTTTTGACCTCAACTGTATATTCCCTTTTGTTAAAATTATTATCTTCTTTACAAATTTGCCAAGGGGTATGTAAACATTTGAGCAGAACTAGACAGTCTAGCCTAAGGAGAATTGCAACTGTGACAGGTTTTTAAAGGTATATTCAACAGTCTAAAAACGAAACAGGGTTCACAACCCTATCAAGCTGAAAAACAGTATTTAACTTTTAAAGTTTATTCTGACATTTTCTCTAAAAAAAATGCATTTGAAGAAGCCTTTGAAGTGGGATAGCCTTTGACTGCTTGTGCATTATTGCCGCCCACAGCCGAATTTTCTCCCTCAACTTCAAAAATCACTCCAACATCATCCTACATCGCTGCAGAAGTACCCACCCAGTCTTTGCAAAGTTGACATGAAAAGAAGATCAAACACCCTTAACAATAAAAAAGCGATATAGGACGATTTCGAAGTTGAGGGAGAACAAGAGATGGGAGTTTTTCAACATACCCTAACTGTCATGAACCGGAAAAAAAACTGAGTTCAGAATTCAGGCAGAGTAAGACAAGACGAGCGTTTGACATTAAAAAGTATATAAATTGTATTATTTTTATTAAAATAACCGATCGTTATGCTAGATAAGGCCCTTCTTTCTCGGCTGGGATTGTTTACAGCTGCGTTTGGGATTGTTTGAAGCTGCATTTAAACTGCATTTTGGAAGTTCAAAATCGGGGCACCATATCAGTCCATTATATGGAGAAAAATGTTTTCCTCAATAAACATCATTTCTTTACGACTGAAGAAAGAAAGACATGAAAATCTTGGATGACAAGGGGGTGAGTACATTATATGTGAATCTTTGTTTAGGAAGTGGACTTCTCCTTTAATGTGACACTTCAGTGCGACATTTAAAATTAATGTTTTTTATTTTATTTATTTATTTATTTTACAACTGATGTGTGTCAGCAAGCTAAAGGCAAAGTGCTTTGGTCTCAGATTTATTTTAGCATTAAATTCAGTCAAGCAGAACACACTGCTATGACACAGAAATTCCCAATGTTTCTGTTTACTACCTTTTTATTAGGGAGTCGGGCTTGTAACCGAAAGGTTGCGGGTTCGAGTCCCAGGTCCAGCAGGGATTGAAGGTGGTGGGGCTGAATAACCAGCGCTCTCTCCACCCTCAATACCACGACTGAGGTGAGTCCCTTGAGCAAGGCACCGATCCCCCAGCTGCTGCCCGGGCGCCGCAGTGATAGCAATATGGTTTCCCACTGCTCCGGGTGTGTGTTCACGGTGTGTGTGTGCGTGTTTGATCACTTCTCACTGCTGTGTGTGTGCACTTGGATGGGTTAAATGCAGAGCACAAATTCCGAGTATGGGTCACCATACTTGGCCACACGTCCTTTCCTTTCCTTTTCTTTCCTTTCCTTTCCTTTTCTCTGCTGAATTTGGCAACTGTTAACTCAGAACTAATCACCAAAATTTACACATGTGTCACACTTTACCACTACTCTAGCACTGGATATGATGGAGACTAGAGCAATAGCCCACCAAAAAGTATGCTGCTCTATGTTTCTTTAGTTTTTTATCAGCAGGACTGGTATAGCTAGTTAGGTAGTTCTGAAATGCAGAGGCACAGGACAGTTAGATGGAATATTTCTGTTGGTGCTCACATTATTCTAGAAGAAAAATCTAATCAAACATTCTAAATGAATCTGGGAATATTTTCCGTCTTGGGCTAGATTGAGTGCGTCTGAATTCGACCTGATGTTCTTTGCTTGAGTAAAACAGATATTTTAAGGTAATTGTTGATTCATTTTTGAGATCTTCTGCTTTATTTCTGAGTTAGTGCGGAGGGGCAGTGGAGATAGAAGTAATAAGGTATTGATTTTCAGATTAGAAGATGAGGAGGGGGTTTATAACATGAAATAAAAAAATAAAAAAAACAATTTGACAGCTGAAAAAATACACCTACTAACACAAAGACACAAAATATGTTTGATTTCTCACTGTTGTTTTTTATTAGTATTTTATTGCATGCCCTTTTTTTGACTCTGCTAAGGTTACGTGTTTACGTGCTCAGAGTTGTTAAAAATCCCAGTTATGCCGAAATTTGATTTGATGAGTTTTGTACTGATACGTTTTCCCTGCGTTCTTTTGTTTCAGCCTTCACAACGAAAATGCATTGCTCACTGATCTCCAGTGAAGACATCTATCAGAGTTTATTCAGGCCTGTACGACTGATGCCAGAAACCTCAGAGCAGCAAAACAGGTTTCTTGGCATCTGTGTCTCTACACAAAGGAGTGCTGGAGATTTCATGATGTCTCACAGTCTCAGCTCCGTAAAAGGGAACTGTGTAATTCATGCACCACTAGTGACAGCGAACAGAACTGCAAAATAATAATAATCATAAAATTGTATAATAATAATTTTTAAACAGGTTTTTTGAATGCTGACTCAAGTCAACCTCTAAACGATTCACTTACACTATGACCCTCTGTATGTTAAGCTGGGATTTAACACTGATGAAACAACACACTTCAACTTTAATTTTCCTCTATGATTCACACTGTACTGACTCCGTATTACTACCGTAATAGCCACAGTATATGAGCAATATTCACAATTATGGTGAAGCGAGACCTATAGGACTTGGACACTTGAATTATACAATATATGTGACTATATAGTAGGGCTGCACGATTAATCGCGATCTCGATTTATACATAAATGCGATCTCATTTCTGAATGACGATTCACTTCTGTGTATTTCCCTGCATTCAGATCATGCTGCATTCACGCGTTATTGGTCACACTCACACAATAACAAAACACTATTAATTCACCAATCAATCATAAATCTCGATCACGTCTCTCCTTCTCTTTCATTGGCCACGTTCCGCTGTCACTCACGTGAGGTGTAACAAGGCAGCAGACCTAAACGGAGTCAGTTTGTTTCGTGGATTTGTAGCGGTAAGAGGGGAAAAAAATTAACCCCAGTGTGGACAATCCTAGTGGCGACGGTGAAAGTGAGCATGTACTGTAAGAATATTGGTACAGAAAAAACACATATGGTATATAATGGTATATAATTATAGTATGTATTTGTGAATAAGCTATAGCATGTGTGCATTTATACTGAATGTTTTTAGACTACCGTTTTTCATACAAATAGGCTACCTATAAAACCATGTATTTTTACCATGGTATTGAGGTACCATTATGTGTGGTTTTAACTGTTTATCATGATTTAAAATGTATGCTTGCTACTATGGGAGACCAATGCTTAATTTAAAATAATAATAATAAATTTAACCATATAAAACTGAGGTTGCTACAATTTTTACAGATGTTACTGATTGATAATGAACAAAATTTACCTCTGCATCCTCAAGCTACTATCAAATGTGTATTTCTAAGAGACAAAAAAGTGATATTATTATTATTATTATTAATATTATCATCATTATTATCATTATCAGACAACCCAAACCTGTTTCTTGATTTGAAACAATACAAACTTATGGTCTGCTTTATTTTATTATTGGTTTATTTATTATTATTGGTTATTTTATTATTGGTTTATTTATTATTTGTTAATGTTCTTGTATGTTCAAAAACTTTTAAATTACTTTTATTCACTTTAAGGGGTCTAAAATAAAGAAAAGAGACTATTTTTTGTTACTCCAGCACTTGTACTAAATGGTTGAAAAATGAGAATCGTGTAAGAGAACTGTGATCTCAATTCCCACGGGCAAAAATCGTGATCCACATTTTAGCAAGAATCATGCAGCCCTACTATATAGTGTTCCTACTGGGTTCGGAAAACTATAAGTATGGAATTTGATTTAAGAATTTTCCAGGTCTGGAAAAGTATGGAAAAAAGAAAGCAGAGTATGGAAAAATATTTGCGTTTCCAGACTTCTGCCCCTATTTAGTTTTTTTGTAATCATAGAAAATATGGAATTTAATGGAATTTCATGAAATTTAATGAAAATAAATGTATTATACAAGAAGTCAGATATCATGGCAGCTGTTTAGTGATTCTTTAGTGATTGTCAAATATGCACTTTTTATAAAAAACATGCAGACTTTTATTTACACTGGAGAAACCATTAAACTTAGCATAGAGGACAGTGCACACTGAGCTGCCTATTGTGCCATCAGCCCATTTCATGGTGTGGTTTCTTGGCCTCCACAAGAGAAATAAGGCCTTGAAATATGGCATACTGCCCTAACGAAAGCCAAATTTTGAACACTTTTTTTTACAGTACCAGTCTTTTTTTGCAGACCCTTGAACTTAGCAAATTTTATGTCATCAGCCTATTTTGTGTCATGGTTTATGCACCACCACAGAGGATGTGTTAAATTGGGCGTTAGGCCTTGATATTAGAGATAATAGGTTATATAAAACTAGAAATTGTTATGTGTAAGCATGCAAAAAATGTGTATATATATATATATATATATATATATATACACACACACACACACACATATATATTTTTTTTTATTTTTTTTTTAAAGGGAATTTGCATGTTTGCATGACTGAACTATATTCCAAATATAAAGCTGAAAAAATGCTCTATGGACCATTTATGTTAAAGATCATCTGAAAATCTACTGAGAGGTTTGGAAATTTTAGCATGAAAATTTTGAAATGGAAAATGGGTAGGAACCCTGTATACAGTACTTGTCAAAAATTAAACAAATAAAACAAAGACTTATTTTAACAGTTTATTTTGTGACAACCAAATCCAAATTCAAGTCAATGAATAAATATTATCCTGGTCAGACCATGATAAGACATATGTATAAACACAAAGATATGCTGCACATTCATGCTAATACATATAGCCATTTATCAAACCAGTCCTTCAGCTAAGCCACACACACATTTCGTACTGCAAGCACTCAAGGACAGCATCATGCTTATGCATTATGATTCAAAGGATGCGCCCAGAGATAATAAAGGCTTCCTCTGGAAGTGCTGATATACACTGCATGCTATCTTCAATATTCAGGTATTTTTTCCTAAGTATTACCATCAGCATCTTTCCATCTACAACCTTTAAAAAGGTCCAATAAATTGTAAGTTGTCTGATTTAGCATTGCTATTACAGCAACTACCAAAGCCTGTAATGTTTATCCCCAAATCAGAGGAAATAAATGTTGTAAACCTGTCACTGTGCAGCTATGGCGAAAGCAGTAACCTCTCAAATGCAGGGAAACAGGTGCTAGACCATCTGCGTACACTTTGATAGTCGCCCTAAATTAGAGAGATCTGAATGTTAAAGTTGTGAATGTTGTGCTAACATGTTTAGATGTAACACATGACAGCAATAACATTGTAAAGATTATTCATCAACATTTTTCTCATTTACATAACTAACAGTCAGACTGAACCCTCACATCTCATGTCTGACATCACATATTTATTAGGGGTCCCACAGGGCTCAGTGTTCAGTCCTACTTACTTCTTATATACCAACAGTCATGGGTGACATTTAACTCTTGAATCTAAATGGCAAGAAAAAAATTAAGCACAAAAAAAGTTTAAAAAGTATTGGCTCTGTCAAAAAGACAGCGCAGCATGAGCTCGTAACAAATGTATTTACTAGCTGACTTGTCTCACACTAAACAGCGCTGTGAAATCCAATGAGAAACATTTCAGTTTGGAGCAGAGGTCTCCAATACACACCACAGATGACTTGATGACTAGTTTAAAGCCAGATGAAACACCGCTGACATTTTCAACATCACTGAGGCAGAAAACAAGAAAAACATTCCTGCATTTACAATGGATTTACTGTAGTAACACTAACTGTAGAAATGATGTTATGATATGATTTATGTAGACATGTAGGCCCACTGAATGTATTAAGTGAGTAATGAAATACAGGACAAATTACAGATATTTGTTGTAAGCAGTTCTGTGCATCTGAATTTATACTAAATAAATGTGTTTATAGACTATACATGCCTGCATTACTTAATTTATTCTGATCTTATTTTCAGCAATGCAGATATATGGTTTAATTCCACAAAATGCCTTTTCCACTTAGAAAAACTTAAAAATAAAGTAAGTTTAATCAATATTTTTTTAAATATCCATGAAATAAAGACACCTTAAAATAACAAGAAATTGTATTGTGCCATCTCAGGTTATGTAATTTGTTAATGTAATTTATTATTTTATGACTATTTTTCTACGTCATGTTTTGGTATTTTTGTCAACCCTGTTACAGACACAAGGGTTACTAGATACTATAGCTTAATTAGAACTCATATGCCACTAAATGATATAGGCATTAGCTCAATAATATACCAAGGATGACCTTTAAAATGAATTTTACACAATCTTTAAAAACAGGGTCAAACCTAATCAATGTCATCCCTGTTACAAACATGTCAAAACCTGTTAATCTAAAAAAGTAACATGTTGACAGTAACAGGTTTGAAAATTTGAAACAAATTTGCTAATTGCTAGCTAGTCTAGTTCACAAAAGCACATATTGTACACTTTGAAAGGATTTTACTTGCAGATATTGATTATATATGTGACCCTGGACCACAAAACCAGTCTTAAGTCGCTGGGGTATATTTGTAGCAATAGCCAAAAATACATTGTATGGGTCAAAATTATACATTTTTCTTTTATGCCAAAAATCATTAGGAAATTAAGTAAAGATCATGTTCCATGAAGATATTTTTTTTAAATTCCTACTGTAAATATATGAAAACGTAATTTTTGATTAGTCATATACATTGTTAAGAACTTTATTTGGACAACTTTAAAGGCAATTTTCTCAATATTTTGATTTTTTTTGCACCCTCAGGTTCCAAATAGTTGTATCTCGACCAAATATTGTCCTATGTATAAATCTCAATTTTGAAAAATTGACCCTTATGACTGGTTTTGTGATCCAGGGTCACATATAAGAAATAATAGTTTAAATGTACATTTAAACGACCAAGCCTCAAAAATCATAAAAAAGGAACATTATAGAGGAGTGAGAGAAATATGCTTGCATTTTAAGTGTTGCAATCCTGGTTGAAAAATAATGTATCCTCCTAGAAATGATAACACTTGAATGTACATTATTTTAACAGGGCTGACACAAAATCAGGGGAGACCAATAAAATGATTTATATTTTATAGAGAAAAATGCATACTTATGCCAAAAACATTGCTTAACAATGAGAATATATTTCGAACAATATGCAAATGTGATTTTAATATCATTTTGCCTTCATTTTGCAAATTAAAGGTCCTGCTGAAAAAGACAAATCATAGTGAGGGACAGGTCAAAAACCTTACCCTTACCAGCATAAGTGTTGTTTAAATTATTTTAAATAATATTTAATTGACTTTTTTATGTAATATTGATGAAAGAATACATAGTATTGTTATGTTTTTAAATTGCACATTTATTTGCTGTTATATTAAATCTCTGTTTGATTATTTCTTAGGGATGCAAAAGGCAACGAATTCGTGAAATGACTCATATACCAACCCGATCTCACGTCAGTTCATACATATTTCACAAGGTGGTGAATTTGTATGTTTTGTGAAAAATCATATGTATTTTCCGAGGTGGCAAATTCGTAAGACTTCATACGAATGACCACCCCTAACTCTGCCCTTAAACCTACAAATACATATTATTTTTAAACAGTATTTCAGTGATCTTACATTTTACGACTAAACTCATCTTGTGGCATTTCATCAGACCTGACTTTGACTTAAACACAATTGACTTCATCCAACTTGAGAGTGAATAAATGACATGATTTTTATTTTTGGGTGAACTATCCTTTTAATTTAATTCCTGAATAAATCAGTGAGATTAAACAATGCAACTTGAAATTGTGAAACTCATTAAATATCCTTAATTAAACACTGATAGACACTGATCTTTTACAGAGCCCCTTAAACACTTGATTTTCCCACTTTGACTCCCAGAGGATAGCACTGGACAAAGTTTGATATGCGAGACTTTCATCTGATCCACGCAGATGTGGTGCCTCTTAGAAGAATGCAAGACAACGACACAAAATGCAGACACCAAGAGATGATTAGACCCTGCGCACTGGAAGTGCTGCTCTAACACACGTCTATCACATCTTCAGCTGTAATGACACCTACATTGTGTGTTTCTCACACAAACATACACAGAACAGCCACCTACTCTAAAAAGTCGAAACGAATATTCAACACCAAGGCTGGTTTTTACACTCTTAGCTCACAGCTGTGGCGTTGACAAAACATTCAGCATTTCTCCCTCCTGAAATCCATTTTTAGCCATTGTTAAAGGTACAGTAATGGACAGAAGCAAACATATTCTAAACAAAAGCTGACCTGAAATCTATTTGCCCAGGGATCATACACTACAGTATACTGTATGACTATTTATCTCCTACCAAAGCACATCATTATTCGTCGCTTCTCAAAGGACAGCATCTGCCGTTTATAGGCATAAGTGAACTAGGTGGTCGTCTAAGGTGCCACCAGCTGGATGGGTCACTAAAGAGCAACTCAATGCCACCATAAACATATTTACATAATGAAACTGCACTTTAGTAAAAACATTCACATGTTAAGTACATTTAGGTGACATCATATTTCCATGAAATGATGGCGATTAAAAATCCGTAACAAAATTTTGTATTTAAAAAATGATGACATTTGCAAAATAAGACAGTTGATGGGTTGCCATGACCAAAAACCTAAAGGTCAGTAATGTACTAATAGATCTCATATGTAATATTTAAACGATTCATATCATAATTTCGTCACACTTTATTTTAAGGTCTAATTCTCACTATTAACAAAGCATTAGCTACAGCTTTTGCCTCAGTAAACTCTAATTTTCTGCTTGTTAAAGGAGTAGTTCACTTCCAAAACAAACATTTACAAATAATGTACTCACCCCCTTGTCATCCAAGATGTTCATGTCATTCAGTTGTAAAGAAATTATTGTTTTTTGAGTAAAAGATTTCAGGATTTCGGTCCATATAGTGGACTTCTATGGTGCCTGTGAGTTTGAACTTTCAAAATGTAGTTTAAATGCAGCTTTAAAAGGCTCTAAATGACCCCAGCTGAGGAAGAAGGGTCTTACCTAGCGAAACGATCAGTTATTTTCTAAAAAATTGACAATTTATATACTTTTTAACCTCGAATGCTCGTCTTGACTAGCTCTGCGTGAACTCTGTGTATTCCAGGTCAAGACAGTTAGGGTGTGTCGAAAAACTCCCATTTCATTTTCTTCAACAAAATCATCCTACATCACTGCAGAGGTACCAACTCAGTGTTTACAAAGTGAACATGCAATAAAATGGCCCTTTACCATAAAATCTAAAACAGCAATGTAGGATCGTTTTGTAGTTGGAGAAGAAAATGAGATGGGAGTTTTTCAACCTACTCTAACTGTCTTGACCTGGAATACACAGAGTTCACTCAGAGCTAGACAAGACGAGCATTTGAGGTCAAAAAGTATATAAATTGTCAATTTTTAGAAAATAAATGATCGTTTCTCCAGACAAGACCCTTCTTCCTCGGCTGGGATCGTTTAGAGCCATTTAAAGCTGCATTTAAACTACATTTTGGAAGTTCAAACTCGGGGCACCATAGAAGTCCACTATATGGAGAGAAATCCTGAATGTTTTCCTCAAAATAACATATTTTCTTAACAACCGAAGAGAGAAAAACATGAACATCTTGGATGACAAGGGGGTGAGTAAATTATCTATAACTTTTTGTTCTGGAAGTGAACTTCTACTTTAAAGTTAGTAAGGTAGTTGTTAAGTTTAGGGATGTGGAATACGGCCATGCAGAATATGTGCTTTATAATTACTAATAAACAGGCAATATGGTACTAACATGCATGCTATAAGCAATATAAGCAATAAGCAACCAGTTAACTGTGTGAATGGGTCCGTATACCAAAGTGTTAACCATAATCCTAATTCTAATCAAATGCATCGACCACCTTTTTAGCTATATCTCCTAAATTGAATTTATCTCTAAAAAGTTTAAAATGTACAGCGATTGTCATTAAGCTTTTGTTTCATGCTCAGAATTATAGGGCAAGGTTTACTAAATTAAAAGGCATTAATATGTGATATTTGTGTTTTACTTAGAATGTTACTTACTACTGTAAGTGTTTTTATAAAGCACTTTTAAGTTTTATTGAAAATATATATATATATATTTATTTTATTATTCAATGTGTAAAAAAAAAAAAAAAAAAAAAATTGTTTTATTTTAAGGACCAATAGTCACACTTTATTTTAAGGTCCAATTCTCACTATTAACAAACCACTAACAATGACTTTTGCCTCAATAAACTATTAATTTGCTGTTTATTAGTAGTTATTAAGGTAGTTGTTAAATTCAGGTATTGGGTAGGATTAGGGATGTAGATTAGCAGAATATGTGCTTTATAAGTACTAATAAATAGCCAATATGTTATAAATAGGCATGCCAATAAGCAGAAAGTTAATAGTGAGAGTTGTTTCCAATACTAAAGTGTTACCGGACCAATTCTCACTATTAACTACTTGTTTATTAGCATGCATATTACAAGCATGTTGGCTGTTTATTAGTACAAAATACATATTAATGCCTTATTCTGCATGAGCATACTCTAGATCACTTAATCCACTCCATACCTAAACTTAACAACTACCTTATTTACTATGAATAAACAGCACATTAGTTGTTTGTTGAGGCAAAAGTCATAGTTAATAGTGAGGACTGGATGTTAAAATAAGTGTGACTAAAAATATTTTTTTCTGTTGTATTATTTCTTATTCTTTTATAAGTATTGTCCATTTATTTTTGTTTAATATGATGTTTTAGATATTAGAAGTATGTAAAAACATACTAAAATATTTTTGATATGGACTGAACCCAGAGCAAGGTTTTTTCATTAGTGATCAGGCAGCAAGTAGTGAAAAGAGAGAAATAGAAAATCTTTCTAGAAATCTGTTTAGAAAGTAAACAAATCAATTTACAATCAATGTGTTTAGATCAAACTTTGCAGAACTTCATTGCTAACTAACTTAGATAAGCTGAACCACTGCATTTAAGCAGCTAGGGTGCCAGAAATGGTCAGAATTGGCCCTGCCCATTGATTTTTTCCCTTCATTTTTATGATTGTTGAGTTTTGTGGTTTGAAAAGCAAACTAACCCCTGCACACAAACACCCTCCGTAGTTTAAACAGTGTATATTACCTTTTCTCAGGACAACTCGGGTGTGAACAGATCATAAATCAGCAGTCGTAGCATAAATGCCTCCTACACGAGGACTTCACGTGAACGCTTCCTGTCAAAGCACATTGGAATAATTTTGCTATTATCACTTTCGTGTCAGGCTGGTAAAAACAGCTGTGTGCATGCTAATTCTTTCCATTGTTTATTCATTTCACCCATTACCACCTTCATTTCTGTTACAATCGTTCAGTCGTTAACGTTCTGTGTGGAACTGTGTCTTCTACAAGACCTGCAGGATGAAAGAGCAGCGTTTCATGTTCTCAAACTCTTCAACTTTTCGACCCCTCACCGTGAGGTTGAAGCCATCGGCGCCAGCGACTCTGACTCTCCTTGAGGTGGCTCTGACATCCAGCTTTTATTTCGTTGTACCTTTATCTCTCTCGTCTGCCTCTTAACAGGATGTAGCAATCCATTAACGCTTCTCTTCATCCACAAAGTGACCCAGTCGACCTACTTTCTTTTCCTCTAACTCTGTGCCCCTCTCTCTCCACTCACTTTTTTGTTTTTGCTCAGTTTTTTTTTCTTTTCTTTTTTTTTTTTTGCAATGCCCACCACGAGTCACCTTTTAAGGTTTTGACCCTGTATGGATATGGCTTAGTGCACAGCCTACCCTCTCTTTGTCACCGAGTCCCCAATCGGTCAGAGACGCTCAAGCATGAATGAGGAAATGTCAGATAAAAATGGGTCGACTGTTACAGATCAAATATTTAATATCTACACTGCAATATCTACTAGGTCCAAGAAATATAATCTTTGTACACTGAGAAACAGTCTGCTGTGAAGCCATCAAACTATTAATATTATTATTTTTTTAATTATGAAGATTGAAATAGAAAAGGAATAGTTCTTAAAAGCTGCAAAATACAAACACACAGTTTTCCTAAAGTGAGATTTATTTCACTGATTTGTTTTCATTTCACATTGCCATTTATTCATTTTGCAGAAGTTTTTACAGCAAATTACAAATACAAGCAGAAGAAATTAAATAAATAGAGAAAACCAGAAAACGTCTGAAATTAAAGTGATTTAGTTTTATGGTAGATCTGAAAATAAACTAACCATGAAAAATTATTTAAAAGCATTTATTAGTCAAGTTATTGTTTACATTTACTAATACATTATTAAAGGAGAAGTCCACTTCCAGAACAACAATTCGCAAATAATGTTCTCAGCCCCTTGTCATCCAAGATGTTCATGTCTTTCTGTCTTCAGTTGTAAAGAAATTATGGTTTTTGAGGAAAACATTTCAGCATTTTTCTCCATATAAAGGACTTTATTGGTGCCCTGATTTTGAACTTCTAAAATGTAGTTTAAATGCAGCTTCAAAGCGTTCTAAACAATCCCAGCCGAGGAAGACGGGTCTTATCTAGCGAAACAATCGTTTATTTTTTCGGAAAATAAAATTTTGTATACTTTTTAAGCACAAAAGCTCATGTAGCACAGGCTCTGGGATGCGCGTTCACGACGCTACGTACTATTATGTCGAAAGGTCACGCGGAACTACAGAGCCAGTGTTTACAAAGCAAACGCTAAGAAAGTGCAAGTAAGCCAAACGCTGTTTACAAACAAAAAGGTACAATGATGTTGGACGATTCTGAAGTTGTAGGAGAAAATAAGATGGACTTTTTCAACATACTCTACCTTTTTGAGCCGGAGTACACAGACGATGAAATCAGACGTGATTCAGTAGTGATGGGAAGTCATTTTTACCAACTCGGACCTTTGAGTCTTGTTAAGCAAAATGAACTAATCTTTTCTCGAGTCATTTCATTCATTTTAGCAAAATCAGCATCACGTGACAGCCCCATAAGATGAACGAACGACTCAAAAAACCCGAAGACTCGACACAGGTGAACTAGTTCCAGTACAGAACCTAACAGGATGTTGTGCATGCACGACTGAACGAATCACTCCCGAGACGACTCGTTCTTCCCGAGTCACAATAAAGATTTGTTCAAAATGAACAAATCGTTCAAGAACGACCCATCACTAAATCGTAGCATTGTGGGCGCACATCCCAGAGCCTGTGCTACATGAGCTTTTGTGCTTAGAAAGTATACAAATTTTAATTTTTTGAAAAAAATGACCAATCGTTTCGCTGGATAAGACCCATCTTCCACGGCTGGGATCGTTTAGAGCCCTTTGAAGCTGCATTTAAACTACATTTTGGAAGTTTAAAATCGGGGCACCAATGAAGTCCATTATATGGAAAAAAATCCTGAAATGTTTTCCCTTAAAAAACATAATTTCTTTACAACTGAAGACAGAAAGGCATGAACATATTGGATGACAAGGGGGTGAGTAAATTATTTGTAAATTGTTGTTCTGGAAGTGGACTTCTCCTTTAAAATCTGTTAATATTATTAAATGGACCACAGCCTACATGAACTAGCAATGAACAGTTGTATTTTTATTAAAAAGAAAAATTAAATGCTTTAAAACATATTAAAGGGATAGTCATCAACCTGTCTGAGTTTTTTATTCTGTTAAACACAACGAATTTATTTAGAAAAATAGTGGGAAACAAACAGTGAATGATGGTATGCAAAAAAAAAAAAAATTAATAAATAAATGAACAAACACTATTGAAGTCAACAGCTACCATCAACTGTTCCTTTACCAGTGCTCTTCAAAATATCTTCTTTTGTGTTCAACAGTAGAAAGATACTCATACAGATTTGGAACAACATGAAAGCGAGTAAATGATGACCATTTTTATTTTTGGTTGAACTGTCCCTTTAAATAACGCCGCTAATAGGACCTTATTGTAAATCGTTACCATATATTCTTTTGTTTGCTTATGAGTTTTGCACAGATGAAAACATTGTCTGAATCACTGAAATAAACATCACATTTTCACAGCGGAAGAATCATTCTTCAGGCTGTGGATGTGAAGAAAAGCTGTGAAAATGAATTCATTTTAGGAGCGCTGAATGAAAAAAGTTTGATAAACTAAAATGTGTAAATGAGGAAAATTATACAACACATTATTCACGTGTGCATCAAGTCAAATCCACTAATTAGGAGAAGAGCTCAAACAATGCTCATGTTTGCATGACCCAGTGCAATTATCAGTTAGTGGAAGTTACACCACAACACATACACCTACTTTAAACCCTCTTTGTACTCTTTGACTTGTGTAAAAAAGGTAGGTGAAATGTGTCCCAGTCAGTATTTCACCTCTGTGTAACACCGGCCTCAAAAGCATAATGTGCCGCAAGTGATTTTTGGTCAGATGAGACTCAGAGTACTAGTTTAAAGCTCTTGTGCTTCTTCATCACTTAACCTTTTGCAAATACTGTGTGACCCACACAGCCCTTTTTCTGGGTAATATGTATTTTGTGACTGTGTGCTGTGGCGATTGTGCCTGTTACAGACGTGCCAATATACTGTAATATGATATATCACATTAATGAACATGCATGACATGCAAGTTATTGTGAGCACTTCAAAATACCATGAATATTTATTTCTTATTCAAATGTTTAGAATGCATTTTAAAAATACTAGTTAACATTTAATAACACATTATTAAAATAAAAAGTTGTGACTATTATTAAATGGACCTGAGTTAACAACTAACAATGTTCAGCTGTACATTTTAAACATTTACATAACTTCAGTAACAAATATAACTATTTATATGCATTAACTAATGTTTACTAATGAGACCTTATTGTAAAGTGTTACCTATTGTCCTTTATACTTCTTTTGCACTGTAATCTGTTTGAAACATTGGTCACACTTTATTTTAAGGTCCAGTTCTCGTTATTAACAAACCACTAACTACGGCCTTTGCCTCAATAAACTCTTAATTTGCTGCTTATTAATAGTTAGTAAGGTAGTTGTTAAATTCAGGTATTGAGTAGGATAAGGGGTGGTAGAGTATGGTCATCCAGAATATGTGCTTATAGGTATTAATAACCAGCTAATATGTTAATAATAGGCATGCTAATAAGTAACTAGTTAATAGTGAGAATTGTTCCTTATACTAAAGTGTTACCGAAACATGTTTACTATGAACATTTAAATACAATAAAGCAACACACAAAAAAATGTACATGTATTCTCTTTGTTAAAAAGAATACAGTTATTATACCTGTTGAAGTATAACAATACTTTTTTTTTTTGCAACTTATTTTAATACTATGATAATACCATGACAGCTTCAGCAAATATCGCAACATGAAATTTTGATACCATCACATGCCTAGTCTGTTATTAACAAAACCGAAGCATGCATTCACCATCATGTCTTGAACTTGACGAGAGAATGTACCGTATTGTTTCCCCAGCAGTTTTACTGGCAGGACGTGCTTTGTTGCGGATGTGCTAATGGCGCTCTAACAGTCAGGTGCACAAAGAATTAGTATGCCGTTCACTGATTTTTAATGTCAATTAAAACCAGGAGTGTGACAAGACCTCCATAAAACAACTGCTCCATGACAGGCGCTGCTCTCCGCAGCTGCTCTGTGGCCCTTGAATGAGTTATGCTAATAGACACCAGCTACGGCCAAAATGCCATTTTGATTTGCATATGGCACATTTTCTCTCTTCATTGATTTTGGGATGGAAGGCTTGACTGGATTGACAGTTTATTTGATTGGATTGATGCTGTATGACATTCTCTGCAGCACAATGGGCTAATTCATTTTTGCACTCTCATTTTCACTTAGCACAAATGCAGTAACGGTTGCACCACACTTGAAACCGATTCAGAAGTGCTTTGCAATCAGGTTAAATGAATTAAATCTTGTGACGGACATGTTGTAGAAGAACATTTCTTTTTTTTAGCCTGATTTAACTCATAAAATTCAGTTTTGGTGGTATAAATTGATGTATATACACTACAGTTCAAACAAGAAGATTTTTTACATTTTTAAAGAAGTCTCTTATGGTCATCAAGACTGCATTTAACTGATCAAAAATTCAGTAGAAAACAGTAATATAATATTACAATTTAAAATAATGGTTTTCTATTTTAATATACTCTAAAATATAATTTATTTCTGTGATCAAAGCTGTATTTTCAGCATCATTACTCCAGTCTTCACTGTCACATGATCCTGCAGAAATTATTTTAGTACTTTGATTTTTCATTTAGCGTAAGCATAATTTTATTTATTTATTTATTCATTCATTCACTGAGGAATATATATTTATTGAATTTTAAATCAGGTTAAAAAAAATTTAAAATACAGATCTTTAAAATACATAAAAAATATTACTGACCCTGAACTTTTGAATAGTACTGTAGATTGGTTTAGTGATGTTAAATAATATCTTTGACTTGAACAAAACCAGTTAATTTAGACTTACTCTTTTTAGTTTGTCATTTCTTCAGTGTGGATTATTTTATGGTTTTAAGGTAATTAAATAAACACTTAGTAACATTACTTAGTAACATTAACTACATTGTGCATATTACAGGGTTAAAGTTAAGGTTATGGTTTGTTTTAGGGGTAACACTTTATTTTACAGTGTCCTTGTTACATATGTTACATAAACTTACTATAATAATTACAACAAATCATGCATAATGACATTCAACTAACCCTAACCATAGTAAGCACATGTAGTGAATTAATATTACTCTGTACTTAAATGAATAATTACACTGCAATAAAGCCATAAAATAAAGTGTTACCAATAACTACTGGTAACTACTGTAATAACTACTGTTATTACTTTAGTAAGTACATGTAACCTGTAACTCCAACACCTTAAAATTAAGTGTTACCACAGCATATTTGATAACACTTTACAATAAGATTAGTTAACCATATTAGTTAAAATAAACTAACAATGAAATATACTTCTGAAGTATTTATAAATCATAGTTAATGCTAAATCTGGCATTTACTAATACATTATTAAAATCAAAAGTTGTATCTTTAAATGTTGCTTAATGGACCTGAGATGATATGGACTTACTAACTAACGTTAACAAAGATTAATACTGTAACAAATATATTGCTCAATGTTAGTTAATAGTTAATGCATTAAACATAGTTAGCAAAAGGCACCTTATTGTAAAGGGTTATCCAGTAATTTGGCTTGACCTAGGTGAAAATATGCAGTTGTTATGTTATTTGTTTAATTGGATTCTCTTTATCTAAACGTCTGATGATGATCAAGATGTAAGTCAATTATTAAAGCTCTTAAGGCAGCTGAACTACTGATCTCCAGTACCAGACAGATTGAAATGTATGCTTTTGGAGCACATTTGGCTGTGCAAAAAAACCTTCAGAAAAAAAATATATATTCATTACTACAACTCCTCACCTCCTCCTCATTCCAGGGACGGCGGCCGCCACCACAAGGACGCATCAAAGATAGCGTTAGCCCTTCTCCTCCCACAAGAGGAGAATCTGAGAATGAGACACACTAGGTCGCACATAACGGTTTGATGCGCCTGGCTTTCACACCTGTGAAGTGGGAAATGGCGCTCGGTAGCCGACTGAGGGTGAGATTAGGAAGTCATTTTGATTAATGTTAAATCACACACTGTGGAGTGGGAGTAGAATCAGCTCGGCACAAGGAGCGAGAACAACGTTACACAGTCTCTTACTGCTACAGGAAGCAAAGCACTCTGGGAGAGTAAGCGCATCTACTAGCAAAATCAATTTGTCAAAGCTGCTAGGATGCTGTTGAATCCAGTCTTTGATGAGAGAGTTCTCTATCTTCCTATCCTAATGACACAGTCCTGCTCAAAATGAAGAGACCACAAAAACCTTCACAGACTAAAACGGCCCCATGCAACCTTTGATGGGATCAAAACGAACAAAAAACAGATGCATATCCGCAAAAAGGATAACCAATTTTTATTTAAAAATGCAGACGATTTCCCTCTTCAGCCACATCAGACGCAGCCAATCAGCACATGATCTGGCCATTAAACCACAGGTGCCATTTAGGGTAGGGATTTTCTACCATGCCATTTTGTCCAAAGCCTGGATTTTGGCTTGGATCCAGCTTGTGAAGAAATGAATGTAATGGCGAAGAACTGTTGAAATCAGCTCATCTGGACACAGAAAATAGCTATATTCCAGAAAAATGTCAAATGAATAAATAAAAGCTGAAAGCAGCTTTAAAAGGGCCCTCGCACCCGGCTCACCGCGACCTGGTGGCTTTCGGAAAACAGTGAGCAATATACATTTAAAGTGGTAAATATAAGAGAAATATGTCAAAGTCACTTATATGTGCCCAACATCCTGCTGCCAGCTGGTGGCGCTATGACTATAACTGGGTATTGTAGATGTCTTCAGGCCAGGACTTTGATCAAACATATGAAGTTTGGCGCAGATTGAACATGGTATGTTTGAGTTAGTGTAAAACATGACATATCCTGTTGCCAACTGCTATGGTTAAACCTGAATATTGGGCTTTAGATGTCTTTAGGTCAGGACTCTTACCAAACATGTGAAATTTAGTGCAGATTAGACATTGCATGTTTAAGTTAGTGTGAAACAAGTAATTTCCTCTTGCCAGCTGGTAGCGCTATGATTATAACAGAATATTAGCCTTTAGATATGTTCAGGCCAGGACTCTTGTCAAACGGATGAAGTCTGGGGCAGATCGGACATTGTTAGGCTGATTTACAACAACTACTTTTCCATGGTGAAACATCAAAATTTGTCAGGCTGCCACGGACACGGCCTTCAACGAAAACTCAAGATCTTCACAATTTAACATTGCGAAGGCCTTTAGAGTAGACTGACCAAAAATAATGTTGATGTCATTAAATCTCTAGGAGGAGTTTGTAAGAGCATAAAACATGCCACTTCCTGTTGCCAGCAGGTGGCGCTATGACTATAACTGAATATGGGCATGGGCATGTGTTCAGGACAGGACTCTTATCAAACATGTGAAGTCTGGGGCAGATCAGACATTATAAATTATAACAACTTCCTGTTTATGGCGAAATATCGAAGTTCGTCAAGCCACCATGGCCACGCCCTTCAACAAAAAAAACATAAGATCTTCGCAATTTAACGTCACAAAGGGCTTTAAATTACACTGACCAAATTTGGTGTTAATGGGTTTAAATCTGTAGGAGGAGTTTGTTTAAACCTTAAATGCATGAATGTTTCACCAATTACTACCACATATTTGAGTCTTTAGCAACCCGGACCTATATATCCAGCACAGATGGATCTCTAACTGCTGCAATAGCCAAAAACTCTCGCTATTTTAAGAACAATTACAGAAGAATAAAATAAAGCATATTTCAAATTATTATTATCACAATTATTATTTTAGAAACTTAGAAGGGTTCAATTTGAGCAAATGATTGTACAATACATCCAGCATCTGGCTCATATTCGCGATCTCAATCATATTCACAAAACTAGTGTTTTTTTAGTGACTTCAAAATCAATAGTTTGGTCGCTGGCAGCTTATTCACCACATCCACCATCAAGTTACATTTATATTTTATGGCATACAGTAGTTGCTCTGTAGTTTTGCCATTCAAACCAGTTAAATTTTTGCTGATATTATTCTTTTGTTTTAATGACTCTGGTAATTATGAGTGAAACGTCACATCATTATTGTCTATTAAACAGTGCCAGCCTAAGGAATAAAGGTGAAATGCATGCAGTGATCAGAGTCATCAGATATCTCAATATGTTTCTGCAGAAAAAATAGCAACCCTAAACATTTTTTTATGAAAAATTAATCAGAAAACAGACATTCTTTTAAATTTTATTATTTTTTCTTGTTATATTGTTTATAATGAATAGATTGAGGAATATTAAGAAAGTTGATGTCTAACTTTAAAAAATGGAGGGAGAGGGTCGTCAACGACGTCCCAGAATGCTATAGAACCAAGGTATGCATTTAAGGGTTAAATGCAACGCCTGAAATGGCAAAAATGGCACAAAACTTACAGAGAAAATTCAAAATAACAGACTTCCTGTTGGGTTTTCGACTTTTTTGTAGGTGTTGGTGTGTTACACATGTCTACCGAATTTTGTACATGTATATGAAACATAGCTTAAGGGGGGCTTTATTGAAATTTTATAGGTGGCACTATCAAGCCATTTTGACACACCCACTTCTGAAACCCACTTCACAAACCCAAATATGTTCACTATTTTTGGCATGTGTGCAAAGTTTCATGAGTTTTCAAGCATGTTTAGGCCCTCAAAAATGTAATTCATTTTGGAGAAGAAACTCCAAAGCAATTCCAATAGGGTCTTCGCACCATTGGTGCTCGGGGCATAAAAAACCTAAACAATAAAGACAAAAGCAAACAATTCAGTCAAACATATGCTACAAAATCAGCGCTGTACTATGGTAAAGTTGTAAATATATATATGTAAATATATAAAGTTAAACATAACTTTGTGTTCAGCCAAAACGATATGACCTGGAACAAATAATAGATTCATGAGACCAACGATTGCCTGTTAATATACCTAAAACTAATTGTATCTGATGTTTAATCACTACAGAGACATCAGAGCCAGCGGCAAATGTCAGAAGGACTAGATGAGATAAGGCTGCTCTAGGACGCCTGGAGCTCCGAAATCAGCATAGCAAATTTTCATCTAGACTTTATCTTTATAAACAAACCGCGGATTTGAGTTTTAAACTACATTCTCGCCTGGAAAATTCTTAAAACTACATTTCATGACACAATAACAGTAATATTTTGAAGAACGCACATTGAAAAACAGCTATTGTCTGTGTGTAAGTATAAAATTATAAAATACACTGTTATATTTTTTTGTCTTTGTGCACTCGGATGTAAATAAGCCCAACATGCTTGAACAATATAGCGGAATAAGTGAAAGACACTTTTTCCCCTTGTAGCACGCAAAAGACAATTCGCTATTTTGGTACCATTCACAACTTTTGACAATGGAAATGGACATAATTGTGCATCAAACTGTACCATACTGAAACGTACCATTCGGTGGAAATAAGCCAATATTCATAACACATATTGTTGGTACAGGCCTCTCGGTTTGTTATACATGTGTACCGAACAAATATAGCATTGTTTAACCACTGCATTATATAGAGCACCTATCTATTTGTTTTGTTATTTTCACAGTTTCATCTTTCAAATTCTGTCCAATGTATCAGGAAATTCAAACAATAAATGTCATTTCATAGTGGTAAGTGTCAAATTCAAATGCCAAGTGTCATAATAAATCGCAGTATAGATGCCTCAGTTCAAACGGTACACTTCTACATAAAGCATTAGCACAGACAGGGTTTTTTTTTTAATCCTTTAATTTCCTTTAATTATAACTGAATTTAAGACAGCTAACAGCTTTTTTGATTGTATTTTAGTTTGGGGACCATTTCTCACTATTAACTAAATATTATCTACGACTTTTGCCTCAATAAACTCCTAATTTGCTGCATATTAATAGTTAGTGAGGATGTGGTTAAGTTTAGTTATGGGGTGGATTAAGAGATCTAAAATATAATCACCCGATAAGGCACTAAGCACTAATAAACAGCCAATATGCTAGTAATATGCATGCTAATAAGCAACTAGTTAATAGTGAGAATTGGTCCCTAAACTTAAGTGTTACATTTTCTTTATCGTTATTTTATTTTATTTTTTTTTTTATTGAATTTATTTTAAGACAGAGGCACAAAATGAAAAGAAACACTGTATAATAAACAATTTTTTAAACAATTGCAAGCCAATTTTTAACCTCATTATCCAATGAGATAAAATGTTTACTGGGGTTTGGTATGTTTACTTTGATTAAATATTAAATAAAGACAATTTGAAAGACTTTTTGCATCTAAGAATTGTATACTACACATTACTATGCCTTTCTTTCTCACCAGTGAACATTAAGAATGATGGATGCCATACAGTATTACACCAGTGGATCTTGCACATGTATTTTGAGACATAAAATGATTGTGAGCTGTAGCGCAGTGCCCCGTGCCCTTGCAGAAAGCTCTGGCAGCCTGACACCTGGCACAGCTGTGGGAACAGATTAGGTGGGCATATGCTGCCTTCTGCATTCTGGAATACCCATCTTGGGACTGGCAATAAAAGTGGCAAGTAATTTACCTTCCCAGAATCCCCGTCCTATTTACCAAGAGAGTTACGCAGTGCCAGACCCAGTCAAGGGTACGATTAATGGAAAATCTTTATGAACAGTAAAGTGTAATCTTATGTTAATGGATAAACAGGTTCTGTTATGACCAGCTAACATTAAAGATGTTCGTCCTTGCCTGTTGTGCTGCGGTCGATTGCTTTGGTTCCAACATACTCTTATTGCACGATGAGGGAAGATGTAATCAAACGCCCGCACTTCAGTGCAACAAAAAGTTCATTTATATTTCATCTGCTTTAGCCATCAGAGCCAGCCAGACCTCACGCAGAGAATGATGCATCCGGTCCCAAGACTCATTATTGTTGTGACTTTTACCGGGTCTAAAGGTGACAATGATTCTGCAATGCAGACGTTGCTGTTACTTGCTGCAGTCATTTATCGTGTGTGATGTAAACCCCCATAGATTTCTAATACTGCCTTATGAGATCAAAAGAACAGAAATATGTGATGTGTACATAAATATGTTATATATAGATTGCATTATACAACAATATATACAGGTGTTGGATAAAATGTGAATGCCTTGGAAATTGGCAATATTTCTTTACCACCAGCATTCAGTACAGCCTCCAACCTTTTTAGAAAAGATTCATACAACTTCTGAATAGTCTCCAGTTGAATGTTGTCTATCAGAAAATTTCCTAGTTGTTTCGGAGATGTTGGAGGAAGCAATATGCTTCTCATCCATCTAAAACGATCTCCAGACATTTGTTAATACTCCACTCAGCTGATTTGTATCTTAGTGCTTAAACTGTCCAGGTTTTATAATCCCTCTTTTTAGCACTGGTTTTCAGGTTTCTAAAGAACCTTTTTCCACTTTTTGTGCTAAAGGTTCTTCATGCAAAGAAACTTTATTGGTATTGACATAAATATTTAACCAGTTGTCATCCAACTTGCTGTTCATTCTTTGAGCAAAAGTCACGCAAATTGTATTGTGGGATACATATTTCAACTTTTTTTGCAAGCATAGTAGATGTATTCCATGTGTACAGAAAATTCTGTGCATGCTACTATCTACAGAAGAAGTGGGAATATTATGGCAGTCAATGTTTGCGAAAGTTACTTTTAAAAGTAATGCATTACAATGTTGCATTACTCCCTAAAAAAGTAACTAATTACATTATTTTTTATGGAAAGTGATGCATTATCTTACTTTTGCATTACTTTATCTTATGTGGGCTGGGCTTCGTTGTTTTTAATATTAAAAATGTTCTATTTTTGGCAAATGTAAAAGCCATTTTGGATTGCATGAGGAATAGGACGCAGGAGAGGAAAGTTCAACAAGCAATAAAAAGTGAACAATTGTAACAGATTTTAATGAAAGTATTTCATAGCAGCTGAGTAACACCTATCTAATATGAAAGAATGATACATGATGATATTTTCTGAAGACGAGAATAGCATATAACCCAATATAACTTCATTCCCTCAAGATGGCAGATACTAAAAGGGTCAAACTGAACATGGTTTTCTCAAGGTTGAGACTAATGTGCAAAAACAAATACAGTTTGAATCAAGCTGAAGAAAACTGTACCGAACCAGACTGTGTGTGGGTGTTTGCATAAGGCCGGGGGTCATTTCAGACCCAATCAACCACGGTTTTACTGCACTGCACAATATAATTGTCAATTTAATGTAAGTCTTCATCGTAAAAATCACTTAAAAACAACCACTAAAGTGGTCTTCGAACATCACAGGGTTTATTGTAGAATAACATGCGGTTGCATATAAATGCAAATAAAGTTGGTAGTTTATTTAAATTGGAAATATTACGGCCAAAGGCTAACAACATTCGAAGCTGAGTGCGGCGTTAAATATTACTTTTCTAGATAAGCCCAGAATCCCCATCTAAATGCTGAATCACTCTGAGCAACATAAACATGATACACTTTATGACAAATCATGTTTATGTGGAATCATTTATCATTTATCAATTATACAAGTGCTCTATTCTTAGCAATTGTCCACTACCAGCAAATCCCAGGAATGACAAAAGGTAAATGCACACGTGCACTGCAGGCCTGCATGTGAAATTACTCACATTTTGACGTCTGCATCACTTAACCAGCTCCATTTGTTTGGATTTTCTAAGCACAAAGACTTGTATAAACAAGCTATAATGGCATAATTGCTTTAGCAAATGCATTTTTATCACACGCCTATCACACCAATCTGCCTTGAAGACAATTTTGGAATTTTGAAGAGATGTTATGCAAGACTCTTGAATATCTTGAATATAAAACATATCCTGAAAGGAAATGAGCAACAGCATTAAAGGTAAATTATGACAAAAACTGTTCTATGGCAAACAATTCATTTCTGTGGACACAGTCACACAGTAAGGTCATGGCACCTACGTAATGAAAGAAATCGTTCCACAGGGTAATTTAGTTGATCTGTAACAGCTGACAATTTCATCATTGCGTTGAAATTTCATCATAATTTCAATGGCAGATTTTGTCTGAAAAAGCCAGCAGACAAATTGAGTCAGAGATTGAAGACATTAAAAACCTTGGCATCCAGCTCTATGATGAATTTCATTTAAACCAAAACACAGAAATTCTTTGTGAGATTATAATATAATTAATTTGATTTAAATATGACATTTCCAAAGAAAATTCTTAGGAAAAAATACATAATTATCATCAGTGCACATGAAATGCACACTGAAACAACCATAGTTTGCTAGATCTAGTCCTATTAATGTGTTATTAATATGTTAGTAGCAAGAAATAATCCTACAGCATTTGCTTGATCTTTTATATCTAATGCACTGACATTTCTGAAGCATTTTTAAGCATCATTTTAGCCTCCTTGCTGTGGTTGCAGTACAAGCACAGAATCTACATTTGTCTGTTGTTTTCTCCCTGGGCCTTTACACTCATACTAATTCAACATTCACTGGATTTAACTTGTTTCCCTGTCTTTTAAATATGGAACAGCTCTTGTGTACAGCTGTGTGCTGTAATATTCACTGCTTTTTAACAGGTCACCTGACGAGTATCTTCTGAAGTGACTGTTTAAGGCACATTACGCAAGCTCAAGTCGCAACTACATTAGCACTGATTAAAACGCCATTACGCTAACAACGTGCCATTCTGCTCTAATTAAAGCGCCTGTGTTTCATGACCATATAACTGCACACTTTGCCCTTCCAGCTCCTAAATCTACCATATGATCCTCACAAAACACTGCAGCTGAGGAATTCTGTCAAGATGCTCCCACTGGCCAGTGTTTAAAGGGAGCCCTAGGTAATAAAACTTGTATAGCTTGATATAATGTAAGTGATGTCTCTTACTAAAATATGCAGTAGAAAACACATGAAAGATCTACCTTATTTAAAAAATCCACATCGTATTTTGGACTATGGGGGGTGCCATTATTTCAGTGACGTGAAATGGCTGCACTAGGTGAGCTACTGGCGCTACATCTTGCTATTTTTACTTGGAAAATAAAATACTGATACGATGACCACAGCTACTGAAAAAGCTTACAGGTGTCAATGAATATAAGCATAGGCTTAAACCAAATTCCATACCAAAATATGTATAAAACAATTTTTAAAATCCACTTTCTGTGTTTTCACTGTTAAATAGTAGGGAGCGCTATTACACATCTTCTGAAAGAGTACTGAATCTCCGGGTTAAAACACAGGCAAAGAAGCAGAAACAAGTAATAGCATACAGTGTGAGCAGATGTATATTTAAAAATAACATGATCAAGCATTAAACAGCATATAAATCAAAACTGCCTAACATTAATAAAAAAAATGCAGATGCAGGAAGTGCTTTAGGACTTGGAAGCTTTGGATGTGTTGATGGAAGTGATTAATTCCATCTACAGTATTTTTGGATCTGAATCCAATCCAGACGTAGTCTTTCACAAAAACATAATTTTCTCCGATGTTGATCAAAAAAAGTTTGCATGAAGCTAGAATAAAATGGGTTAAAAGCAGAGGCTCTGTTCTTTCTTTTGACATACTGCATGTTCAGATATTCATGCAACAAAATATTCTGGGGGCCATGAAAGTTTTGTGAAAATGATCAAAAATGCTGGGGGTGGCTGACAACTTTTTATTATTATTATTATTATTATTTTAATGGTGGTGGGGAAAGAGAGGTTGTTCTCTTCAATCCAACTGCAATGGATGTGGTTGTGGATCAGGGTTGCCAGGTTTTCACAATAAAACCCACCCAATTGCTATTCAAAAATAGCCCAAAGGTAGTCCAATTGCATTTCGGGGGTGAGGGGGTGGGTTGATCCCCTGGAGGGGAAAAAAAAAAAACGCATTCCAGGGGGTAAAATACACTTTTTTTTTGTTTGTTTTGTTTTTGGTGGGATTCCACTGGTACAATTAGCATTCCAGGGGCTAAATAGTACATTATTGGGGTCGCTCCAACCCACAGACACAAAAAAAAACAACCCGAGGCAACAGTAGCCCAATTGATTTGCCAACACTTTTCTGGATTCTTGAGCCAGTCAGCTGAACTGTAAAATGTCATGTGAATAGCACAGAAATTTCACGTTAAAAAAAAGAAAAAGAAAATTTAAATGACACATTTTTGTGTGGTTATGTAAAAAGCAAAAAGTGTTTCTAGTTCAGTCCAACTATGAAATGAATACTAGTAATATTGGTGCTTGACTTACAAACACCACTTACCAAGATAAACAGTAATGGCACTAAACGTTTTTTTTTAATGCATGACTCATAAACAGGCAGCAATACTGGTGCATTTCTGGCTCAGCGTTTCACCAAATCCTCACTAATGTGTCGACTTCAGTGTAGTGTGTGCATGCACCACAATCCAGGCCTCTATTTCACCTTACGATCGATCTCACGTGTCAATACACCAAGTGAAAGTAATTGGGTCTTTTGTGGATGGGTGTAAGTTTAATTATGTTGACTGCTCGGATCAATATTTTGCGGGCATCATGCAGGGACAGACCTTTCCAGATGCCGTTTGACGAGGCATCAGCAAATGCCGTAAAAAGATCTGAGTGGTGAGAAAGCATTATTATTATGAAGATTTTCATGTGGGGGTTTGCTGAGTAATTCAGTGACAATTCTTTGGTAAAAGGGACAAGTTAAGTCCACCGCTTGCCTCCGGGGGAGAAGGCGTGTTTTATAATGAGAGAACGGTTTTATTTCTCCAGAGGGAACAGCCATTAAATTGAAACACTGTTCATCTGACACTGAAAGCCATTCACGTCTCATCGCCCATAAATAGACTACTTTGCGCAATTTTATCTCTTGTGTATTTCTCTCTTCTGACCTGATCTGAGGTGTGAGCCCACATTAGATGAGTTAGTGGATATCTGCGTTGTTACAAAATGTCAACATGTTATGCTTTTAATGTTAACTAACTGTCAAATAGCTTTATGTGGAATAATTGGGATATATGTTCATGAATGAACAAATTAAGAAGGCCTTGTCTTTGATTTCAGAGCCATACATTTAATTTAACTTTTTAAAAAATATATATTTATAAAGCATGATGGTTACAGCATTTATCTGCCTATGCTAACGGGCCAAATCCAGATTCTCTGGATCAAATCGAGCCCTGTGCTAAAATGACTTTCAAACATCATAATAAGAGCATCATACCAAGTTACAGCCGAGGTGAAGTCAGGCGACGACCCAGGAAGCGCAGTCTCTCATCTGTCTCCTGAAATCTCTCATTCATCGCCCAGCGCTCTCAGAGGACAGCCTCACCTGAGGATGATGTCATTCAAAGGTGACAGCACTGAGAATTACCTGTGAAAATATTATATTTATATGGATGAGTTCCTGTGTGACTGACAGTGTCGTTTAGAGGGATTCAGCCAATGTCTTCAGTCAGCATACACCGTGTGTTTACATTTGCTCACTCGTATTGACGTGATCCGATCAAGATACTGAAAAGAACACATTTACTTAACAAGGCTGAGAGATGTTGAGAAAAGTCACCAGAAAATGCTGATAGTATAAATTGAAAGGTAGAAAACTTAGGGCCCTATGATTTCTGCGATGTGGAAAACGCAGATGGAATCACGGAATTCAGCCATAAAAACAAAAATACTGTATAAAGCGGAATATTTTGGCCAAATTTGGATGAATAAATCAAAAGTAGGTCAGTACACTTAAATCAAAAAGTGCCGCCTCAATATATGAGCACATGAACATAATCTCTAATAAGAATTCCGAATGTTCTGAGAGTCCCTTCATGAGCATTTTACAGTTTCTTTAAAGAAAAACTATTGTCAAAAAGACCGTCAAACTGTTGTGAAAAAAAAATGGTTTAATTTGAAGAAACATTATCTTTTTAAAAGAAATATTTACCAGAGAAAGTATTTACTAGAAGTTATTTATCAGAAAAATGTAAACACACAACATATTATTGTATTTCCCCAGTATTGCTCGGGAAAAATAAATAAATGAATAAAACAATAATACATTTTTAAAATAAAATCAATTATTTAAAGATGCTTTTGATTGTTAAAATGTAATGAAAACATTTAAAATTTAAAATTTAATCCAGAAAGGTAATTGAAAACACAGATTTTAAGAAAAATAAAACTAAATTTTAAAAAACATTTTGTAAGGCATTAAAAACATAATTTCTGTTAAACTATGTTTTTGTTAAATTCTAAATTATAATTTTTTGTTAAACTGTGTTTCATTGTTTCAGTTAATTAGACATGCTTTTTAATTAATATATTTTAATTTAACCATTAAAATGGAAAAATGAAAAAAAAAATGGAATTCAAAAAGAAAATTTAGAAAATTTAGAAATTAAATATAAATATAAATATATATATATATATATATAGATATATACAATATATACAATATATATATATACATATATATATATATATTGACATAAAAATAAAATAAAACAGATCTAGAATATGGTCATTATGAATAAGGCATTAATATATAGTATTTATAAGTACTAATAAACAAACAATATGCTAGTAATATGCATACTAACAAGCACCTAGCTAACAGAAGAATTGGTCTTTAAAATAAAGTGTTACCAAATTATTCAGAAAAACTATAATAGTGCATCAGTGATACTAAATAACACAGGCTTTAACCCTTTAAAATGTCCTAAAAACAGCAAGCACAACACAATGCAATGCACAATTTAAAATACATGTAAAACGCCTGTGGAAAATCAATACAGAAATATTTTACTGAACAGTTAAACTGTACCGAAAAGCCATTTTAAATCTCTAGCCAGATTTAACAACTAACAGACAATGACAGTAGTCACAATCAAGTTCTTATTCAAAAGAATGTCACGTATAAGCAAACTAGCGACGACTCTTGGTTATGATGCAGAATGGGTGTTTAGAAGAACACATAAATGTCCTTATTTAGGCTGCGAGGAAACACAGTCCAGGTCCCAGAGCAGTTCCTCAGAAATGGAGCACATGCAGCTATCTAATCTAGGAGCATGTTGTCTGATGCTCAAGGACATCATCACCTCCACCTATATTGAAGAGAAGGGCAAAATTTAATTGAGAGCACCATTTAAGAATGTCAGAGAGCTCCAGCAATGTCAACACGCAGCTACGTCAACGTGGCACCAAATCCCAGGAGTCTCTTTCTCAAGTCATCAGGAACAGCATGATATGTTTGTTTCCAACTTTTGTCCCGAGCACATTTTTGATGCAAATGTCTTGGCGGCGGAGCACGAGGTGAGAGGACTTGTCAAAGTCACAGGAGAAAGTGGGGTTATCGAGAAAAACAAACACGCGGACCACAAGGGCAATTACTGCCCTAATATACCGTTTTCCCCTCAAGACACACATAACCTCAACGCTAGATGATTGCCAGCATCATATGAAAGCAACCATCTCGAAGTCACCTTTCCATAATGAAAAAGAAGAGAGAAGTCAATGGTGAAAGCACAACATACCCCAGAAAAGATGTTAAAGCTCTGAGGTAGAATAATGCAAAATACACATCTCTTTGATGGCAAATCATTTCGTGTGATGAGCTGCATATTGCTTTTGCCACTAAATCGGTGACTAATAGATCTATTTATTGAAAAAAAAAAAAAAAAAAACACTTATAAAATCAAAAGCCTGAAATGTCATTCCACCATCACCTCTGTTTTCCATGCTAGTCGCAAACCAGCATCCTATTCTGGTTCCAACATACAAAACATGCCTCTTGCTACTGCCGTCCCCTAATATAACACAAATCAACACAGTTTACATCGCATCACATCTGCTGAGCATTAGGTTCACAAAACAATTTAATGTTGGTAACGATTTCTGACAAGGCTTTGATCTATTTTCCTGAATAGTATTGGCAAGTTATCCACCTTTTTCTTCCAATAAGAGTAGGCGCGGCCATTTGTAAATTTTATGGGTGTGGCTTCCGGTCTCAGTCCTGTCCGGCTATTTAAATCTGTACAAAACAGCTCGTTTTGCTGCCTGATATTGCAAATTGCGTGTCTTACCATATTATTTTAATGTACTATCTTAATTATAAACACACCAGTTTGTAGTGCAACGTTTTACCGTTCACTGCACGTTTTATTTTTCTCCTAGCGGATAATGAACCGGAGGTGAATATTTTCCATCATTATCTGATACGAATAGCAATCTTGTTTAGTAAGCTTTGCTGGCATATAAGCTTACCTACTTTTAAGACATATTTTTAAGATATCCGTCTTTTGTTGTCAGGACAGTTTTGATGTTGTTTCAACCGCTAGAGGGCTATATAGTGTTGCTTTAATTTAAAAAATGTTTAACCCGTCTCGTTTTCTTCTTACCTTATTTTTACATTATAGAAGTATCACTTCAAATATCTAATGATACAAATGTTACAAAAAAAGCAGTTAAAAGCGGTTTACGTTGACTTATTTTTTTTTTTTTTATAGTTATAGTCGGTTTTTTATAGTTTTTTATGTACATAAATGGACCACATTTAGACTGGTTGTGAACTCTATCTGGTTTCTGGAGAGTAGAATAAAACAAAAAAAAACCCTGAAAGTAGGCCTACATTTCTTTTTCAGAAGGGTTAACATATGTACATATATAAATTTAATAGCCTATATGTTGTAAACTTAAACAGAACTTCATATCATATGTGCAAATGATATATGCCTTCAAAGCAAAATATATCGATATCAGTGCACTAGTCTATATGTCATGTATCACATTTCTCTATGCGCATGCCTAGAAAACAAAAATTTGTTTTAATCAATTAACAATTTGTAATCAAACTGTAAACACACATGATGAGTTAAGATGTTAAGTTCTTTTTCATTCGTGTACAACTGGCGGTGCATAAGCAGTGGTATGAGAAGATAAACAGATGTGTTTGAAGAATAGCCACACAGCCTCATGGATCAGAGAGCAATGACAGATTTATACAAATAAAAGGCTTGAGCACTCCAGGAAAGCATTGTGTTATCGCTTTCATTCTCATGCTTTCACGGCCCCGTTTAGCTCCGAGGTCTGGATGCGACGCAGTCAGTGTTTGAAGAACAAACAGATCCCGTCCTCCTCTTATCTCTAAATGTCTTTTTAAACACATCACAGCTCCTCACAGGCTCTTTAATAAAGCAGAAAATGCATGCTTCATTTTAGCACCCCACTGAAAAATACAGCATTAACAGCATGAATTGCATGTAGGTCTAGACTGGTTTATGCTATATTTAGTCTGTTTTTTTATTTAATATGTTGCATTTTTGGGGGATTTTAGGGTATTACATTTATGCATAGTTATACTCCATTTATCACATCTTTAGCACTTTTTAGCATAGATCCTGAAAATTATATTTCCATTTTCATTCGTAAATCTTGAATAACTTAATTTTGGCCTCTTTTTTAAAAAGGCACTTGGCAGATTATTGCTGACATAAAAAGTTAAAACAACAACAAAGGGGGGACATTTAAAAAGTTATAGAAATTTAAGGTTTTTTATGAATCATGCACAAAAATGCTATCTAAACATTCTGTATGAAATATTTTCCAAAGCATGTTTTATTCTAAAAATGCAAGAAAATTAAAACAATGAATTTGAACAAGTTGTGTACCAAATTTGAGGTTGATATCGTAAAAAATAAATAAATAAATAAGATTTTTAGGCACAGTACCAAACTTTTCATTTTTTATTCATTTCCGTTAAGCGCACAAACAGTGCAAGTGCTACTGTTTTTTTTTTCACAAGGACCATTTAAATCTTTCAAATCATGTCCATTTTTTCTGATGAAATAAAAAATTCTAAAAACCAAAACATAAAAATGTTCAGTCAAAACTGACCTATATAAGAGCACGTTACACTGTGCATACCATATTTATATACATTTTTAATATTTAGCAATTATGACATATGTCCTATATTTCTGTCAAATGTTTAAAATCAGAACTAGCAATTTCAATGAATCATTTATGAATCCATGAATCAGTTCTTTTCAGTGAACCTGGAACTGATTCAGGTTGCTTCATTCAGACCGCTCTCTTACTGAATCATTTTGAGCCGCTGCTCGGTTAGTATTTGGATACTTAAAGGCATAATTTGCCCCAAAATGAACATTCTGTCATCATTTATTCACCCTCAAGTTGTTCCAAACCTGTTTCTTTTTTTCTACTGAACACAAAATAAGATATTTTGAAGAATGTGGCTAATGAACAGTCGATGCTCTCCATTGAATTCAGCACACTCTTATTAAAAAGTGTACAAAAGCTGTAACAGGGACAGGCCTTTTCAAAAAGTACATATACCTAAAGGGTCCATACTGGTACCTTAAAGGCACATATTAGTACCTAAAAGGTTCAAAAGTGTACCTTTTGTGGTCTAAGGGTTGTAGGTGCCTCTGCACCTTGATAAAATGACACATGCATCTTTACAAACAACTACATTTCAGTTACACACAGTGTTTCTGTGCCAGTCTTGCAATAGCAATGCCATGCCACTTCATTATAAATGTCCACCATGCTGATATAAGCAGCTTCATCAGGGCTGAGTGAAATCCACTGCAGTTCTTCTCCTGTCCCTGCTGTGATCAAACAGGACACGGGCTGATGGAGGGCTGTTGAGAGATGCAGCGCTGCTCTTAATTCCAGCCGTCCGTGAGGGTGAAAGCGCATGAGGACGATTAGTTTAGCTCACCCACCCCCCGAGCGGCCCACCTCACCCAAGCCTCATCCATCACAGACACAATGCGCTGCCTCCAGTGGTGATGTATGGCCAGAGAGGTTAGTGACAGGTCATCGTAAGGGGGCCATTGATCAGCGGCAGGAAACGTTCAGTCATTAGGACACGGATGGCAGGTGAGCCTCAGTCACCGGGCGTAAAATGAAATAACTAATTATCTAGTTCAAGAATTTTGGGGAGTGAATGATTCGAACTGTTGAAGGTTAATTTGAAAGAGTCATATTCGCAATGCAACATACATTTAAATTTTCAGCAGCTTGACAAACTACACTTTATATGTAGTTTCCTCATCAGCATTAATATTGCATCATAACGAGTTAAGATCCCACAGGAACAGTCAAAATCTATTAGTCTATTAAAGTGTGCTTTAACCCTTGTGCATCAATTTAAAAAAGTTACGCAGAGGACAAAAATGTCTGTGCCAAACACTACGACTGTTTACTTTTACTAACATCAGTCCTAATCAATAACTACCAAAAATTAACTGACTTTCAGGATTTTAATCCCAGTTTGTTTATATAATGCCATTACTGGTTGCTTGCTTGTTTGTTCTTTTGTTCTTTCTTTCTTTTTCCATCTATTACTATAAACAACATTCATTTTGATGCATTATTATTTTCGTGAAATTACTGCATGGCGAACTGTTCTGTAGAGTCAATTCCTTATATTATTAGGCCATATTTTGCTTCTTGAGTTTTTCTGCAGTCATTGTATGTCCTTTCCATTTACTCTTCTAAAAGAACACTGACTTTTTATTTATGTATGTATTTTTATTATTATTATTTATTTGGATAATTTTGGCTGTGTTAATGCAAAACATAAATGTTGCAAAAAAGTATATTTTAATGGGAATTTTGATATTACATCCTCATCTTCTTTCATAAATCTTGTATAGGTACAAAACATAGATTCACTCAGGACCTTAAGAATAAAAATGTTCCCTTGGAAGCCTGCTAAAATTGTAATCCCAGTACCATTTATACATAAAATCATGCATTCTCAAATCATGAAAAATCATTTCTGTTAGCAGTTTTCCACCCAATGCACCACTTTTTGAGGTTTGGCCTATAGAGCAATAATAGTAATAATAATAGTAAAATCTGAAATCTTAATTTTAGTTGTGTGGTTTTAACACTGATATTATGTAAACAAACTGGCATTTAAGGGTTAAAATAATTTTTGGTAGTTATGATTAAGGCTGATGTTGGTCAATTAATTAAATCATAACTTCCAAAAATTGACTGATTTTCAGGATTTTAATTCTTTAAATCCCAGTTTGTTTACATAATGCCACTGCTGGGTTTGCTTGTTTGTTTGTTTGTTCTTTCTTTCTTTCTTCATCTATTATTAGAAACGTCTATCCGTCTATTATTAGAAATATATTTTGATGCATTATTATTTTTGTGAAATGTCAGATTTGAAAAAGAAAAGAAAAAAAATACCATTCAAACACACATGATTTTTTACATCTAAATCAAACTCTGATATCCATACCAGTACATCCACACGATTATGATTGCATGTCTTCAATTCAATTCAGCAGAAGTAGAAAACAGGGGAAAAAGTATTTTCTCCATAGGCCAAACCTCAAAAAATGGTGCCATTGAGCAGAAACTAGTAAAAATGTAAGAAAATATATAAAATATCACACATTTTGAAGCCTGGCTAACAGAATGAAAGCCTATAAACAAAGAATGTATGATTTTATGTTTAAATTGCACTGGGATTCAACATTTTTTAATGGGTTTCAGTGTGTCCTTAATGTCCTGAGTGTAAGTTTATTTATTTATTTATTTATTGTACACTGTAAAAAACAATTTGTTGAGTCAACTTAAAATAATCTGTAACCTGGCTGCCTTAAAATTTTAAGTTCAGTCAACTCAAAAAAAGTTTATTCAGCTTGAAAATTATACTAAGTGACAACTTAGATATTTGAGTTGAATCAACTTTACTTACCCATCTGTTAAGTTTAGCAAACACAAACATCTAAGTTGTTACTTAGTACAACTTAACATTTCAAGTTGAATAAACTTATTTTAGTTGACTGAACTTAAAATTTTAAGGCAGCAGGGTAACAAATTATTTTAAGCTGACTCAACAAATTGTGTTTTTTATTTTTTTACAGTGTACCTGGTGTAAATTAGATTTCTGAAGGGAAACAATGGTGAAATATTACACTTACATTTTTTTTTTTTTTTTAAATGTATGCTGTTCGCATTAACACAGCAAAAACTAAACTAAACTAAACTAAAATAAAATAAAATAAAATAAAAAGACAAAAAATTCCCCTGAGGCATAAGGGTTAACACAGATTTATTCTCTTCACATCTTCCTCTTCTAAACTAGACAATGTGACTGTCTCCAGCATGCAGGGCCAGTTTGTGGGCAGCTTACTCCTCCGCTTTAACAAACTGACTCATTCGAAATGGGCCGTAAGGTTTAAATTAGGGAAGACACTTTTACACAGAGGAGAGGAGACAAAAAAATACAGCAGCAACGTCTGTTAGCCAACCTATCAATCATTTCCCACTGGGATCCTCTTCAAACTGCTTTATTTATAACTCCTTCTGAGGCAGAGTTAGGAAAGGATGAGCGCTTACGGAGAGCGAGCTGTGAGGATCCAATTTACATTTGTGACCATTAGGATTCACAAGATAGCAGAGCCATTCCACGTGTGAGAACAGCCTTTCTGTGAGTTTCACTGGCAATTAAGATGAGCTGTAAATCACAAGGACAGGTTACTTCAGGACTGTTGATATTTGACTCAGGTGAATATGTTTTCCTCCAGTAAGCTCAAATGAGAGACAGCTGATAAGAGCGGCTAATGAAATTCCTCAGTGGAATAACTGATAAGTGGTGCATGCAGCCGAGCACATAGAAACCTGTTCTGTCTCGCTTTAGTCCAATTAGAAAAAGACAAAAGATGATCATAGTGCTTTATAAAAGCTGATTAACATTCACGTCCTTGAAAGAGCACAGTTACGCGTTATTGCATCACTAGACAAAGATGCAATAATGACTACTAGCTGAGAAACGTGATGTCCGATCATGGAGTTTATTTTTTGTCTGCATGACTTCGGAATTTCATCGGTGCATCAAAGCACATGTGCGCCCAGCAATACATAGAAAATACATACAAAATATTAGTCAGTTCCTCAAACAGATCACATTAATAGGCCATATTTTGCTCCTCTGGTTTTCTGGTGTCGTTACATGGTCTCTTCATTTACAGTTGCTCTAAAACAATGCTGAATTTTACATAAGTGACCCTGGACCACAAAACCAGTCATAAGTAGCACAGGTATATTTGTAGCAATAGCAAAAAACACATTGTATGGGTCCAAATTACTGATTTTTCTTCTATGCCAAAAATTATTAGGATATTAAGTAAAGATTATGTTCCATGAAGATATTTTCCTACCGTAAATATATCAAAACTTAAATTTTGATTAGTAATATGCATTGCTAAGAACTTCCTTTGGACAACTATAAAGGTGATTTTCACAATATTTAATTTTTATTTTATTTTATTTTATTTTTATTTTTATTTTTTTTGCACCCCCAGATTCCTGTTTTTCAAATAATTGTATCCTGGCTAAATATTATATTATATAAATATGAATACTATATAATATACTTTTTCAGCATTTTAGATGATGTATAAGTGTCAGTTTTTAGAAAACTGACCCTTATTTTTATGTACTTATTTTTTATTTAAAAAAAAAAAAATCATTTAAAAAAGAAGGGAAAAAAAGGTATTTTTATCAGAATTTATTACAAAAAAATTTATATTAGTAATATGCATTGCTAAGAACTTCATTTGGACATCTTTAAAGGCGATTTTCTCAATATCTTGATTTTTTTTTTTTTTTTTTTTTTTTTTTCCAGATTTTCCAGATTTTCAGACAAACATTGTCCTATCCTAACAAACCATATCAATTGAAAGCTTATTTATTCAGCTTTCAGATGATGTATAAATCCCAATTTACCTTTATGACTATTTTTATGGTCCAGGGTCACATATAATAATTTATGGATGTTTTTGACACATACATTTTTGCCCTCTAAGGACCTCTGTGTAACTTTTTTATATTGTCGCACAAGGGTTAAACCTAATACTGATTTAGTTCCTGCAGCATTACTGAGATGCTCCAGTAAATCTCACAGGCTCATAATTATCTTAAGCCTCTGATAAAAACTGTGCTATAGCTGATATGATTATTAACAGAGCTTATGTCTAAAATATTCAATTGCCTTCTTGCACGCCTCATTTTTCTATTTATAACACAATTTTTTCTTGTCAGCACAGAAAAGTATGTATACTTGCTGCACATCACAAAAAGCAGCTTCAAATATTACCACAAAACACTGTGACCCAGTTTTTCAATGCAGTTTGATGAAATCAGGAGCTTAACACAGGGTTAATAGCAAGGGCTGTATAATTAACATAGGGCTACAGTTTGGAGTCCACAACTGCCTTACATGGCGCAGTAATAGACCCTCAAGTGCCAGAACGGCTCCTCTTTATTTCCTACAAGATCTGCTTGAGTTTTACTTTGGAGAACGCCAAAGAACTCCACTGCTGCCAACTGATAAACATGGTGGAAATCAATGACAGTAAGCTGCCATCTTTGGGGACTCATTAAGTTTAACGGTTGCTCTGCATGTTGTATAACACTGAAGGGAAATTTCTAACGACTGTAAAAACATCTACTGAAAAAGACAGATTTTCTTGTGGAGTTCCTCGGGTGAGGAATCACCTGCATGCCAATATACAGGAATCACACTTCTGAAATGATATATTTTAGCGATTAGGAGTTCAAGGCATGTCGGCATAGTGAAATAATCAGCTCTCAGAAAAAAAGGTACAGAAGCTGTCACTGTGTGCGTCTCTCGTCCCGTGTGGTGAACAGCATCACGGTGAGGAGTCGTTGTGACCGCAGTCATCAAACGCACCAACGCAGAAGGTCAGTGGTGTCAGTCCTCTGGTTCCATGTGTTCTCAAAGTCATCACATTCAAATCTGTTTTCCCTGCGTGTCCTGCAGTAGAAGAGAACAGACAGGGAGATGAGCAGCCGGAGGATCTACTGAGTAAACAGCATGAGGCTGAGCTGTAAATGTCCTCTCACTCCTCCAGTCCACATATAAACACAGGATTCACTGCTTCATCAGACAAGTACAGAGATGATCTGATAATATGCTCTGATAATATTGATTAATCGATCCTTATTTTGAAGAACCAATATCAATAGTTAAATCCTACACTATAAAAAATGCTGGGTTAAAAACAACCCAGCTTGGGTAATTTGGCAACCCATTGCTGGGTAAATATTGGACAGTACCCAAAATGCTGGGTTGTTTTATTTAAGTCAACTAATACTTCCTATCATCAGAATGAGATTTGTACATTGTTACTTTGGATATGAAACAAAGTGTCAGCTTTCAAATTTTGCCAGTTTTATCACGAAATACAAATAAATGCAGTTCTGACACTCTTTATGTTGTGACAGATCACTGTAGCCCCACATGAACCGATTATCTCTTACTTTTTACTACTAGTTAAAGCACCAAATAAACATAAAAGAACATCAGAATCTGTTGGAAGAACAGCCTGCAATGTATTATGTCTCATGTAATCGATCAAACAGTTTCAAATGCAGAAAGATGTCAATAAAACTGTATTTTCTGTAAGCTTTATTAAGAATAAATTAAAAATGGCAGCACTACCACCTGCCTTGACCTGACTTCTGTGAGCATCCATTACAAAACACTTGCCAGACATGCAACTATACTGAAATATGCTTGTGCAAAAATATGTTAGAATATAAACTACCATTCAAAAGTTTGGAATCAGTAAGATTTTTATGCTTTTTGAAGAAGATTCTTATGCTTATCAAGGCTGCATTTATACGAACAAAAATACAGAAAAAAACTGTAATATTGTGAAATATGTTTTGTAATATAATGGTTTTCTTTATTAATATACTTTAAAATATAATTTATTCCTGTGATGCAAAGCTGAAATTTCAGCATCATTACACCAGTCTTCAGTGTCACATGATCCTTCAGAAATTATTTTATGACTGTTTATTATAATTGTTGGAAACAGTTGTGCTGCTTAATATTTGTTTGGAAACTTTGATACTTTTTAGACATGTTAAAATCTAAAATTCAGCTTTGCATCACAGAATAGATTATATTTTACAGTATATTTAAATAGAAAATGTTTAATTTAAATTGCAATATTATTTCACAACATAACTGTTTTTTATGCAGCCTGGATAAGTGTGTGCCAAATGTATGACTCCTGTATGTCACTGCAGTTCTCTTTACATTGATCACAATTGTCATCCATTAAAACTTTACTAATGAGGCACTGGTTTGTCATATCCAGCCCATACAGACTAGTCCTGACTTTAGCAGTGCCTTATTTAGGAGCAATAAAATAATTGCCTTGTTGGGAATGGATTTGAGGATGCTTTTTGGCTCCAGCTGAGTCCTTAGCCATCTTCAAGAATTGGCTAAAAACACACCTCTTCCATCTTTATTTGACCCTCTAACTCTAGCATTCTCTATTCTAATTCCATTCTTAAAAAAACTTTATTTTAGTTCTTTTAGACTCTATTCATTGACTTACTTCTTGTTTTCTTAAGAAAATAAAAAATAAATGAACACTAGCTTCTCTGTTCTTTCTGTAAGGCCTCTAACACTAGCTTGCTTTTTATTTTTTTATTCTGTTTTCTTTTTATTTATTATATGATTTTTGTTACGTGTACTGCGTTAGGCTAACTGAGACTTGTCATAGCACTTGTTGCACATGTTATTACTCTTTTGTTGATTTGGATTGCTTCCATTGTCCTCTTTTGTAAGTCGCTTTGAATAATAGCGTCTGCTAAATGTAAATATAAATGTTGTAATACCTTGAACATGTTTATATCCTGAATTACCTGCTACAGGTCCTGTGGGCTATTTTTCTATCGCCCCAGAACTGAACAAGGAAAAGATATATTTTGCACAGGTGGTTTTTCCATCATATTATATTATATCATTTATAATTATTATTTTGTGTGTGTGTGTGTGTGTGTGTGTGTGTTCAGGGAGGGCAGAGCCCTAGCGCCCTCTATTGGCCAGCTGCCATTACTTGTCTAGACTGATAATAGTGTGTGTAAAAGCTTCTTTCACAGCCCTGCCTGTCTGCCTTTCAGCTCTGTCTCACTGCAGGTGAACAACACACTTTCATTAACCCTAAACACAATCACACAGACACAGAGGTCACACTTCCACATCTCTGCTTCAAACATCTGTCTGTGTGTGCGTCTGTGTGTGTGTATGTGTGATGTGTGTACCTGGTATTTATCACGTTATGGGGACCAAATGTGGGGACATTTTTTAGGTCCCCATGAGGAAACAGGCTTATAAATCATGCAGAATTATTTTTTTTGAGAAAGTAAAAGTGTGCACAGTCTCCTGTGAGGGCTAGGTTTAGGTGTAGAGCGATAGAAAATACAGTTTTCACAGTATAAAAATTACGCCAATGGAATGTCTCCATAAAACATGGAAACACAATGTGTGTGTGTGTGTGTGTGTACTTGTTTTTGCTACATTGTGGGGATAAAATGTCCCCACAAGGATAGTAAAACCTGAAATTTTTTACATTGTGGGGACCGTTAAAAAATGATTAAAAATAGTAAATGATGTTTATCTGAAAGTGTAACGATGCAAACATGTTTTGTGTGAGGGCTAGGTTTAGGGTTAGGGTTGGGTTAGGGGATAGACAATATCATTTGGTCAGTATAAATCTATAGAAGTCTATGGAAAGTCCCCACAATTCACAAAAACGTGTGTGTGTGTGTGTGTGTGTGTGTTATAGATTTCATCATTAAAACTGTTTGAAGAATTCTTTGTCACAGTTAAAGATTTAAACAAAGCTTGCTTTATAACATCTACAAAAACTATGTCTTTGTTAATTGATGTTTATTTCCATGTTTCTCCTGTATTTTATTGCTTTAACTGTCATTGTGCAGCATTTTGGCATACAGTCACTTTTACATGCTCCATAAATAAATGGAAAATAGATGAGTAAGCAGTGTACACAAACACACACACATCCCACATAGACCTCCACTGATCTTCTGTCAGGTTAATTTTCCATAATCTAACACAGTCTGAACCCTAAACAGAGGAACCTGTGCAAAACAACATAATCTGAACAATTTATAAGCCTTTTTAATTAGTAATGTCTGGCTCACTGGTCAGTGTTCAACAGGTTTTACTATATTAGTCTGGACATTTTTGAATAGTGAGTACATTTTGGTAAATGTAAACACACACACTGTTTCTCTGTTATATAAAAAGACAACATGATGTGAACACCCATTATTACAGGGGTTAGCAAACGCAAGCAACAGTGGGAAAAAAATGCTGCAATTTTGTTTTATGTTTTTCTTTCTATATTTTGTAGTTTTTATATCAGTGTAGTGTAGACAAATCATAGGAGCTTGTTTTGCAGGAGCGCCTGTAACCTTTACAGCCCAATTATTTGCTGTTTTAAAAACAACATCCCTATGATTATGACTTAGTACACAAAGCATGGAAAGACATCATCAGCGAAAAAGAAAAGAGTATGATTGGGACCATCAATCACTAAGGATTGTGTCCAAACAACACAGAACGGCTGCAACAAATTGACAAAAAAAAACACAATATTCACTGTGAAGACCCTGTTTCCACAAAAACAGAGAACAGAGAACTTCACAAAGCCAACATCAATGAAAGAGCTGCAACTGCTTAAACTTACATCACAGACACCTGTGCTAAAAAGGCTATAAAACCTGGCCACCAAGATACAAATCAGCTAACTTAATATTATCAAACTACTGTGGATAGGTTTGGAGAGAAGAACGAGAAGAAAAATCCTTCCTTCAACATCTCTGACACAAATGGCAGATGTTTTATAGGCAACACTCAACTGAAGACTATTCAAAAGCTCTATGAACTTATTCTAGGAAAGGTTGAAGCCATGGTGGTAAGAGACCATAATAATAAAAAAATTGCATATTTCCTCTGTGCAGATATTTTATTTCATTTAGTCTTTTTATTATAGCTGTTTGAAACAAGCTTGTTTAAGTTTTTATGACGTTTTGTTTGCACAAATATGCATAGAGTCATACACATTTGTTTTCTTCAGGTTTAAGCTCTGAGACACTGTCAGGAAACACATAAGCTTCAACAATGAATCGACACTGACACCTAGTGTTTCTCTGTGGAACAACAATCATTTGTCTGCTGCGCTTCAGATCTTCTTTGGGACCTGTTTTTATTTACTTTCTCAAAACATATTTGTTTGTTTGTTTGTTTGTTTGTTTGTTTGTTTGTTTATGACTGGTTTTCTCGTCCCTTTAATTCAGTGCACTTGATGTGTTGTAGCATGATGTGAAATGAACTCTGCAAGAAACCCTCTCTCCTAGATCAGAAATCATGAATTCTGTTTAGGAGAAAAACTACTATTAATTAATATTATTAATAATACTGGGAAGAACTGTACAAAATTTACAATATTGTCGATAAAATAATTATTACGATAAAATGTTTTTGTTTACAAGCAGATACCCTGTTCTTTCTTTTGATGTTTTGTATGTTCAGATATTCATATAACAAAATATATACAAATTAATACCTAAATAGGGACATAGTAGTATACTTAAAGTATCAAGTTCACTTAAAGAAAACTTTCGAGTATACTTGAAGTATAAAACTACTAAACTAGTAGTTTACTGAGACTATACTTCAAAGTGTACTAAAAATGTTACAAGTAAACTATCAGTATACCTATAAGTTCACTTTTAGTATACAGCTGCATCTCAATAAATTAGAATGTCATGGAAAAGTTCATTTATTTCAGTAATTCAACTCAAATTGTGAAACTCATGTATTAAATAAATGCACACAGACTGAAGTAGTTTAAGTCTTTGGTTCTTTTAATTGTGATAATTTTGGTTCACATTTAACAAAAAACAACCAATTCACTATCTCAACAAGTTAGAATACTTCATAAGACCAATTAAAAAAAAAAAAAAAAAAAAAAAACATTTTTAGTGAATCGTTGGCCTTCTGGAAAGTATGTTAATTTACTGTATATGTACTCAATACTTGGTAGGGGCTCCTTTTGCTTTAATTACTGCCTCAATACAGCGTACAGGTGATCAGTCTGTGGCACTGCTGAGGTGGTATGGAAGTCCAGGTTTCTTTGACAGTGGCCTTCAGCTCATCTGCATTTTTTGGTCTCTTGTTTCTCATTTTCCTCTTGACAATATCCCATTGATTCTGTATGGGGTTCAGGTCTGGTGAGTTTGCTGGCCAGTCAAACACACCAACACCATGGTCATTTAACCAACTTTTGGTGCGTTTGGCAGTGTGGGCAGGTGTCAAATCCTGCTGGAAAATGAAATCAGCATCTTTAAAAAGCTGGTCAGCAGAAGGAAGCATGAAGTGCTCTAAAATTTCTTGGTAAACGGGTGCAGTGACTTTGGTTTTCAGAAAACACAGTGGACCAACACCAGCAGATGACATTGCACCCCAAATCATCACAGACTGTGGAAACTTAACACTGGACTTCAAGCAACTTGGGCTATGAGCTTCTCCACCCTTCCTCCAGACTCTAGGACCTTGTTTTCCAAATGAAATACAAAACTTGCCACTTCTTCTTCTCCTTAGCCCAGGTAAGACGCCTCTGACGTTGTCTGTGGTTCAGGAGTGGCTTAACAAAAGGAATACAACAACTGTAGCCAAATTCCTTGACACGTCTGTGTGTGGTGGCTCTTGATGTCTTGACCCCAGCCTCAGTCCATTCCTTGTGAAGTTCACCCAAATTCTTGAATTGATTTTGCTTGACAAGCCTCTCAAGGCTGCGGTTCTCTCAGTTGGTTGTGCATCTTTTTCTTCCACTCAACTTTCTGTTAACATGCTTGAATGCAGCACTCTGTGAACAGTCAGCTTTTTTGGCAATGAATGTTTGTGGCTTACCCTCTTTGTGAAGGGTGTCAATGATTGTCTTCTGGACAACTGTCAGATCAGCAGTCTTCCCCATGATTGTGTATAGTGAACAAAACTGAGAGACCATTTTGAAGGCTCAGGAAAACTTTTGCAGGTGTTTTGAGTTGTTAGCTGATTGGCATGTCACCATATTCTAATTTGTTGAGATAGTGAATTGGTCGGTTTTTGTTAAATATGAGCCAAAGTTGTTGTGAAGCCACTCCTTCGTTATTTTAGCTGTGTGCTTAGGGTCATTGTCTTGTTGGAAGGTAAACCTTCGGCCCAGTCTGAGGTCCTGAGCACTCTGAAGAAGGTTTTCATCCAGGATATCCCTGTACTTGGCCGCATTCATCTTTCCCTCGATTGCAACCAGTCGTCCTGTCCCTGCAGCTGAAAAACACCCCCACAGCATGATGCTGCCACCACCATGCTTCACTGTTGGGACTGTATTGGACAGGTGATGAGCAGTGCCTGGTTTTCTCCACACATACCGCTTAGAATTAAGGCCAAAAAGTTCTATCTTGGTCTCATCAGAACAGAGAATCTTATTTCTCACCATCTTGGAGTCCTTCAGGTGTTTTTTAGCAAACTCCATGCGGGCTTTCATGTGTCTTGCACTGAGGAGAGGCTTCCGTCGGGACACTCTGCCATAAAGCCCCGACTGGTGGAGGGCTGCGGTGATGGTTGACTTTCTACAACTTTCTCCCATCTCCCGACTGCATCTCTGGAGCTCAGCCACAGTGATCTTTGGGTTCTTCTTTACCTCTCTCACCAAGGCTCTTCTCCCCCGATAGCTCAGTTTGGCCGGACGGCCAGCTCTAGGAAGGGTTCTGGTCATCCCAAATGTCTTCCATTTAAGGATTATGGAGGCCACTGTGCTCTTAGGAACCTTAAGTGCAGCAGAAATCTTTTTGTAACCTTGGCCAGATCTGTGCCTTGCCACAATTCTGTCTCTGAGCTCTTCAGGCAGTTCCTTTGACCTCATGATTCTCATTTGCTCTGACATGCACTGTGAGCTGTAAGGTCTTATATAGACAGGTGTGTGGCTTTCCTAATCAAGTCCAATCAGTATAATTAAACACAGCTGGACTCAAATGAAGGTGTAGAACCATCTCAAGGATGATCAGAAGAAATGGACAGCACCTGAGTTAAATATATGAGTGTCACAGCAAAAGGGTCTGAATACTTAGGACCATGTGATATTTCAGCTTTTCTTTTTTAATAAATCTGCAAAAATGTCAACAGTTCTGTGTTTTTCTGTCAATATGTGCTGTGCGTACATTAATGAGGAAAAAAAATGAACTTAAATGATTTTAGCAAATGGCTGCAATATAACAAAGAGTGAAAAACTTAAGGGGGTCTGAATACTTTCCGTACCCACTGTATGTATATATATATATATATATATATATATATATATATATATATATATATATATATATATATATAGTCACGGGGGCGGAGCAAAGCGACAGACACAGTGGGCGTGACGTCAGGCCTCGGAGAGGCTTTTATTAAACAATAAAACAAAGTGTCCAAAAAGGGGAAAAAAAGAGTGTCCAAAATAAAAGGGGGATCTGGTGTCCTCGACGTGACGGGGTTCCGTGAAGGAGGGGTAGTGTTCCGAAGGGAAGGGTCCAGGTAAGGGGCGGAGTCCGGCGGCCGCACGCGCTCCCCGCTCAGGTCCGGGGTGCGAGGGGCGGCAGCTTCTCTAGCGGCATCGTCCTGCTCTATCCACGCGGCACTTCTGGGGGGATAAAACGGCCCGGCAACCTGGCCCGTCAGCCGTCACGGGTGGGGTCCGGCAACTCGTCCTGCGGCGCTGGTTCCCTCTTCACCCCTTCCTGGACCCACGAGGACACCAGCGTGCATGCACGGGGGAAGAGACCGGTCTCCTGAGGAGAGGCGCGCTCGGCATTTTAACAGCGGCGGTGATAAGGCTTCATTCACATCAGGTGTGCCTCATCACACGCCGCCAGACCTGGATGTTTCAGCGCCCCTCCTCCTCCCACACGCCCACTCCCGTCGGGAGCCTGGTGAAGGGCGGCGATTACCGACGGGGTGCAGCTAACAATTAGGGGGGAGGCAGCCGACTCGTCACATCATATATATATATATATATATATATAAATTGTATATTTATATTTATACCAGTATGCACAGTAAGGTGTGTTACTTTGTTTAGTCTTCATATTATATTCCTGCAAAGATGTACTTGCAATTGCTGTCCCATGGGAAAACGTGAGGGCGGTTGTGTTTTAGACCATACATGAGGGCACAGCCTTGACAATGCAACACAGCTCAGGTCTCACCTGTCTGCAAGACCTCGATTAGCTGGTCCAGGTGTGTTTAATGAGGACTGGAGCTCAACTCTGCTGGACAGTGACCCTCCAAGAGCAGAACTGGAGAATCAGCTTTGTGCTAGAAGCCAAAGAAATCTTAAATAGACGTATAAAATTTGAACATGAAGCGCATGTTCTTTCTCTTTTATGATCCTTTAATTCTCTTCTGTCTGTGATCAATAATGCATATTGTGAAGAGCAGTTTGGAATAATTTTCAGAAGTCTCAGCCGTGGAGGCCTGGAGGAAGCAGATGAGATGGAAAAAAACACTCATTTAATGGCCTTAAATATTCTCTGTCAACTTGGCAGGGCTTTGAACGTGCTGCTGAATATTCAGACGCCAACGCGTCTCTTGTCCTAAGCTGATCAATGATAGAGAATCGTTAAATAAGTCATCTCTTGATTTTACACTGGGACTTGACCTGCTGTTCTTTAAGAATGAAGCAGCAATGTTCATTATTGATGCATCACTGGTATGGGTGAGTTTGAAGAACCATCTTGAGTTCAGCTCATTTGATTGAACGCCGCTTCCTACAGCAATTACTGACACTGAATGTTAGAAACAGCTGAAGACCTCAAGCACATGTGTGTTACCACCCTGGATAACAATCCTGAAAAATCACAGACACATTATAATGTGTTAAAGTCGTAGTTCTCAATTCCGATGTTATGGATCATCTGGGGATTGTGTTAACTGGAAATTTGTGCTTGCACACAGATACTTTCACCTGACTTTTGCAGTAGATGTATATAGTCCAAAATAGTCTAGTGCCATGAGACCCTCCATCACTCCACCTGTCTTTAATTGCCTCATCTGGGCCAGATGTTGTTGTGGTCTCTTCATCCTCTGAGCCCAGAGGCAGCAAGAGCATTTAGACCAAAAACCTCAAGACACTGCGGATGTGATTTGATCAAGTATGTTCTGCTGGTTTCTGTTCATACAATGGAGCCTGACTCTCAGAAGCTTCAAAAGCGTCATCAAATAATGTTATGACATCAGACTCCACTGACTGATATTGTATGAACAGAAACCAGCAGGACAAACTTGACGAAAGTCACCTTTTGTGTGCAGAAAAAGGTAAGTAAATAATGACTAAATTTATATGTTTTGGTGACTAACCACTTAAACCCCCCAAAGAGAAACTGTATGAAATGTCTGTATGCATTGATATTACCTTGAAGAAATAAACTTTTAAGAAATAAAGTGAGTGTTTGTGTCTGAGACACTTACAAAAAAGGATTTAGAAAAAGAACATTTACATCTAAGCATTTGGCATAACCTGGAGAAAACAGCCTTGCCAATGAATGCACTCAGGCAAGAATAGCCTTGATGTCCCTTTCCTATTCATGATTAGATTCCAGTCTAACTGCAGCAGTGAGGGCCATGATGGACGACAGAGACAGGTGAAGGTGGCATAGCTACATTGAAATGTAGGGCTCACTGCCTGTAAATGCATGATTGTTAGAACAATGTTTAAATAAAGCTTTGTTTCATGTGTTTTTCACTTTTCACTATGAAGTATTTATTGTGATGGTTATTTTTATTCATTCTTTTGCTCATTTATTCATGTTTCCTATTGTTGTCAATAAATAACATTTAATCATTCATTAATTTATGCATTAACTCATTGCTTGACTGAAACTTGAGATGTATTCACCTTGGCTGCATTTGTCTAGTTTATATTCTTGCATAACTATGTCATATGACAAAACAAATTACATTTTGCTTGTTTTACTTAAAAGTGATCTGCACTGTCTGTTCATTCACATGCATCTAGCGGATTGGCAGCTGCCTTTAGCGGTGATAGATTTACGTTGCAAATATTTTACTCCCTCTCAGCGAAATTATGCAATGAAAAGCCATAGTGCTCATTGTTGTCTACATGAGCATTTGATTTATCATTTGCAATGTCCGTTTGACCATTTGATTTATGATTTGAGCACTGAATTATAGATTTAATTATGACAGATTTATACATGGGCTGATAATGAAAATTAAACATCACATACAAATGACTTTTAGTTTTGATTTTTTATACAGTTCATGCTTCCCTAAACGAGGAAATTATATGCCATCTTTTTAAGCATTTTAATTTTTATTTTAATTTTGCTTGGAAAAACGTCCATACGTAACAGTTGATTATTTACCAGCCAAAGCTCACAGAAACATGACATTTGGCTCATTTGAAAGAGTACATCCTAAGATAGAAGAAATAGAGATTGTGGCTGATTTTAGCTTAAAAAAGTGGTCGGAGTAGACGTATGACATTTGTCTTTGTTTTCTCACAGTGATGATATTTCACTGTGCAATTATCTTGAAAATCATTCTAACTGTGATTTTAACAATAAAACAATAAAATAAACTACAGTACATATCCGTTTTATTGAGAATGAGAGCTTTCCTGTGATATGTGTCTTGCAGAGCTGGGTAGATTACTTACTAAATGTAATCTGTTACTAATTTCAAATTGCACGATAAAAACTGTAGTCAGTAACGTAATCCATTACATTACACATTTTAGGTAATATAATATAATCTACTTTTAGATTACATTTAGATTAATTGACCAAAATCGTTTATCAAAATGACTTAAATAGGATAATCATGAAGTGCATTACACATTAGATTAAGGTTTCCCAAACTGGGATTCGTAACTGCAGGGGGTTCATGAGTTTTATGAAAAGCTAATAATTAGTTAAATCATTAAAATGTACAATTAAAATAATATCTAAATAATCAAAATAAAGCACTTACTAAAAAATGAAACATTTCATTTGTTTATTTGCATGTCATGTGACCATTAACCATTGCAAGAGAACTGTGAACATGCAAGTATTACATTTAATTATTAAAATATTTATTTTAAAATCTCAGGTGTATTTCAAGTTAATATATTAGGTTCAGATGACAAAAAAAGTTTGGGAATTTGTGTATTACATATAAATAAGAAACAATGTAAATTTGTGCGTTTTAAAGTCAAAGGCCTTCCAGAGAAATAGTAACGGTTAAATAACCCAGAGCGATAATTCAAATAAACATAAATGTGTTCATTAGTAGTTAATGCAACCTAGCAGTCAAATGCTGTGTAGCCACCTGACTAATGACTAGTCATTGTGTGAATGTAAACCTGGAAGACTTTGAGCACACAAGTGTTAGGCTATTTTAGAAAGTAACTCTTAAGAGATGAAAAAAGAGGAATTAGAAAGAATCAGTTATTCCTATCGTGTGTAATTTAATCTAATTAATTACAAGTACTTAATTTTTGGAATCCGATTACATAATCCAGATTACGTATAATCAGGAAGGGAGGAAGGAAAAAGAAAGAAAGAAAGAAAGAAAGAAAGAAAGAATACATGTCATGATTTTGTCACCACTTCCTGTTAAACTCTTATTTTGTCAGCTAGCACTCAGCTTCCTGTTCCTGGTTTTGTAATTCCTCTTTAATTATCCTCATTGGTTTCACCTGTCTCACTAACTATATAAGCCAGTCTCCACTCTTCCCTCTCTGCCAGATTGTCTCTTCTACTCACTGATGAACATTCCAGCCAGCTCCTGAATCTGATCCTTGAAGCCTGTGTGAGCTTGATCCTGCCTGGAACCTGTTTTCTCTCTCTCTCTGCCTGAACCTCCATCAGTAAGTTTGACTGTCTTTATCTACTGCTCTGGAAGCTGGATTGTCAGTTCATTGTGGATGTGGATCTGGATTTGGATTGAGGAATTATTTGTTGTGGACCTTGGGACTGGAAAAAAGGATAAAGGAACTTGGGTTGTGTTGTCTTCAGTACTGCTTGTTCTTACTCTTCTATTACTCCTCAGAACACCTTCTAGAACACTCTAGTGGACTTCTGTGTGGTGCAGTGGACTGTGTCTCTGCCTGTCACGTGGTAGACCGGGGTTCAATTCCCAAGCAGATCACCCCATCCATCTCATGAGACCACCTAAACCCTGTCAGCTATACTGATTCAGTGATCTACTTAGTTCCTGTTAGCGCTCAGCTGGCATCTTTACCTATCTCTGATTCATTGTCACCTCACTGTTGCCACCCCCTGGCCTGGAGAAGATTTGCTGGTATCCTGAGAACCTTAACATTAAGAGAACTGAAAATAAACTTTCTAAAACTTATCCACTTGTGTTTGTATTTTTGGGTCCAGTACTAATATCTTTACAATACATATAAGTTGAATTAAGACAAATATGTATTTAAGCTTGATCTTAAACATCATAATATTCTTTGTAAAGATGAGATTCTAATATTTCTGTTGTAAAACAGCTCTAAAAAGACAACAATAGCAAACGGTTCCATACAATTCCATATGACTACTTTATTTATCCACTGAAGCAGGTAGCGCAAAGATGAACATGAAGTATATCATGTGAATATGTATTTTCTAAACAAGAACAGAAACACAAACAATTGAATCAAAATAAACCATACTTGAGATTACACAGTCAAAGATATCCAATATAAACAAACAAAACCTTACATTGCTTATGAAAACACATCTTAACTCCGACTACAACATAGTTTCTCAGTCTATTGTGCATCAATGCAGGCATTTATAAATCAGGATCCATTAGTATATGGCCGCAGTGATTGGGTATTTAACAGAGGGTGTATACAGGTCAATGAGTAGCTCATTAAGGAGGAACCAGAACTAAGCAAGTGTTGTAGTTGTAGCATATTAGAAAAGGAAACAAAAAGAAATATAACAAATGACAAATAAACTTTAGTATAATGACAAAAAAAGAAATGTTAATACAAATGTATTAAATTATTAAAACATTTAATACAATTCTTGTAAAAGTTTTACAAACAACTCAGTCCCTCTATTAAATCTGCGTGTGCCTGCAAAAACCTGATTATACATTTAGAAACAGCATATTAATATTTGTGCCATTTATTTGAACAGGAAGGCATAGAGATTTGACAGGAAGCGAAGCAGGAGAGAAAAGGACAAAACTGGCAAAGGACCACTAACAAGGACTCAAACTCAAGTAGCACAACTGTGTCATGTGATGTGCTGCCCACAAAGCCATCAAAGAATATTTATTTTCTTTTTTTTGTCATTTAATTAGAGTAACTGTGTGCTACAGTCTAAACAATAGTTTTGCTCCCCCTATTACTGCTCCTGCTAGTGCTGTTGCTGCTCGTCCTGCTATTGCTACTGCTGCCGTTGCTGCTCGTCCTGCTACTGCTACTCCTGCTCCTCCTAGTACTGCTCCTCCTCCTACTGATAGTACTGTTTTTCCATAATCTTTAGCTCTTTGTTTCCAAGCCTCCCATTCGATTTCTTTCTGGGCTTTTCTATACATCTCATTAGTGTAGTGCTGTCCTCCATTCTCTTCCACCATCTTCTCAATCTTCTCCAGCAATTCAGTGACCTGAGAACGGTTCTCCATGTCTTTATTATTGAATGAATGAAATCTGCCACCACACTCATTAACAAGAGCCTTGAGATCATTATCTTCACTGATATAATCATCTAATGTGTTTCCCTCCAGCTGATCTCCTCTAGTGAACAGAATGATTATGTATCGGGTAGCTTCTTCTCCAAAGTTCTCCTGAATCCATTTCACTGTGTTTTTCTCCTCCTTTGTGTATCTCATGTCCAGTCTCATGACCAGCAGAAATGCATGAGGACCAGGAGCAGACATGTAGACACACTTTACTATTTCAGTTTTCAGCTGTTCTTCACTCAGGGACGTATCAAACAGTCCTGGAGTGTCGATCACCTTGATGTTTCTGCCCTCCACTGTTGTCAGATGTTTTTGACAACATCTAGTAATAGACTTAGGGGACATACCACTCTCAAACTCAGTGTTGCCAATGATGGTGTTTCCTGTTGAACTCTTTCCTGATCCGGTTTTACCCAACAGCACAATCCTTAGATCTGATGAAGAGAGAGCAATTTAAGATGTTATTTACGCTTCAAAAATTATAATAATTTGCCTTTGCTCACTATGGAGCCTCAGCAAACTTCCAGGGGAAGTTTGAGATAAAAATACTATTTAAATAATACTAATACTATTTAAAAATACTATTTAAGTTAAACAAATAAACTGACCTTTTCTTATCGATGCCATTATTGTTTAAAATACTGCTGTTGTTGCTGCAGCATCAACCTTACTGATCTTTGATTACAGCATAACAAAATGAACAATGGAGAAAGAAAGGAGCACTTCACTCAGATCTAGTTTTTACTTTTTTAAAATGTGAGACGAAGAGCAGTGGAAAGTAGGGGTGGGGGATGCAAAGCGTCTCGTGTTTTTTAAATGCTTAACTTATTTTAATTTAGCACGGTGTTCTACCCTTACGAAAACCATGGTTTTACTACACATAAAACCAAACAACCATAGTTACTGTAGTTAAACCAGCGTTTAACTATGAAGTAAAGGCAGTTCCCTGTTGATACTTCACTCGTACTGCGTCTGCTTAAGATGCTATGGGGAAAAACTGCCAAAAGCCTGACAGAATCTGCCAAAGAGTGCTGAGTATCTGGCTATATAAGCAGACATTTCACCGTAAGATATTCAGATTCTTCTCCCTCAGTGACAACTCATCATCTTTACTACTGGACTCAAGCCTTCACGCTACAATCAAGCTCGCCATGATCAGCGGATCAAGACCGGTTACTGCTCAGCTGTCTTCGCTGCTTCCTGCCGCCTTCAGTATCTGCGGTCTCGCTCGATTTGCTTCCTAAGAGCAAATTTCTATTTGGCGTTTCAAATGCCGCGCCGTCACCGTCGCTTGTGCAGGGCTGCCCTACACGCCGTGGATGGTCACAGTGAGTGAGTTTCATGCTTGGGCGCCACCCATGCTGAAGCTGTGCTTACAGAGACGGAATGTCCTCATTGCGAGGATATGAGTCTCGCCTCTCTGCGCTGCGGCACTCTTCCCTGAGGTCCATGACGAGATCACCAAGTAATGGCATGCCCTCTACTCGGCCCATCTGCCCTCTCCTCGGTCGACGGCGCCGAAGAAAAGGGGTATGACAAGCTGCCTCCCCTGGATGAGTCAGTGGCCGCGCATCTCTCCCTGCCCACGGCCATCGCATCTAAGCCGTGTAGCCGCTGAGAGTGACACACATGCCGGGCAGGCTGAACCAAGGAGCAGACATGCTCTCTCGAAGCAATGTTCCCTCAGAAGAGTGGATGCTTCACCGCCAGACGGTTCAGAGAATTTGGGAGATCTTTGGCAAGGCAGAGGTCAGCCTCTTCGCCTCAGAAGACAACTGTCATTGCCCAACCTTTTTCTCAAAGAACAAGGATGCGTTGGCCCACAAGTGGCCCAACCTCCTCCTTTACGCTTTTCCCCTGGTCGCCCTGATCCCACAGGTCATCAGGCGAGTCAGGGATCAGAAACACAAGGTGCTGTTATAGGCCCCCTTCTGGAGGAACCAACACTAGTTCGCAAAACTATCTCAGCTGCTCTCAGCAGCAACGTGGCCCATCCCCCCTGAGACGGAACCAATATGGCACCCTCAGCCCGAGTTGTGGGCTCTACACCTGTGGCCTCTCGATAGGAGCCTGCAAACCTCCCTGAGAGCATCCTGAATACAATCTCCCAGGCTAGAGCTCCGTCCACAAGACGTCTCTATACTGTTAAATGGTCTGGTCTGGTGTGCAGCCTGCGGTGCGGACCCAATTTCCTGTTACATATCTCTGATATTGTCCTTCCTGCAGGAGTTGCTGGAGAAGGGCCACTCTCCCTCCACGCTTAAGGTCTATGTAGTGACCATAGCAGCCTATCATGCTCCTATAGCCGGCCAGTCAGTAGGCAAGAACAACCTGGTTGTTCATTTTTTTAAGGGGTCTAGGAGGCCCAATCCGCCTCGCCCCATCACCGTCCCCTCCTGGGTCTGCCTACAGTACTGAGGGCCCTGAGGAGCCCTCCCTTTGAGCCGCTGCAGTCTGACGTTGAAGACCGCTCTGCTACTAGCACTGGCATCTGTAAAACGTGTGGGTGACCTACAGGCACTTTCGGTGAACCCCTGTCTGGAATTCGGGCTCAACGACTCCAAAGTTGTCCTAAAGCCAAGGCAAGGCTATGTTCCTAAAGTGCTCTCAAATCTGTTCAGAGCCCAGGTGATCACTCTCTTAGTGCTTCCTCCTTCTGAGCAAGACCAGGACTTTAATCTTCTCTGCTCTGTCAGGCCTTTGAGGACTTATATCAAGCACTCCGCTTCCTTTAGAGAATCGAAGCAGCTATTTGTATGCTTCGGTGGCCATACCAGGGGGCTTCCGGTCACGATGCAGAGGCTATCCAAATATGTTGTTAAGATATCCAAAGTTTGTTAAAACTTGTAGAACTTGCTGGTGTGTCTGATTAAAACACTGGAAAGAATGCAGTCCTTTGCTCTCTTTAATGCCACTTAAGTGAAGAATAATACATCTTTAGCCATTGACATCAGATGTTCTTTAGGTCATTAACACATCCAGAGGTAAGGACTCAAAGGACATGGTTGGGTGCCCATTCAAACACCCACACCTCACCAACACAAGAAAAGGAACAAAGGAAGGAAGTGGGGAACATGGGTAATGTAGTGCACCATATATGGAGTTCACCCTAAATGAAGTTGACTAAGAATTGTGGAATATGTAGTACAAAGGAAAAAAATTAGGAAAAAAGAACTAATGAGTCAAATTCACAACAGTACTCGTTCACGTAACTCAGGGAACCGAGGTTACGTTAGTAACCAAGTACGTTTGCGGTTTGATATTCAGATTTCTTTTGGCTATAAATACACAGTATTCTGTCATAAACATGCACATAATACCGAATGTTGTTCTCCATGATTTGTGAATTCTGGTGATGCTGTCCTCCTGGCCGAAATCAGGGTTTTTTCGATGCAACTCTTAATTTTATAATGCTTGTAACTCCAAAAGTTGGAAACTGGTGTCATTTTAACCAGCTTGATCTGTGATTTTTTTCACACCTTGGTAAGTCCGTTAATAAGGAATGTGAAGAATAGGTGCTCTTCATGTTTAACGTCTTTTCCCAATACACATGCAGACTGCTCGAATACAAAAACATTGTTTTTAGGTTAAACTTGATTTGTGAAAGCTTTCTCTTTTTATTCTATCACAATGTGTCAAAGGTGCTGTTCCAGTGAATAACGGTTTTCCAAGCCGTTAGATAAATCATACATGGCTCTAATAGTCTTTTGTAAATTGTGGAATCTTTCACAGTTCAGGTTTGGTTTTTGTACCTTTCCTTGAGTCCTTTGCTTCAATTTGCTAATTTGAGGAAATGTTTCACAGTATAGGTTTTGTCAGTTGACCCTTTGCTGAGCACCTGTTCTGATTTGCGAAAAGTTTCACAGTGCAGTTTTGGACAGTTAACCCTTCCCTGATTCAGTTACCTCACTATTCTACTATACACTGAATACATTTTTTAAAAAGGTTATTGTGACTTATCTCAATTCTGACTTTTTTTTTTCTCAGAATTGTGAGATATAAACTCTTTATAAAACTGCGAGTTATAAAGTCACAATTCTGAGAAATGAAGTCATAATTGTGTGATAGAAACAGGCAAATGGGATTTATTAAGTAAGAATTGTGAGATATAAATTCGCAATTCTGTTAACATTCATTCGCAGTTCTTTTTTTTTTTCTCCTCAGAACTGGACTTTATTTCTCGCAATTGTGAGTTTATATCCCCCAATTCTGACTTTATATCTACTAAAATTCTGACTTTATAACTCGCTAAAAAGTCAGAACTGCGAGTTTATATGACAATGTGAGATAAAAAGTCGCAATTACCTTTTTTATTTTTTATTCAGTGACGGAAATGGGCTTCCAAGAGCTTTGCTGTAAAAAAAATTAACAGATCAAGCTGGTTAAGAGGACACTGGTTTCACTGTTCGAACTATAAGCATTATAAAATTAAGAGTCCCATCGAAAAAAAAAACTGATTTCCGCCAGGAGGACAGCATCACCAGAATTCACAAATCATGGAGAACGACATTCGGTATTGTTTATATGTTTATGCTGAATATTAAATCACAAACTATCTTTACTGTGGTCTTGAAACCCGGGCAACGTTCGTCTAGAATAACACTGGAAAATCAGCAGTGCACTAGAACTAGCTCTGTGTAAACTGCCAGTACAGAAGTAGGCCTAGGTCTACACACAAAATGTCTGTTGGTTTTTGCATATACGTTTAATGAAAGCATATCTTTTAACTGACCTGAATGTTCACTTGCAGATGTGCTATATATGTCTTCCATGCTTTCGCCGCGTCTGTATATTTGCTCTCTCCTTGTTGTGGCCGTGCAGCAAACTATAAGGAAATGGTTACTTTCACTTTCAACAGAATGGGTGGAGTTAGTCAATTATACATGAAAGTTAAACAGAAGGCAAGTCACCAGTGTCGACTGGAGTTTGGATATACTTTGGATATTTTTGCAAGCTATTCTGCCATGTACAGTATGACAGCAAGGGGCATTTTGAAGGCCTAAAGGCCAAACGAACTGACTGTGTAGGCATTATGGCTTATGTGACTGCTCATGAATAGAGAATACAGAAGGAAGTGCCGGAGATGCTACAGGATGAGACAGTGTGGAGCTACTGCAAGTGTGTGTATTGAAAAACTAGAAAAAATATTTAAAAAATAATGAACATTCCAAGAATTTGTCTCTATCAATTATTTGGACATCTTTCAAACTGTCACCATTTATGAAGTAATAACATTGACAGAGCAAGGAGTGTGTGTGTGTGAGAGAGAGATATTATGAAAGCCTCTTGTCTGCACTGCACTGAGTTAATATGGACTTTCAGTGACATGTTTTGCTAGAAGGAGATTTGAATCAGAGGAGGAGAGAATTTTAAAATTAGGAAAGGTCAAAAAGGGTTTATAAAGTAGGTAAAAAAAAAAAAATCTGCAATCAATAAACAAGTAATTGGTTCTTAGTGGATCAAGAAAAAAAAGATTAGATGAAGTCCCGTAGCTGAGTAAAAAAACAGTCTCTGGCTGCATACATAGATTAATTTGTCCTTTGTCTGGAATAATGGAGCATATTAACAGTAATCTTCTTTACATCTAACACGTTGGTAGCTGATGTAGTGATTTTGCTTCTTCCCACCTAGGGAGGTGAAATAATGTAGTAACGGGTATTCACCAATCATGTTATGATTTTTGGATCATGTGTCACTTAAGATGCAGTTCTGAGTACATCAGATACGAAAGACTGGTGGTATGTCTAACTTGTAGAACCTCTTACACAAGGAAGACACAAGTCTAATAAAATGCATTTTATTAACAACAGATAGACAAGAGTAATCAACAACTGCTAAATGAACACCATAAGTGAAAAAGGAATAAAGTGAAATGCAAGTGATTCATTTGGGTGGTGCTGCTGTATGGCAGTGTTATGTTACCTTATGAACCTTACGAACATTATTATGCCTCAAACAAATAAATGAAAGATTATTTCTAATGCATTAAGTCCAAACATGATGGAAAAAAAATTGAACTGTCATGCAAGCATTCATTTGTCCATTTGTCCGAGTTTGTGTAAGATGTTGCACTACAATTCTCTGTCACTGAGAATACTTAAGATGTGTGTGTTGTAGTGTGCATCAGTTTTAAGGTTTGAAAGCCTAGTTATGAACTGATTTGGATGGATCTCTGTGGTCGCCACTGCTGCTATGTTTGCAGACCCTAAGGAAATTTTTAGCAGTCACAAGCCTTAGGAATCAGTTCCTAGATGGATGAAGGAAAGAAACTGCATTTTGACCAATGATAAGTCCTGTCCTTCCCATGCTTGGTACCAGAGCTCTTCTTCTTGGCCTCTAAGAGGCGTTTGGCTGTTGTCCTAGCATCTTTATCTGATGGCGTTGGACAGTTTGCTTATGTAATGGCTCGGCTCGGTTTGCGTTTGCGTTTTAGTCCATCAATATCCAATCAAAATGCAGCAAACCTTTGTCCACTATTGTGGTCAGAGAGGGGCCCCGCCATAAACTGGGCCCTGGAATGTGTTGTTCACCACATATCCCCCCTGATCGGCTTGATCGTTCCATCTTAAGTAAATATTGCATTAATATACAGACCAGTTAATGAGAGTGATCATGTTGTATGACATCCATTATCATGGTGACACTGTGAATGGTGCAGTTCAAGGGGCTGTATATTGACCAGCAGTGGAGGTTGTAAATTTGAGTGTTCTGTCTAAAGTCTGCAGCTGCCTCTAGAGGACTGCCTCACAGGTCCAATCAAATTATTCCTCTCTTTGGAAGAATGACTTTTAAGGGAGATTGGATGGCTAGAACCGACAACAAATTAGAACAACACTGACTGTGATCTGCAATGTTTTATTTTACAAGTGGCAAGTAAACTAGTTGGTTGGTAGTACCTTATGATCCCACCTCCCCCCACCTGAGGTGTTGTGTTGCTGGATGTAATAATGAACATAGTGGTCGTCATTTACTCCCAACATCTGAGCCGCTGAAGATGCCGTAGATTATGTTTGTTTGTGAAGGGAATGCACCTCCTGATCTACATATATCTGTCTATGTTCACGCGAATCATTCATGATCCAGCTTCACTTACAGCAGAAGTGTGTATAAGCGTTTTTTATGAATCTTTGCGATCGTCTTTCCTTATAACATGGTAGTTAGGAAGATTAGCGGCTAAAGTAAACAAGATCGTCATTCCACAAAGAGCAGAGAGGGGCGGGGTGAGCAGAGCTCATTGGCATTTAAAGGAACAACCCTTTAGAATGAGTTGATTTTTGCAGAGATGATTTTGACAAGGTAAAACGGGTGTTGTTTTACAAAACCACTGAGAATTTTTAATCAAAGTATATTAGAGACTTTTCTTTTTTTCTTCAACTTGTGGAAAATGGGCATCCGATGACCCCTTTAAAACTGCTATTTTTAATCGCAGTGCCATTTAACTGTAAATGATGCAATTTTTATTAATAGACTTTCATTCTGTTGGCAAGGCTTCAAAATTATTATTTTTTTACCATTTTTTACCAAATTGTGCCATTTTTTCAGCTTTGCGCAATAAAGCAAATACTCGCTTTATTCCTGTTTTCTGCATATTATAGAGCAAATTGGATAAATAATGCAGTTATAAATTGTGTGGATGTGTTGGTATGGATGTCAGAGTGTGGTTTGTATGTGTGTCATTAAAAAAATGGTGTGTGTGCTTGTAATATTTGAGAGAGAAAAACAATACTGCAAATCACAAATCCAACCACTGTGTACACCAGTGCAGTTTTGCTGGCATCTAATAAGAAAAATCTGGTACTGCACCCCAAAAAAACCTTACTGAAAGCTTATTTTTTGAGACATCAACCTCATATTTGGAACACAACTTGTTTAGATTTATGGCTTTGATTTTCTAGCAGGGTTAGAGTTCAACATGTTTCATAAAATATATATTTTATATGATATATTGTTCATAAAGCATTTTCAAAAACTTAAACCTCTGTAACTTTTTTCTTGGTTTCACCTTTTAAACTTTTTCTACTTAAACAATAATCTGCCATGGGTCTTCTTTAAAATGAAACCAAACTTAAGTCTGTGCTCCCAAGCTACGTGTAACTTTTTTTATTGATGCACAAGAGTTAACTGATGTAAAATTCTAAGAGCCATCAATATAATGGAATATTAATATTGTTAAATGCATTTGCAGTTTATTCAAAAATATCAATTATTATTTGTTTTTGTCTTATTAATAAATGATTTGTTCCAATTTAAATGCTCTAATGCCAGCAAAACATTAATTAAATAGCTCCAGTCCAGAACTGATGATTCTCCCCTCCTAGCACCAAAAAAAAAAAAAAAAAAAAATCTATTGAAATTAAACTCCTTAAGGCAGCTTTTTGCTCAAAAGTTGTTGCTGTGTTGATGTTGGACCATCTTCACTCACGCTGGAGAATCATGCTGGTTTGCCTTAAGTGCTGATGAGACACACCACATTCGGACAAAATACGAAATTTATGCATGCGTTTCAGGGTATTTAGGAAGAAAAAGTACAAATATAAGGTGTTTGAAATGATGGTCTGTAGCAATCGATCCAGTAACACTACTAGCAGACTTCTGAGAAACAAATAACGTCTGGCCGGTCACAGGAGCAGCCACAACCCCAGATTTATTTCAACAAAATAGTGAAAATACAGTTCATATAGCGCACTCTCTTCTCAGCTGTACATGATCCGTAACATTCATTTACAACAAAACATACGGTAAAAAAAACCCTTTATGCTTATATCATTAATACAATCAATGCTGTTCATAGCAAAACAACACGTACTAAAAATAACAAGAAGAAAAGCATCTGGGTCCAGACACGTAAATGATAAAAATGTAATACTCCAGTTATGTCCCTTAATATAATACATTTATTTGTTTCATCTCAGCCCTATACATCTAAGGTTTAGTTCATGTACAAATGTATTTATTTTCTTACAGAGAGCAACGACTATTAAACCATTTGCATTCTATACAAAACGTCCCGTCCAAAGAGCGTGAACTAACAAGGAATGAAAATGCACATCTAGCATATAAATATATTTTCCCTTGACAAGCAGTATCGATCTCGCTCGCTATGTACAACGACAGGAGTAGCAAATCCAATAGCTGAGACTGTACAAATCGGACGACGCGTCCGCGCCATCCTTATTGCGTAAAAAAACAGGCAGACGCAGCACGATGCGCAAGAAACACTGTAAACCGAGAACGTGTGTAAACAGATGCTGAAATCATGCGGCGCCGCCGAACCGTCCTGATCTCGCAAAGCTTGTTCGACTTCACAAGCAAACCAGAAGAGTGTGCGTCGATAAAGTACCATAAAGGTTTGACTCTTAAGCATGTTTGATCTGTGTTGGATGCTGCATGCACACGGTGAGATGCTCAATCAAGTCTGCTTTCTCCAGATGGTGAAGAGTGCATGACAGGTGGGTGAAAACTAAGACGTCAGCTTAAGGAAGCATTTGGAGAGACGGTGACGGCTTCATTGCTGAGAGATCTTTGAGAGGTCACTGAAAATGTCGAGTTGGTCGATGATCAAGAATAGGCTTGTTTTGTCATTAAATGACCTCAAAGATGCTGCAAACCTGAAGAGAGTACCTTCTCTGGCACAAACCTGGAGTTTAAAGCAGGAGTGTCTGTGAAGAGCTGACGTCCGGTCACACAGCAGAAACCTGCTCATCTGAAACACACAGGAGGACAAGCACATTAAGTTGAGGTCAAACCATCACTGCTGGTCTGCACTGAGCGCTTCAACAACACTGACTGACAAGCAATGCTATTTACACAGATGGCAATGAAACACGACCAGGCCACATTTCACCCCAACGTAAATAAAGAAAAATGAATTATAATTTGTGTAAAATGAAGCCTATGCTCATTTGTGTGATTAGTTTGAAAAACACATCATTTAGGGGCCATTCAAGCAGGACGTGTTTTTCCGTTCCAATGCACTATTTTTCCATTATTTTTCTATGTGAACACACTCGTGTATGACTGTTCGCGTCTTTTGCAGCATCTCAAAAGAATTTAAAAGAATTTTTAACTTTGACATGCAGCGCCGCTCATCAAATTAAAATTGCAAATAAATTAAAATACGCTTAATGAAACATGTCAATTTGCAAAAACACCCAAATATCACACAAACAGTTTTTACACTCGCATAGGTGGTTTTTTCGCATAACATTGGTTAATGGAAACGCCATCACTTCACAACAGTTTTTTATTGCCATTTATAAAATATCACTAAAGTTTTGCGCAAATATGTAATATGTAATCTCCCATATATCGCAAATACATTTTTACACCTGCATGCAGCTTTTTCAGGCAATTCAAAAAAGGAATATTACGCAAAACTGCAATGGAAACGCCTTTTTCGGATTTACAGGTCACCTTGTGTACGTAAGTCACATGATCATTCTTTAATGTACTATTAACCTAAAAAAACACCTCACATGTGGCCGCTTACACGAGCATTGACTACACAATCCTTGAATAAGGGGCTTTCCTTGCCATGAATATTTGGATACCCCCTTATTTACACTGCACAAATCTGTGGTGCACTGCAGCTCAGACAAGGCCACTGGAGCTGATCACGGCCAGTCTAGTCAATGCTTGTGTTTATACCAGGTCCGCCGTGGCATGTTTTAGAAGCGGCTCTCCGCGCTGCTTCTGTACATGAATGGCTAGTGCAGTGGCTGTGATATGTGTAAACCAACCAACATCCATTGCCATGACTTAGCGTGAGAGGAAAAAATACATTTTAGTTGCATAACATCACTTAATGGAACCGTCATTTCACAAGTTTTTTAATCAGCATTTATAAAATAACAAAAGGTACATGCAAATCTGTAATGGAAACACACCTAGTGTCAGTTTCAAAACAATGGACCAATCAAAAGACCCTGGAGGTGGGGCAAGTGTAGCTTTTGTTTACAGTGGCTAGTTGGCATGGCAACTGTTTTATTTGACGGCAACATGATGGGAGGCGTTCTGCTCTGCATTTTGTTTTAAAAACTGTACCTGAGCACTCTGTTTCGCAATTTTTAGGCTGCGTTTACACTAGTGCTTTTGAAAACGATGGTGTGGCTGCCCACATTTGCTCTGCATATGCTTGATGACCATGTATATAATAACGTCATGCTCATTGTTGTACCCATATATATACACGTAAATGTATCATTCAACCGCTCCAAGCACGTAGACGCATGCGCCATCTAAATAATAGGACATCTACCTATACATATCTATGGTTGTACCTGCATGAACGTCATGTAACATGCATTTTCGGTCGTGTAGTGTACACGAAGATCGTTTCTGAAACGCAGTGAAAACGTGTAGGTGAGGATTGTTTTCATTTTAAAATGCCATTGATGATTAATTTAACCATATGCAGTATGTTTGAACCTGAAACTGCCTCTGAAGAAGAGGCAGAATGAATTATCCTCATTTGTAGTCCATGTATCAGAATTTTAATGCATTTTTTGTCGCTTCCTTCAATATCAGACACGTAACACAAATTGGCTTGACTACAGCTAATAATGTGTTGCTTCAAACCTTGATTTTCACCAAAGTGGGTCTTTAAAGGAGAAGTTCACTTCCAGAATGAAAATTTCCTGATAATTTACTCACCCCCAAGGCATACAAGATGACTTTCTTTGCACGTTTGCTTTGTAAACACTAGATCAGTACTTCAGCCTATGTCACGTGTGCGTGATTATGTAATGCATGTGGACAAGCTATAGTAGTGCGATATGAGCATTTGTGGTAATTCAGTATATAAATGTAATTTTTTTTTTTTAGAAAATGTTTTCTAGATAAGACCCTTTTTCCTCAGCTGGGATCGTGTAGAACCCTTTGAAGCTGTACTGAAACTGCAATTTGGACCTGTGAAGATGTCCCATTGAAGTCCACTATATGGAGAAAAATCCTGGAATGTTTTTCTCAAAAAACATATTTCTTTTCGACTAAACAAAGAAAGACATGAACATCCTGGATGACATATAGGCTAGTACATTATCAGAAAATGTGTATTCTCAGGGGTGAAATGTGAGCCAGACGTGTTTCTCTGCCCTGCAGGGTTCAACCACATACCCTCCTCACTATCAGGAAGAGAATGAAGAGCAACACTGGGCGGTCTGGACAGGTTCGGCTCAGCCAGGCTGTGTCGCAGCTTGCACCTCTGCAAGGCCACGCTATACTCGGGCGGCTTTATGTGGGCCGGCCGTAAGGCTCCTCCATCCTGCGCGTCGCCCAGCGTCAGGCCCTGGTACCCCGGCGGAGTCGGGGGCGGTGCTTTGAACCTATCGTCTTTGCAGGGTGACGTTACACAGTACACTGGCAGGAAGCAGGCGGAGAGGTGCAGGAAGTGACGTGATGACGGGGAAGGAGCACAGAAAGAAACAAAACACACACAGACACACACAAACACACACACACAAAGCAACATCAATGAATGAAACGGGGTACGTAAATCAAAAAGACATTCACTTAGACATTGACACAGCTGCACCAATCACAACACAAGCATTTACCCTCGGTCGCTTGACACAAACGGCACAAAATCACTCTGCGGATCACTCGTCATACTGTTATATTTTGTCATTTTTGGCCAGCACTAATCATGGATGTTGTGAAAAGCTTTAAACAAATACATTTGACTGATTAAACGCATCACATAGTGACGTGATCCCAGTTTGTGCCCTATTTGTGGAAAGCGCAGGACATCCTGGGTGAATCTCTCTACTGATATTTGTGTGCTAGAGCTATCAAGACACAAGCAAGCCAGAATAGCTGCACATTTATCATCTAACGAGAGGCCAGTGAAATCTGCTGCTGTCACACGCAGAAGTCGAAGCTCACCTATGAGTCCCTTCTCCGTGCTGGACGTGATCGTCTTGTACGAAGCGTCCGTGCTTTGTTGATCTTGCGTCTTGCGTTTGATGGTGCCGTAGCTGCCCTCGTATGTGTCCGACAGCGAACTGGAGGACGTCCAGCTCTGTCTGGACTGACTTAGGTCAGATCCGTCTCTGGAGCAACTGTCCTCCGGCAAACCCGGGCCGATCTCTACCTCGGCGATCGGGCCGCCCATGGGCGTGTGGCGATGGTTGAGCAGGTCCGGAGCTCGCTGGCCTGGGAGAGTCTGGAGGTTGTCGTGGGAGTTACTCGAGCAGGAGGTCCAGCTCCCGCGGCCGCTGTCGGCCATCTCCGAGACGGAGGTTTGCTCTGGCACCGTCAGCTCCTCCGCGCTGCTGGAGAATGTAAAGCCGGAGTCCCTTGCAGCAGGGTGTCGAGCTGAAGATGAACTGTGATGAAAGAAAAGCACAGTGACTAAACATATGTCCACAATAGGGATGTAACAATACTATCAATATTGTGATATCACGATAGCAAAACTGTCTTGATATTATCGTGGTCACATGACGATATGAAACCAAAAAGTGTTTTTAAAACATATTTAAACTCCTTGTTCTAACATAAAAGGTCTTTCAAGTTGTCTTTTGGGCCATTATGGTTTTGGCACAGCATCTATCAAACAAACTAAAACCGAAAGCATAATATGGCTTAATCCCTTCATCAGGTTTTCGCTACATGTTTCAAAGCGAAGCGTGCACTTCATTCAGGCGATCAGCTTGTGATCAGGTGTTTTTCGTGCCTCAAAACGGCTCAGTTCACAGTGAACGCTGTGAACTGGTCAACTGCATGTGCTGTGAGTTTAACGCATGTTTGGGAATGCAACTTTATTTTCATGGCAGATGACAGTATTTCACTAGATTTGTAGTGAGACGCGTTTTTGTAAGCCTGTTTTCACTGAAGTTGGAGTATTCCATCAACATAAAAGCTCTACTGCCTTTTCCATCTAAATAAAAGCTTAAAAGTTCAATATAAATTGCTGACAGCTAACAGTTTAAATGAGTAATGTTACTGCAGTCCAAATTATACATATTAATTTTTACAGTGCATGCAACATTTAATGCCACGACTTTAGGAACTGAAGACTTTCTGCCCTAATCTAAGAACTTTTAAGGCCTTAATTTGTGAAATAGTGAATTAAGACTTTATAAGACCCACAGAAACCATGATATTTCACAATTCTTATGGCCTTAAACTGAATGTAAGCCTTTTTAAGGAACGTTTGCTCAAACTGCAGACATCTTGAATCCAGCAGAACTGATTCGGATCAGTTGCTTTAGCTTAAGACTGTCTGAGGTGTTGTGGCATGCTCTACCTCGTGCCGGGCTGACTGTAGTCGGCTGGAGCGTTTGCAGGCGTCTCTGTCGGGACGCTGATGGTGGGCACTGTGGGCATGGAGTCCACAGAGCCGTTACTGACGATGCTGGAGCGGGACGAGATCTCGCTGGAGTCTGAGAGGTCAGACCTGCCGGCGGGCATGAGGGCGTAACCTGTGAAAGAGAGCAGATAGATGATCAGCATGTGTGCCATCACACTCGCAGGACATCGCTGAGCATGACACAAACCAAAAGCGCAACACAAACCTCTGCCTTTATTACACAACTCCTTGCAGTCATTACAGAGAAACTATGACACATGAAAGCATCTGTTCCTGTCATCATTCCCTCAACTTCTGTCCAAAAAACAACCAGACTGAATCACACATTCAACATAATTGAGCATGCAACCTGGCACAACCTTTCTGAACTTGCACCTTGATTATTCAAATGCACAGTTGAATCTGAAAGACTAATGTGAACAAATGGCTTTGGCTGAACTACACTGATGCAGAGGAACAGGAACAGCACATAATGACAAACAATCAATCACACAGTTTTTCTCCTCCAGTGTCTGTCTGTCTTCAGACTGTCTGCCTGCTTCTCATCCTGTCTCACTGTCCCAGTTCTGTCCCTGGACTTGCTCCTGTCTCTCAAGTATCTGAAGGGGGACCTGAAGCGCTTGCGTGTTTCTTCCTGTCCCTGTCTTTCCTCTTCCTGTCTGCTGCTCTGACAGGTTATCCTCAGGATCTGTCTCTGAAGGAAAGCCCCACCTATGCCGTACGTGCGTCCGCCTGCCGTCCTTCCGCCGACCTCGCTGGCCAGAGACGAGGACGAACCCGACAGGTTCAGCTGACCGCAGTTCTGTCTGGGAGCTCCGCCCACTGTGAGACAATGATGGGAATATTTCATAAGCTTGGATATCACAAAAGACACAATTAACACTGTAAAGCCTGAAATGTAAAATCATAGTAAACTGGAACCTTTAATTGTTCTTGTTTTGTTTTGTTTTATATTTGATATCAGGCTTTCATGGCTCATATGTGACCCTGGACCACAAAACCAGTCATAATGGTCAATTTTTTAAAATTTAGATGTATACATCATTTGAAAGCTGAATAAATAAGCTTCCCACTGATGTATTGTTTGTTAGGATATGACATAATTGGCTGAGATACACCTATTTAAAAATCTGGAACCTGAGTGTGCAAAAAAATCTAAATATTGAAAATCATCTTTCAAGTTGTCCAAATTAAGTTCTTAGCAATGCATATTACTAACCAAAAATTAAGTACTGATATATTTACAGTAGGAAATTTACAAAATATCTTCATGAGACATAATGTTTACATAATATTGTAATGATTTTTGGCATACAAGAAAAATATAATATAATATAATATAAAATATAAGATAATTTTGACCCATGCAATGTATTGTTGGCTATTGCTACAAATACACCCGTGCTACTGGTTTTGTGGTCCAGGGTCACATATAGTCTGATATAGTGAGAATAGGGAGGAAAAACAGCTTAGTTTTAATTAGAGACACAAACTGAGCAAATTTATGCAATTTGGTGCAGATGCTGATATTTCTATGGACAAAAAGTGACGAAATTCTGGCTGCTTGTAATGTAAATCAATGAGATCTTTATAACAGTATAGTAGATACATATAATGATATATATATATCAGTCGTCACTCTATATTTTCAATAATATGTCTTAGTGAGATGATATTTAATGCTTAGTTTGATGAACAAATAAACATTACTCAAAAGCCTGATGATCACATTTGAGACTTGATTTTTATAAATCAAGTAAATTGAAGTTGTTGACCGGAGGTTTGTCCGGGTCGTACCTTTGCGAGGAGATCCCTGTGGGGAGACGGTAGGACTGGAGTGCAGGGAGGAGACGGTGGACGTGTCTTCGGGTCTCTTGGCGCTCATGTCTTCAGCCGTGCCAGTTGCTTTCTTCTGCGTCTGAGGTGAGTTAGGACCTGAAGAGCACAGCAGACTTTCGGTCAGATGGCATTAACACAGTTCAGACAGCAGAGGGAGCCGTATGGCTTTCTCATTCTCAACTGTTCCCTACACCATGATCACTTCTTGAGCTGCTACTGAGTTGAAGTTCACACTGTGAAATACTGTTGTGGTTATCTGTGGTTATCATCAGCTTCATTTGGTTAGATTTGAAATTATGCATAATTATTATGAAATTGACCCTTCGCAAAAACCTACCCTACTTAGTTACTGTTGCCATTTCCGACAAGCAGTGCCGCTCTCACACTACACGTTCTCACGCGGTTAAAAATACATTGTGGAACACTTTCCTCTTTAAAGAGGAAACTAAAAACACGTCGACAAACAAGACAGAGCAGGTTACGTAATTATGAAACAAAGTCTCAGCTTTAAAATGTCATTTTTTAAAGAAATTTAAACAATAAATTCCTTTTAGTGGCTCTTTAATATGTTGTGAAGGATCAATGTATTGCCTTATTAGGTCTACTGATCAACCAATCATCTTTTTTATTTACTTAAAGCTCAAAATAAACATGAATGAACATCAATTGTATTTTATTTCAACCGCGGAAAGACGTCAAAATATACAATTTTTCAAGTTTAAGTCCACAGATGTTAATCTACTCTGTCTGATTGTTTGCCGGAAAAAAATCACAGTTTCAGCATTATAACTGGTCAGAGCACCTGTCAATCAAGCTGTTTGCAAAGGATCAACTGTGTATAAGGAAAAAAAAATCTAGAAGACGATGATGAACACTGTCAGACGTGCAGCATATAATCCTTCACTTCAGAAAGCTTGTGATGGGTCACGTACTGAAGGAAGCGGACAGGTCTTTGGCGATGCTCTTCTTGCGCAGAGGGTACAGGCTGACGGGAGGAACCTGCAGCACCTGAGAGACGCGGTTCTGAGACTTGGCTGAAGACACACCGGAGCGCATGGACACCGGGGACATGTCCGATTTAGTGGAGCGCCGCTCGCTCAGGTTCTTAGACACTGCAGAAAAACACACACAACACTTGCTGTCAGATGTTTCGTTTGTAAAGTGTGCTTTCTTCAACATCGATGGCATTTGTATATTTATTAGGGTGACAATACGTCTTCTTTTTCCATTTTTTCATTTGGCAGCACTAAATATATACTCACATATACTTACTTGCTGCCAGCATGCCAAAATAAAAGCTTGCTGATTTTAATGATGAAAATTTATATATATATTTTTTTAAAAAGTAAAACAGAAAGGGTGCTTTTAAGTGTAATAAATGTTCAAATTAATATTTTTATTTAATACTCACTTTTCATACTCACATTTTTTAAAATGATTGCCCTTTATTTATTATTTTGTTATATATATATATTTTTTTACAGATATATTTAATAGGTCACATAAAATCTCTCTCATGAGAAAAAGACTGAAAACTTACGTGCATCCCTGACTATAGTAAAATCTCTCACATATTTCTACTCGCTCCGCTATGAAAGCCCTGTTTCCACCACTGAATGAGAAGTAAAAAAAAATGCAATTGCGATATTTTATCTTACAATTCTGACTTTTGTCTCACAATTGCAAATCTACATCTCGTTATTCTGACTTTTTTCTCAGAATTATGAGATACAAACTCACAATTGCGAGTTATAAAGTCAGAATTGCGAGATATACTCACAATTGTGACTTTTTTCATAGAATTGCGAGTTTATATCTTGCAATTGTGACAATTTTTTTTTTAGAATTGCGAGTTTGTATCTTGCAATTGTGACTTGATAACGTATCAGTCTTTTTTATAACGCAATTATAAATTAAAGTTTATATTTCACAATTGTGAGAAATAAGTCAGAATTGCGAGATACAAACTTGCAATTACGAGAAAAAAGTCAAAACTTTGAGTTTTTATCTTGCAATTCTGACTTTATTCTCGCAATTCCAAGTTTATATTTCACAATTTCGAGATAAAAAGTCAGAATTGCGAGTTTGCAATTCTGAGAAAAAAAGTCAGAACTGTGACATAAAACACAGAAAAAAAGTCACAATTACCTTTTAAAAAAAATTATTAAGTGGTGGAAACGGGCTTCCATACTCAGCCCTACTCAAGACTAATGAAAAGAACCCAAACCACTTTGCATAAAGCATTATTATGATGAGCATGAACAAAACTACAACAGAACATTCAGCTGAATGGTCACAGGAAAGAGTTAATGAGAAAATAAGATGATACTAAGAAAATAATCCAAAAAATTCTATAATAAATATAACACTTGTCTAGCCGCCCACTAGATGGCAGTGATTTGTCAAATACAGAAATCTGGACTGCTCTTCTGTGCAACTAAAACCTAAGAAGCAGGTCAGGTTTTTTCTAACAGTGATCAGAGTACGCACATGTGCTGTAGGCCGCTTCACACTGCAGCGACATGATCTGGAACTTCTCCTCGTCCGTCTCCACCTCCAGGTGTGCCAGATACTGCTTCACCTTACGTGCCATCTGGGCGTCCTCGTACAGCTTCTTGGCGTTGAGCAAAGAGCTGCGCCGCACGCGCTTCTTGTGATTGCCCTGAACGTCCAGCAGGTTTGAGTTGGTGCTGCCCTGACTTAGAGACCTGAGGAAATGAATGAGCAGTGAATACTAACAACTGACAAACACGCCAGGTGCTTCATTCTTGTGGACTGATGCTCACTAATAAATGGGAGGACAGTCACAAACAGAAAAAATGAAAGCAACATACACAAATGTGGAATGTAAACTTGATGATGTACAAGTGTTTTTTTCTGGTCTTGCAAACAAAAAAAAAGAAAACTAATTTTTGTAAATCTTGTTTTTCATGTATGGTTTATGAGCTTCTTGCATGTACACTAATGGTTAAAACCAAATTAATGCTATTCTTGTGAGCTTCCTATTCATTAAAGAATCCTAAAACATAAGATGTATCACACAAATAAGCATATTAGAATGACTTTTTAAAGGATCATGTGACACTGAAGACTGGAGTACTAAAGCTAAAAATTCAGCTTTGCATCACAGGAATAAATTACATTTTACAATATATATTTAAATTAAATTTTTTGATCAAATAAATGAACAAAAACACCCTTTTTTTTTTCAAAAACATTAAAAATCTTAATTATTTCAAACTTCCGACCAGTAGTGTATTTGTAGAAATTTCTATTGTGAAAGTCCTTCCATTTGTGAATATGAAACATTAAACCTCATATACTTGCCACTCTAAGCAAACAATGACTACAGCAGCGTAATGCAGTCATGCAATGTGTTCAGTTCCATTAACGCAAAAAAAAATAATAAATCAAAATCGACGACCATGATCTGTTACATGAAGATCAATGGTTTAGAGGATGAGAAAGAGGCAGGAAGAGTTGCAGGAGTTGGTGTGTCCAGGTTAATGGTCATGACACATTCAGGACATGCAGGACAGCACACTTACCCTAAACTCTTCCACCTCTTCTTCCTGTAAGCAAAGCCCATGAGAGGCAGAAAACATGAATAGAAAGAGAGAAACACTCAGACAGACAGAAAGTACCACCAACAAACACTACACTTGATCCTATCAGAGAAAGGGAGAAAACATCTGCTGCATGTGTGCCAGTGATTCAGTGACAATAAATGAATTTCAAGTCTAAATAAAAACATATCAGAAGATAAAACGGATGTGATTTTATCCGTCTAGACTGAAAAGTGAGCAGTCTGACAGAACAGCTATTGGACTCACTATCTTTCCCGCTCACACAGCCTAGGTTACGTCAGAGTTAGATTATGAAAACAAACTTTAGGTTACTAACATAACACCGGTTCTCCAATGAAATGAAGTGAGGTATCTCATAGAGAATCACCGATGGCAATTTTCTTGGCCTGATTCCATTATGAATTTTTGCAGATTCCGATTTTCTTTCTAAGAACTATAATTGACAGCATATACAAACCAAAATTGTATTAAACATTACAATTACAGATATTCTCTATAAATGCATAAATAACTTTATAAGATTAATGTTTTAAATATTTTTAAAACATCCAAGTAAGAAATGTTGGGTAAAATGCAATAATACTTTTACATGTGAAACCAAACCACCAGTAGGTGGCAGCAAAAGACTGCGGGTCATTTAGTCATTCATTCAACCGATTTGTTCAAACGCAGATTCATTCAGAAATGAGGAAAGTGACTGTCTTTTATAAATGGGTTTCTGAAAAACGTGGATTCATTCAGTAACGAAACCCTGTGGAGTTGCTCGGAGACAGGCAGCCTGCTGTGGCTTTGACTGGAACTATTTTCACCAGTGAAATTTAGCAAACACAGGCAATATTATGACTAAAATGTAAGTCACTTAATTTTAACTTCTTGTTTATTGAACTACTATTGTATAAAATCAGTGTCATATTGCAATTGTGTTGATATTTAGGCAAGCGTCGTGCAATGTTGCCTACTTAAATCATATATTATAAATATCTTTTTTTTTTGTACTGCAGGGCGCATCTATAACTTTCTATGAGTGCTCTTGCGCCCATTTATTTTGATTTCTGCACGAGTCTCTCTCACATACTCACTCAGGCTGCACAAGCCTCATCTGGTATGACACAAATACATTATCAGTTGCCGTAAGTGTGACGACAAAACAGACCGGCAATCAGCAGACTGACCAGCCGGTCATCGGTACGGGCTGATCATGTGGAAAACTGGCTAATTCCGGTCCCTGGTCAGTCGATCGGTGCATCTCTAGTATCTCACTATGGTAATGCCTCAGACTTGACCAAATGCGGAAAGTACCAATCATGGCAGACCAATCGCTGCAGCGATCAGAAAGCTCCACCTCCATGCAGATATAAACCACAGCTACTTGCAGTTTCGTCATTATCTCAATGCTGTAAAACTTGTTATCAGAGAACCGGGGACATGTTAGTACCCTAAAGTTTTCTTTCTAACATTCGTTGGTATCTCACTATGGTCTATAGACAATCTCAGTATTGCTGATATGCTGATGAAGCAGACTAAGATTTGCCACTTAAGATAGACTGGAATACCCAAGTACTCATAGTACATCATGTCCACACACCCCAGGACTGACTGGGCAAAGGACAGTTCTGTCACATCCCGTCTATAGAATCTCCCTAACTATAACCCTAAATGTGCAGAAAGAGCAGCTAGCCACAGCGCAAATGTCTTGGATAAGAAATGCCCCTAAATAGTGCCCAAGACATAGCCATACCCCTGGTAGAGTGCTTGTAGAGCTTTTGGGGGTTACTATATTCACGTGACTGTAACATAATACAATAGCTTCCACCAGCAGTGGTAAATGCGTTGATGGGAGATAGGTTGTCCCCATAAAAGTGAGATACTGAACGAATGTTAGAAAGAGAACAATGTTTTCTTAAAAAAAATGAATTGTTCACAGTAAAAGCAGGAACAATTTTGATTTCTTGTGGAATTTCAGAACATGCTCTCAGTGTCTGTGTGCAAAAGTCTGCAGTCTTTACCTCTGTCTAAACATGAGCGCTGGGTCCATGTTGGCTGACGTCATGCGCACTACATTTCGGATCTCCTTGGAGATCATTCGTAACTTTTCGAAATTCACCAAGCCGTCAACACTCGAATCGTTACCTGGGAAAGATAAGAGATGATGGACAGTTTTAGGACCGGAGTCCTTTTAAAAATACAGGCACATGTGCAGCAATTACATGTAATCTGGATTACGTAATCAGATTCCAAAAATTATGCAAGTAATTAAGAGTATATTATATTTAAAAATGCTCATAATCAGATTACAGTTAAATGTTTATGAATTACATGATTACATATTCACACAATGGCAGTAAATTATTCAGAATTTATTTATTGATTCTCCCAAATTCTTCTTATTTTTTCTCTAATATTTACAAATGTCATGCAAATAAATTTGCAAACCAATAACTGAAACAATTAAGTATGCAAGTTACTAAACACTGGTTTACATTCCAAATAAGTATTCTAATAATTTAACAGTTTGCTTGTTTACAGTTCTCTGATGTTGGTTAATGGTCACATTTACATGCAGGTAATCAAATAAAATATTTCTATTTTTAGTGTTCAAGTTTTTTTTTTTTTTACATTTAATTAATTGTTAAGTTTTATATCAACTCACAAATGGACTGCAGTTCTTACATTAAGTCCAGTTTGGAAAACCCATATGTGATGCAATGCAATGTCTCTCATGCATTTTATGATGTAGATAATGTTAAAAAAAGGAATATATTTTCTTTCTCTTTGCTTTTTTAAATCAGTGTTGCACTTTAACATTAAGTTTGAAACAAGCTAGATAAAAAAGTAATCTAAAAAGTAGTCAGAATACATTACCTAAAATCAGTAACCTAAATTACATTATTAATTAAAGCCCTTCAAAGAAAAATCAAGATCTTCACAATTTAACGTCACATGTATATTTAAGAAGGTAAAGTTGACCTACTGACCTTCATGCAGGAAGGTGAGATCTTTCTTGACTACAGGAAACAGTGGGATGATGGGAGGCTGTACGCTCTGGCTGCTCAGTATGTTGCGGTATTTGGCCATGTTGCGCGACGGGTCGAAGATGTCCTGAAGGTCGCGGAACAGTTTCTCATACTTACTGGGTAGTTTCTCCCACGTGCTCCTCAATCGTGCTACTGGAGCCAGATTAAGACCACTGACGAGCACATAAAAACACAGCACATGAACATCACGTAAGGTCCTACTCTCAAGTTCAGAATCTGTGTGAGACTCACCTAATGATGGCAAACATGGAGTTGAAGTTCTTGCACTCGCGGCAGTGCAGGGCGATCTTGATAAAGTGCTTGATGGTCTTCATGCGTTTGAGCGCATTAGGCTCGCGCAGGATCTCAGTGGCCACCCAGAAGGTCTCCTGGTTGATGACATCCTCGAACTGCTTCAGATGACTGCTGCTGCCACCGCCCGGGTCCAGCTTAAACAGGTCGTCCACATACTCGGTGGACTCGATGTTGCGGAACAGGCCAAAGTCTCTCATGGAGAGCTGCGCGGCCACCTCCACGGTGCTGAGCTGCAGGAGACTGATCTGACTCTCCCTTAAGAGCTCTTGAGCATCTTCATCGGAGCAAAGCGTCTCAGTCTCCATGTTGTTCTTCAGGTAGTACCTGAGCAAACACATGATTGATGGGATTACTATATAATCATCAGCTTTGGTCACGTCAACATCCTCTTTTGTGCCGACGTGCTGGTTGTGCCCTGGTTCATGCTTACCTGCCGTTGAGTTGAATGCGGTCTGCTAGTTTTGAGAGCTGGTCTGGCAGTCGGCGCTGTTTGATGACTCCTTCAGGACTAACAGAAACCTCACATAGCGAATAAGTCTCTGGAGCGGCGATGAGGCCGAATTCACTGACCACGTGTGAGACAACATCTTTGGCTGTGGTGTCTTTACTGATGATAATATAGCAGCTCTGCTGGTCGGCCTTGAACACGCGGATCACCTGATCTGGAATGTCTGTTTGCATCAAGAGGAAAGAGATGAAGAGTTTAAGAGTTAAACGCAACACAGTTGAAGATGCACACATACTCACAGAGCAACATATTCACAAACCTCAACCATCAATCGCTCTATGACAAAATGTTTGGCTTAGATCTGTTCAAGCCGTTGGCTTCCACACAATTTGACAATGAAGTCTTATCAGTTTGGAGCACAATCTATCACACTGATGCATTTTCACATGCATTTGGACATTCCAAGTAAAATATTTCATGCCACAAACTCATAATGACGTGCACATGTACTCCGGGTGTACTTACAGTAGAAACCAGCCACTTCAAGGAGGCAAGAAACAAACAGAGAGTAAAGACAGAAAGAGAGAGATGACACATGACACTACAGCACACACGATCTATCATCAAACACATCACAATCTAATGCTGTATGCCCTTTTTTGTTTTTTGGACCAGAAAAGAATATTTAAAAAAAAACAAACATATAATGGCAGTACATGCCAATCAGCATATAGCGTTTTAAAAAATAAGCAAAATTATCACAGAATTTATTATTATTATTTTTTTATTAATGTAGAATTTGTGTGCTTTTCCTGGGCAAGTCGGTGTGAACTGTGACGTTAATGGAGTCTCATGAACACGCAGCCGTGCACAAAGTCAGGATATTCGCTAAATAATATGTTAAATTTCAGTCTGTTTCTGAAGAATAGGATGAGAAAACCTGGTAAAACCTGAAATTCGATGCCAGTACCCAACGGTACCTTTTTTCGGTACTGTACTCTCTGTGTAATAACAAATCAATTATTTCAGTGAAAAAAAAAAAAGTCCAAAACTCTCAATTTCAACAGTTTGAACTATAGGACCCTACAATCTTTTCTTGTGTGTTTCAATTTTTCTGATAATCAAACGAAGGCATTAAACAGTTTTAATATTCACAGACACTAGTTTATATCGCAATTCGAATTAAGTGACAGATACTGATCTATAGACAAGTGCGCACAGGGCAATTTTTTCTTAAAAATCCTCTTTTTGTGGTCTGAAAAAGAAAAAAAGGGTATATGGAACTAAAACAAAACAAGTGTGAGTAATTTTCAGCTGGTTTCCACGTTTCTGTGCAGAGGATCTGAAACTTTCATTTGAGACAACACAGAGCTGAAGTTACAGTAAAGGAACATTTACAGAAATCTTTCCCAGCATTCTCATATATTCTAACTATATCTCTATTTGCATGTGGAAGATTTTCAGAGCTTGAAATAAGAAGTAAACAGCATCAGGTCCACTCAGATACAGAAGATTTTGCACACTTTGGCATATCTTAAACCAGAATGAGAACTCGTTATGGAAATAATATACCTCAAAAGAATATACTTAAGTGTGAACTGAGTGTAATGTTTTAGTTCAACTAATTGCATGAAATTTACGATTACATGAAAATGTATTACAGTTAAAATTTTTATTAAATGCAACAAGATTATTTTGATCAACTTTTTGTGTGACAATCTGTGAATTCTGAGCATATATTGTGTTAAATTTGTTTTACACCATATGATGCATGTGGCTAAACTTGTGCTCCGATGGTGTGATGTCTTACCTGAAGGGTTGGTGAAGTCTAGACTGCTGGCGGCAGGATGGAGCAGGTCAGGACTGCTGGACGACAGGCTGCCCGGGATGGGCATTATGGCCACGCTGTGCCGGCACTGTTTAGTGCCCACGATACTGTCGTCCTGCGACTGAGACACGCCAGCGTCACTGCAGACACAGAGAGAGATGGATTTCATCCACCATAGACACTAACACTGTATGTCAATGAACACACGCACACACATATGTACAGATAGATGGAAGAGATTTTCACATTAGGGTTTCTGCAGGTTTTATGAAGACCTTTTCAAGTAAAGTAAATTTAAGGAATAAATGAACTGAACACAATATGTCAATATGGTCTGTGAATGTCAATGTCTTTTATTAGCAAGGCTTCGAAGTTTGAAAATACAACTTCCAACAGATCTCCATTACTTTTTATTTCATTGCACTAAATAAATAAAGCATTTGGCTTGAATAGCTCTGCTCCAACACCTGGAATATGGAAAATAAAATAACTTTTACTGTACCTTCTGATCACACTGCAATAAACTGATCAGCATTTATGTCTTGCTTTCCAGTGCAAATATCTTAATATTGCAAGGTACATTTACATAAGAAGCAAAATGACATTTACAAGATAAGAAGTCTTGCTTCCTGTACATCTGACCAAAATTAAATGAGCTGATGATTAAAACAACAACAAATATCTGCAGGTTGGCTCAGAAAAATCAACCTAATGCAAACAGAAAATGTATTTAAAATTTTTATACCCCAATGACAGCTATTAGTTTACGTTTTAACCATAAGCTCACATAATTTTCTTGAACTTCTTAGAAAATAAGACTTCATATGTTCAATGCATCTCAGCTGAATGTGTCTTGATATAAGAATATTATTATCAAACAGGTATTTGTATTGAAAAACAACAAAATACTGAGGAAGATTTGCATTTTTGATATGCATGCAACATTGAATGAATTAAAAAGCATAATTATGAGATAAACTGGCATAGTCAAAACTTTGAGATAAAGTGATAAAAGACCATTTTGACATTTTAAGTTAAAATTATGAAATAAAGCCTGAAATAGATAAAAAGTCATGAGATAAAAGTTTAAATTATGATATTGTAATTATGCGACAAAATAACATTTCTGAGATAAAAAAAAAAAAATAAAGTCAATTATGAGATAAAAGATCATAATGACTCAAGTAAATTAAACTTTTCATGTCACATGACTCTATAATAGACTAGCTGCAGCGTTAAATTTGTGTGACAAGATTGCATTTGTGTTGTATTTGTGACTTTATCAATGTAAGACATTCTGCTCTAATTTAAGATTTTTTTAGGTCTTAATTTGTGGAAGGGTGAATTGAGACTTCTTAAGACCTGCAGAAACCCTGCACATGGACATTTAGGCCGTTTTCACACTTGATTCACTGAACGGGATGGAGCCAGAGCGAATGTGGATTGGCTAAAACAAGAACTAGACAGCTGTTCAGCAACTGGTTAACATCATCCAGTAACCCTTAAGTGGCATCAAAATAAAGATGCTTTAGGGAAAACCCTGGAGTAAAATCACTGATGAAAAGAGGAAATAGAGGTAGTTTTGATTCATCGTTCATCTGCTGCAAACGTAGTGCAGTGAATGCGAAGAATGTGAGAATGAGAAATACTGCAGTCTTAACAAACTAAACTGTGATGTAAGAAGCTTCAGTGTGAAAGCGCTCTAAACAGACAAGAACACAAACACAGAATGAACACACACACAATGAATGAATGAGACAAGAGGCTCAGATGAGCAAACACAGCAGAAGAAGGGCGAGAACACGTGACATCTCAGACGAGAGGAAACAGCGCTGTCTCGTGGGTAAACTCTGTGCCAATCACACGCTGACCTTTACAGAGAAGGGCTAATTAACATGCTGCTGTCTCGCTCTCAGAGCCGAGAGAAAAAAGAGATGTGACGATCTGCTCTGAGAGGACAACAATGTCTCTCCACCCATCACTTCACTCAATGACATCATCCTCATCAACACATCTGATACGACAGGAAACATCAATACAAGTGCACAAAGAACACCCGAAACTACTGTAGATACAAAACACATCACTTCGGATACACATGTACGCAAGCCCATTTCCACTACAAGAAAACAATGCTTTAGTAAATCATGAGACAAGTCAAAACTATGAGATAAAAAGTCACAAGATAAGTTGAAATTCAATACTAAATCTTAATTATGAGATAAAAAGTCAAATTTATGAGATAGAAGACAAAATTTTGACATTTTAAGTCAATTATGAGATGTCAAATTAAGACACAATGTCACGATTTTAAGATAAAAGCATAATTATGAGATAAATTGACATACTAAGTCAAAACTGAGGTAAAAAGTCACAAGATTAGTTGAAATTGAAATACTATCTTTATTATGAGATTAAAAATATAAACAAGATAAAAGACATTATAAGTCAAGTTATGACACCATCATAATTAAAAGATAAAAATCATAATTATGAGATAAACAAAAGTAAAAATTATGGGATAAAAGACAGGTTTGACATTTTTAGTCACAATTATGAGATAAGTCAAGTTATGACATACTATGTCATAATTACAAGTTAAAAAAGCACAATCCTATGAGATAAACTGAGATGAAAAGTCACAATATAAGTCAAAATTAAAATACTATATCTTAATAATGAGATAAAAAGTAAACATTTTGAGATAAGACAACATTTTGATATTTTAAGTCACAATTATGAGATGAGTCAAGTTATGATATACTATGTCATAATTATAAGTTAAAAGCATAATGATATAAACTGAGATATTGAGTCAAAATTATGAGATAAAAAGTCACAAGATAAATTGAAACACTGTATCTTAATTATGAGATAAAAAGTAAAAATTATGAGATAAGAATATTTTTGACAGTGTCATAATTATAAGCTAAAAGGTATAATTATGAGATAAATTGACATACTAGGTCAAAATTATGAGATAAAAAGTCACAAGATAAATCTTAATTATGAGATAAAAAGTAAAAATTATGAGATAAAAGTCAAAATTTTAACATTTTGTCACAATTATGAGATTAAAAGTCAAGTTATGGTACTAAGTCATAATTTTGAGATAAATTCTGAAATAGTTAAAAAGGCATGAGATAAAAGTCAAAATTCTGAGATAAAAGACACGTTTGACATTCCAAGCCATAATTATGAGATATAAATACATAATGACAGAAGTCAGTTGAACTTTTACGTCATATGGCTCTATATTAGACGGGCTGCAGTATTCATTTTGTGTGAAAAGATTGCAACAATTTCATATCTATTAATAAAAAATTCAAGTACCTTTATTTTAAGTACCTCTTCATAAATATGGTTGTTTCTAAAGGTTTTTCAGGACTTAAATTTTATTTAAAAGTCAAATTCAAGTACTTCAAGCACTTTAAGCACCTTCTACAAACCCTGTTTAAGTTTTAGGATTGCAAATTTTAGGAATTTCTGTTCTTATGTGGCAGAAATGGACTTTCATACACGTGTACCAACAAACACGCAGACACACACAGATGAAGATTTATCGGACTCTGAATGTGACCTACAGAAAATGTGTGTGAGTACAATCATACATACTACACACAGAATAATACCAGAGTATTACGCTAGTATGCACTGCTAGGTCATGTGACAAACAGAGTTCATGATTTCACAGAATCAGGAAGTGAAAAGAATGACTTCCACACAGGAACTGTGACACTGTACTGTTATTTACATAAGAAAAGATGTTGACCAATGACAGAAAACACCTAACCAGGCACAACATGTTACAAGCGCTCTCTTCCTTATCAATCACAGCTTTAGTTAACATGTTGCTAGTTTGCCATGAAGGCTCCGGTTAAAAATCCCTATAACTGTATATAACTCTGATTGGCTGTTGGAAATGTAGTGCCTGGTTCGGATGTGATGCAACTCTTAATGAACACACAGGAAAGGTGCCACTGAAATGTGTTGTGAACATGCACAACAAGAGTAAACAGTAACACACTTGACATGAGAATGAAACAACATGAAACACAATGTTCACGCAAACGATCGCTTCTGGCAGTGGTTGTGCTGCCCTACTCCCAACATTATGACTTTATGATTATTTGATAAGAGAGAGAGAGTGTTGAGCTGGTGTCTCTTACCCAAACAGTCCCCTGTGCAGTGAAGCAGCCATAAAAACAGAAGACACGTGATATAAACCAGTACAAGCATCAAGCACCGAGATGAACCACAAACATAAGCCCGTGAAGTGCTCAAACACACACTCATACTCAGTCACACACACCTACTGGGCCGATTTTTTCCCCAGCATCCAAAAATAAAACATACACTGTGTATGAAGCATGTATCTTGATTTAAGGATGTTTAGATATTTGAATGGGAAAACGAGACAAATATGCATGATATTCATTTTTGCAGTGCATGCAACATTTAAGACAGCTATTTGTAGCTATTTAAGGCCTTAATTTGTGGAAGGGTGAAGTGAAGGGTGAACTTTTTAAAGTTTTGTCCTAACAAGCAGTGATGGTGATACATAAAAAAACAGGGAAATCTACTTGGGAACGATTTCTATTTCTGCACTTGACCCTCTAACACTTTCTACTTCTATCCTATCTACTTTTTTTCTTTAGGCTTGGTGAGCAGAAGAACGTCTTTAAAAACATAAAAAATATTTTGACAAATAGTGTAGATATTGTTGCTCTTCTGTTGGTTTGATTGCTTCTATTAGCATTTGTAAATGGCTGTGGATAAAAGAATCCACTAAATGATACTAAATGACTAAATGTAAATGTGTAATCTTAAAAAGGTTTTAGTTATTATTACTTGCATTACTTTAATAACCATAAGAAAAACAACAATGGATAATTTATCTCAGATCTTGATTAAGTTAAAAGAAAAAAAAACTTTCAAACTGTGAATAAACATGTACTTCATGACTAGAATTGTTTGTATTTTTGTGTTAATTGGTTTAATTTGATTATTTCATAGTTCAGCTCAAACACACCTGCCTGAAGTTTTCTAAATAAAGTATAACATCTGGACGCATTACAGCAGTGAAAAATGTGCTTAACAGTCATGAAATGGCACTTTTTAACTCTTCATTGCCCTAAAACATTGATTTAGTTTACGCAGAATGATTGTGGGATGAAATATGAGTAAAACATGTTTTCAAGAGTTCCAGTGGTGACCGGTGCATCTGCATCCTCCATCCTCATTCATGGAGAGACCAAAATGATGGATGGACCGAGGTCGCTTTAAACCCTGTTAGAGCGTGAGATTACCATGCAGTGAAACACCTCTAGAGACACTTAGAGAGCAGCAGCTCATGTTCTCAGTGTGGCGGCAGTCGTGATGCTGATGGACAAATCGTGTAACTCCATGAGAACCGAATGGAGGCTCATGAGAGGACATGAATTCAAGTAAACTCTGAACCATCATCCACACAAGAAAATATCTTTACCTGAAGGGCTTCGGAGGCAGGATGCTGAATTTGGTCTTCTCCAACATCTTACGGATCTTGTTGCGTCCTCCAGAAACCGTGTTGGCCTTCAACTTCTTGCGGCTCTTACTGTCCGAGGGAAACTCCAAGTCACCGGGCAGATCCGGGATGGAAAAGCGGTTGGTCTTCCTCTCCTGAATCTTAGGGATGTGAGGACCACCGTTCTTCTTCTCGTTCCTCACGCGGTTCTGAAGCTCTTTGAAAACTGCAAAGTCAAATGCATTCGTACAGAGAAAGTTGTACTGTTATGTCTATCTTTAGGGATGCACAGAAGTTTTTCAGTCTGGTTCTCATTGGAGCACCTGGAGATTTGGTTTGATGCTCACACTGTAAATAGAAAAACTATTAAAAAAAATAAAATGACACAATTGCGACTGAGAACTTCTGCGTGCGACTATGAAATAATATTAAGGTGCACCATTGTGAACTCCAAAGGTTTCTACGTGTTTTTGCAACGTTGAGCAATGTATCACAGATATATTTCACCAATCCTTTCATAAACAAAGTGTAGAGAGAGTATAAATAAGAGATTTATTGTGCAATGTAGAGAGCTTCGTTGATTACAATGGAACTTTGTGAGATTGTGATGAACTAAAATGAGTGACAGCTTTTAATGATTTTTAAAGGAGTTTGTAAATGAAATATTGATTTAATACAACAGTTAAATAAACAATATGTCTGACATAACACTATATACTAAATATAACACTATAACACTAAATTTGGTAATTTGGAGGAAACTAATTCAACATCTCTGTTAGCCAATCAAAACGAAGCATTCCACAGTACTGTGATATAAGAACCATCTGTATGTTCTGTGACGTACCGAAGATGTTAGTCTTCACAGTAAGAGAGAGGTGCGTGTTGTTCTTCAAGATATCCATGGCTTTGGAGTACGAGATGTTCTCAAGGTTCTGCATATTAATCTCCATGATCTGAGGACAGACGAGGCACAATGTGTTCATGCTGAAATATTTATACGTTAAGTGCTACTCCGTGCTGAGTGCGTTCTGTAATCTGTACCTGATCTCCACGCTTGAGCCCTGCTTCTGCCGCTTTACTGGCCTCCTCCACAGTTTCGACGAAGATGCCGAAGCCCCGCTCACTGCCGCCCTGAACTGTGAAAAAGAGCGGAGACTCTCTGGACGGCTTCTGCAGAGTGATCTGACGACACTTGGCTTTAGCAGCACACGCGATGTTCAGCAGACGCAGATGGCCCTTCATTTTCTGTGACGCAGTTCAATGATGCATATTTAAGAAATGTATTCACTCCTATTTATTTATGATACTGCAAATATATTCTGATATGACTGCCTAAAAGGCTCTGAATGAAATGACTTGTCTTAAAGGAGGTTTAATAATCCTTTGTTGTGCTTTAAAGAAGTACACTTATTTTGATGTGTTGACTAACATACTAAAATGAAAGAACTTGATTATCATTTTAACTGCAGTGTTATTTGATGTCTTAAATGTAGTAACTTGCAACTTTATCATTACAAATGTCTGTAAAAATGTACACATGATGCTGAGGCTCACCGAGGAGTCCAGTAACTTCTCAAAGTCCTCCAGGAACTGAGTCATTACCGGATCGCCTTCAAAGTCGTTAAAATGATTGTTTACCCACAACAACACGATTCTCGTCACCTGCAAGATCCCAAAATATGTCAACACATGCAAAGCATTATCTACCACAAAAACAACAGTGTAAGACTTACGCACACACAGATACTGACCGTGTCTCTGAGACTGTCCACTTTAAACCATTCCAGAAGTTTCTTGCCCACCTCCATGGGGCTGGACAGGAAGGTGCGGTACGTCAAGAGGAAGTCCTCAATGTATGTGGGGTCCACCACTGACGGCTCCTCCACCAGGTGCATGATCAGACGCTCAGGAGTGCCCTGATACGAACAAGACAAAACACCTGATAGTGAGCATGCATGCAGATTGTAAACCCCAGACAGGGTGGCTTCTATGCGGTTGCTAGGGTCTGTTACAGTGCTGTGTAGATTACTTACAAATTAAAGGCTATTATTGATTACAGACTACATGATGAAATTTGTAATAAGTAACATAATCTATGTTACTCATTTCAGGTAATGTATTCTGACTACTTTTTGTTTTAACTTGTTTTAAACTTACTATTAAATATAACATACTGATAAAAAAGGAAAGAGAAAGAAAAACTTTTTTTTTTTGACATCAACATCATAAGATGCATTAAACATTACATAACACCGGGGTTTCCCAAACTGGGCTTAATGTAAGAACTAGGGATGAAACAGTATTATTAGTATCATTATGTGATAGCAAAACTGTCTCAGTATTATCATGGTCACATGATGATGTGAAACAATAGGTCTTCTGGGCAAAAAGTGTAGTTTTTAAAATATATTTAAACTTCTTATGCTATATAAGAGGTCTTTAAAGTTGTGTTTTGGGCCATTATGCTTTGACAGTATCTGTCAAACGAACCAAAACCAAAAGCCCAACATGGCTTAATCCCTTCTAGAAGTCTGTTTTAAGAAGTCTGGTGTTTTCCACACCTCAGAATACCTCCGTTCACAGTGAATGAACGCAGTGAACTTGTTTATTGTATGTACGTGAGTTTAGTGTGCATTTGGGAGCACAACGGCCACCAGTCAGTTACGCTTTATTTTCACAGCAGATGATTACTGGAGTTTTCCTTCAAAATAAAAGCTTAAAAGTGCAGTATGAATTGCTGACAGCGAGCGGTTTAAATGGGTAACGTTACTGCAGTCCAAATTCAAAACATCTTTTTCAAGTGTAGAAATTAGGAAAGAAGTATTGTAATTTCCCTGCTGTAGCGTAATGCAAAACTAATATACCTATGAATTATTCATTTTCATTTATTGTGCAGTGCTATATTGTTTTACAATATACGGCTATTACTGTCATTGTTGTTATTATTATTTTTATTATATTTGAGCTTGTTTGGCTTTCTAAAACACCAGTGTGAATGTAATTTAGTCTGAGACAGTATATCACAAATAAAAAGAGGGCTGAATCCCCTTTAAAGTTCAGGTACAAGTCAATTCACTGACTTTTTTCTGACTTAATTTTTTTTTTAGTTAAGAAAATGGGTTGGCACTCTTAATTGGGAACTCTCAAAGTGCATTACATAGAATAATTTAACTTTAAAATGTACAAAATGTATTTTTTTTTTTTCCATTTTTCATTTGTCTTTTTTTTTCTTAAATATTGCAAGAAATATTGTATCGTGGACTTCATATTGCAATACTATTGTATCATGAGATTTTAATATTTTTACATCCCTAGTAAGAACTGTAGTGGGTTTGTGAGATGATAAAAAACTAACAATTAAATCATAAAAATGATCAATAAAAATATTTCAAATTCTTTAACACTAATATTATACTTGTTTATCTGCATGTCAATGATCATTAACTGACACAAGCATGGAAACTGTTAAATTACTGGAATAGTAACCTCCCCAGAGAAGGTTACTGGATATGATGACGACATTGTGTTTTGCAGCTATGCATCATCAGTGTTTAGTTACATTTATGAACATAGTTCAAGCTAAATGGTATGGCACACAGTAGGATTTAAAAGAAATTTGAAAAGGGAAAATTTAAAAGAGAACGTAATCCATAAAACAAGTAACTGTAATCTGATTATGAGCATTTTAAAATGTAATATACTCTAATTACGGAATCTGATTACGTAATCCAGATTGCATGTAATCAACTACTCCCCAGAACGGCTCGTGAATGATACAGATATGACGAAAAGTAGCCGTTCTCCAGAGGATCAGAAACCGATCCGGCTGGACTGAAACTGAACCTTGACCGCGTACGCCTCTGCTCTGAGAGCTCGGCCACCACAGATCTGAAGGATGACAGGAAGCACTGCTTTAACACTTGTGGCAGGAGAAAAACGGGAAATGTTTAGGCTGCCAAGTCCAGTCTAGCTGAATTTGCACAGAAGCGCAATCCACCACAGGTCAACAGGGTAACATTTTAAACGAACACATTTCACCATAACTAAACACAGTATATTAAGATGTTACATTTTGTATTAAACGTTTTCAGAATGTCATGTTTAAATGTGACACTGGACCACAAAACCAGTCATAAGTAGCACAGGTATATTTGTAGCAATAGTCAACAATACATTGTATAGCTCAAAATTACCAATATTTTTTTTTATGCCAAAAATCAATAGGGTATTAGGTAAAGATCATGTTCTATGAAGATATTTTGTAAATTTCCTACCGTAAATATATGAAAACTTAATTTTTGATTAGTAATATTCATTGCTAAGAACTTTATTTGAACAACTTTAAAAGCGATTTTCTTAATGTTTTGATTTTTTGCACACTTATTGTCCTATCCTAACAAGCCATACATCAATGGAAAGCTTATTTATTCAGATGACGTTTAAATCTCAATTTAAACAAAAATTTACCATTATGACTGGTTTTGTGGTCCAGGGTCACAAATATGTAAATGAGACTTTTGCTAATTAAATATGTAATAATTCACACACATTTTCAGATCAGAAACCTGAACATGGGATAAAAAGCCAGACTCAAAGTTTTTATTTGATTTTGTTGGCATATTAAAGGTATTTATAGAAAGGATTTTGGATTTATTTATTTATCACTCCACAAATCAGAAAATACTGTCAACAGAGAGAAAAAAAAATATCCTCCCCAAGTAAAAATATCAACAGTAAAACATATCGCTCAAGACTTACAGATATAAAAATTTTAATTACTTAAACTTTATTTAGAGTACTACTTGTGCACAATGCACATTTCTTAATATTAAGCCAAAAATATGTTTTAATGTCACTTCTAAAGAGGATTGTTTAATCTTTGAATAATATCGTTTTTTAAATTCAAAATATTTAAAGTGCACAATCGCACTTAATTGCAATTAAAGTGCATTAAGTACAAAATTACTGGTTCCAATTTAGCAGACTTTAAATATACCAGTTTAGTATACTAAAATAATATGTACATGTATTTGTAGTATACTTAGCATGAAATAAAAGTATTTCAAATATATTTTAGGATTTTTTTTTTTCACTTGGGTCACCATGTTTTTAGGAATAGAATATTTATATAAATCAGGTGAATGACATATGAACAAAGCCCTCTTTAAAAGTATGTACTAAAATCTGCAAATGCAAATAAACGAAGTGTAAAATGTTTATTTTGGATGTTTTCTATCCACTAATCTGAAAGAAGACGGAAGCAAAATCTCAAAATTGACCAGTGCATGAAAAAAACAAAAAACAACAACAACAAAAAAAAACCAGTGGTTTTGCCTATAGTCTCTTGCCCGGGTTTTAAACCGTTGTCTGATGTGATCAAGGGCCATCTTTACCAAGGCTTTACTTTAAGGGTTAGTGTCTTAATGCGATGCTTCTTTTTCAAATCGATCATCACCTGTTATTTTTGCCACATCCTTCTGACCAGCATTAAATGAACTGTTATCAAGATCCTACAACTGCAGTACAAAGCAGTAATCGATTGTAAACTACGAAGACTCTTCCTCACCTTAATGACGATGTGTCCCTTCCTGGTGCCGCTGCGGTCCAGCTCTCGGTGCTCCTTCACCATGACGATCTCGCCCTCCTCCTCCACCTTGTGCGTGTTCTTCTCCACATGGTTGAGGATGCGGCAGTAGTCCTCTTGTGCGATGCACACAAACTGGTCCACAACAACATGAGGAAGAGCAATGAACTGATAGTAGAGCAGGAGATTAGTCTGCACCACACACGGATACTCATAGCACCAACTCATGAGTGGAGGCACTCAGTGCAACATGTCTAAGAGGATGTGCTTGAGCGCCAGACTCAAGGCATAAGGGGAAGTTGAGGTGGAGTCTTTATTTTAGAATCAGCAGTGCTGCTATATTAGGAGGCGTTTGCATTCGGACCCTGACCACAGCACTTTGTGAAAGGTCAGTGATAACACTCCTCACTTACAACTCTGATTGAACCGGATGAAGTGAGAGTCTGCATGAGCCATCTTGCAACATTTGATATTCCTATCTCTTAGACTTTATTACACACTGATCTGTTTGTTTTTTCGTTGAAAACCAGTACTGCTCAATGTCAAAGGGATTAAGATGGCTTTATCCAGAGAGACTTGCATTGCATTCAAGCTATACATTTTTTACCAGTTCATGCATTTCCTGGAAATTGAACACATGATCTTGTTAATTATTTAACTTTCAGTCAGTTCCTTATACTAAGCTATTAAATGATTTTTGAAGATTTGTAGCTTCTTCAAAATGTTGCAAAAAAAAAAAACCATTCAGGTTTGGACCAACTTGAGGGTTGGTACTTTCCCACAACACTGATTTCAACAAGAAAGGCACGTCACAAGGATGTAAAGGGAAACTGTGAGGGTTTGTGAAACTGGCGTTCCGTGAGAGAGTTTTAACTTGTGTGTTGTGATGCAGACTGTTGACCAATGAGAAATGCACACAGGTGGTTTGTGCTGCACATTAAAGCGATAGTTCACCCTAAAATGAACATTCGGTTACCATTTACTCACCTTCAAGCTGCATCAAAAAGTCAAAGCTTTTTGGACCCACTGACTTTCAAAATAACCTTGCTCCTTTTATAGTTTTGTATGTCATAATTGACTTCATAATTTTGACTTATCTCATAATTTCAACTTTTTATTTCATAATTATATGAAATTATATGTCAGTTTTGTCTTTTTGTCTCATAATTGTTACTTTTTTAACCTCATAATTATGAAATACAGTAACTTCAGCTTTACCTCATAATTACGACTTTATATATCATAATTTTGTTTTTGTTTTTTAATCTCATAATTAAGACTCATTTCAACTTTATCTTATAATTATGACAGTTTGTCATGATTAGGAACTTATCTCATAATAACAAATTAATTGTATCTCATAGTACATTGATATATTATATATATTTATAGATATATTTATACTATGGCTTAGTACGTCATTTTGTCTTTTTATCTCAATATCTACTTAGTTTCGTTAGTTTTGACTTTGTTAATTTTGTCTTTTTTTATTTAATAATTCTTACTTTTTTATTATCTCATAATTATGAAAACTTAATATATCACAATTTTGACTTTTTATCTCATAATACATAACTAATACATCATTTTCCATAATTTTGACTTTATCTCATAACTTTGACAAATTATTTTCTCTTTTTATCTCATAATTTCTACTTCTTATTTCATAATTATAATTATATGTTAGCTTCGTTAGTTTCGACTTTGTTCATTTTGTCTTATCTCATAATTGTTACTTTTTTTAAGCTTATAATTATGAAATAGTATGTTAGAATTTCGGCTTCGTCTCATAACTGCAACTTAATATATCATATTTTTTTATCTCACAATTAATACATAATACTCCATAATTTTGACTTTATCTCGTAATTATGACAATTTTAAATGTATCTCATAATTACAAGATAATTATATCTTATAGTACATTGATATAATATATAGATGGACCACAAAACCACTCATAAGGGTTAATTTTTTGAAATTGAGATTTAAAAAGCTAAATAAATAAGCTTTCCATTAATGTATGGTTTGTTATGATAGGACGATATTTGGCTGAGATACAGCTATTTGAAAATGTGGAATCTGAGGGTGCAAAAAAAAATCAAAATATTGCGAAAATCCCTTTTAAAGTTGTCCAAATTAAGTTCTTAGCCATGCATATTACTAATCAAACGGTAGGATAATGATGTACAGTATTGTTGGCTATTCCTACAAATATACCCGTGCTACTTATGACTGGTTTTGTGGTCCAGGGTCACATATAATTATGACTTAGCATGTCAAAATTTTCTTTTAATCTCTACTTTATTTCATAATTGAATCATTTTCATTTTAACTTTTCATCGTACTTTTGTCCTTGTAACTCATAATTTCTATCTTATAATTAAAAATTACATTTTATCATCTTATAATATGTGACAGTATTTCAGAATTTATATCTTTATATCTCATAATTCTGACTTACTTCATAATGACTATTTAATCTCATAATTATGACTTCCCAAACCACGATTTTCTTCTTGCATGGCAGAAATGGGCTCACATGCATGCTCTCACCTGGCAGTCATCTCCTTTAGTGCACACGACCCCGTTCATGAACTGTCTGTCTAGAGACGGTGAGATTCCGAAGCTGTTGCCCATGCACAGGATCTCCGTTCGACTGTCTCCATAGCTGATCTCCACAGCACCATTCAGGATCACGTACCACTGGTCCAGCTGCAAACACAACAGTGCACTGATCACAAGACACGTCAAATGAGTTTTATGCATGTCAAATTGGTTATTACAGACGCTGGTATTGTGGGGAACAACAGCTGAGATAGCATTCCAGGGACCAAAATAATGTAGATAACAATAATAAGTTCTTTTTCATATTTTTTACTCGAAATGGATTAATCTAACAGTATAAATAAAGGCGACAGCATCAGTCAGTGCATGTCACTACTAGGCTAACTCTGTATGTTCTGTGTGTCTCTGTGTGAATGAATGGTGCAGTTTTGATGCACAAACTCAAACACAAGTGACGCTTATGGTGATTTCAGCATCTGTGTCTCAATATATGAGGACGTGAACATATAAACTTAATCTCCAGATCTGCTCTATGAGTCACTTAAATACTACCACTAAATACTCACTGAAACTGAAAGTAAAACGGAAAGATCTTCATGACAACCCATCAAAATAAAAGTCCAGTTTAATTTAAAGAAATTAGGACAGAAATATATTACTATTGTATATTCAATTCTTAATTAATAATAATAATAATAATTTAAGAAATATCCTAAAATCAAGGTATTTAACATGCAGTTATACAGTGCTGTTGTGCATCACTTTATTTGACAAAAAATAAAAATGCAATGTTGCAAATTCTTTTTTTTTAATTTCATTACATTTTAAAAAGTCTGATTAAATTGTTAAAGTTTTGTTGATTAATTTTTAATGACAAATTTGTATTAAACCATAAAACACAGAATCCAGGACAAAAATATAATGGAAAATAGAATTTAGTGGAAAATAAAACAGATTTCATGGGGCCCCAAGTTAAAAGGGAGCTCTGTGGAGTTTAATTGTGAACAAACAAATTACCTTTTCATTTATTCAATCTCTAACAAACATATGGAAAGCTTGTAATTCTTCCAGTAATACTAAATGAGTGTTGTGATAAAAAAAAGATATTGTATGATATGGAAATAAATATTGTGATAACATTTTTGGCCATATCGCCTAGCCTGAAAAAGTGAAGTGGCTCCATTCAAGTGAAAATGTGTGTGTGTGCTGAAATATCTTGACCTTTGCTCTCACTCTGTGTGTTTCTGTCTCCTTCTCATCCGCACAGAAGCGTGTTTGTCTCATTGACCTTCACTGTAGCCCACACACAAATAACACGGCTAAATGTCTCTTTGCGTTTTCCCTCTCAGCTCTCCTTTAAACTCATTTATGACGTGCTTCAAAGAGTCTTTCCTGTGGTCCGACATCTAACATAATTACTCGGTTTCATGACGGACTGCTCAACCTCAAAAACACCAGCGTCATTACCAACTCTTTTTATTGTTGTCTTCATGAATCGTTTGTCCACTCTCTTCTTAATCATGTTTATGTGTGTGAAATGTGCTATAAAAATAAACCGACTCTTAAAACAACAGTCCAGATCTCTGAATAAAGGAGTGTCAGATCATCACAGATCAATGTTTTTGGGGCTCATGACAGTGTGAGGAAGATCATAGAGACGTCTATTTGTTTTTATGTCAAATGTCTGCATCTGAACAAGACTTCATTCAAATCGGCATGGCTACCTCCTGTTTGTCCTGAAGAATGATGGTGCCTTCCTGTTCCACCACCACGAACGTCATGACCCGACACAGCTCCCTCCTGACGGACATGGTCATGTTGGCGAATGCCGGCAGCTGATGCATGAACTCCAGGAGCTGCTCTGTAGAGAAAGATGAGAGAGAGATGTTGATGAGTGTGATGTGACTTTCATTTTAACTAAAAATCAAGAAGTGATTACTGTGTAGAATATAAATGAACTCTGTTCGAATTAAACTGTTTGGCATTGTAACATTTTTCATGATAATTATGTGCAGTGCTGATTTTCTGCTAATTTTCAATTCAAGTGAACGAGAGCACTTCAACAGGGTTTCTGCAGGGTTTATGAAGTAAATTATGACTTTTTAAAGAGCTTTTTAAGAGCAAGTAAGGACAAATTAAGATCTAAATTGAAAGGAACACAATACATCAATGTTCTCTAAATGTAAATGACTAGAGAGCAGGCAATGTGTTGAATTAGTAATAATTCAAAGTTTGAAAACACAACTTCACAATTAAAAAAAGCAAAGCTTAAGTTTAAGTGTAATAGCTTATATATAGCTTAATAGCTCTGCTCCCAAGCACTAGAATACGGAAATAACTTTTACTCTCTCTCTCTCTCTCCATATATATATATATATATACATATACATAAAGTTATTTCCATATTCTAGTGCTAGAATATGGAAAATATATAAACTTTTACTTTCTCTCTCTATATATATGCTCATCAAGGCTGCATCATTTGATTAAAAGTACAGAAAAAACACTAATATTGCGAAATATTGTTACAATTTAAAATCATGTTTTTCTATTTTAATATACTTTAAAATATAATTTATTTCTGTGATGCAAAGCTGAATTTTCAGCATCATTACTCCAGTCTTCAGTGTCACATGATCCTTCAGAAATCATTCTAATATGCTAAATTATCGTCAATGTTGGTAACAGTTGTGCTGCTTAATATTTTTTTTGGAACCTGTGACACTTTTTTCAGGTTTCATTGATAAATAAATGGTTAAAAAGAACAGTATTTATAAATAAATCACCATATTATAATGATTTCTGAAGGATCATGTGACACTGAAGACGGGAGAAATGGCTATTAAAAAATTCAGCTCTGCATCGCAGGAATAAATTATATTTATAGTATATTAAAATAGAAAAACGTTATTTTAAATTGCAATAATATTTCACAATTTTACTGTTTTTTCTGTTTTTTATGAAATAAATGCAGCCTTAATGAGCATAAGAGAGTTTTTTTAAAAGCATTAACAATGTTACTGATTCCAAAGATTTAAACGCCAGCATGTGTGTGTGTATGTATATTTTACTCGCTTAATTTTGTTCCAGTTCTCAGAAAACAAGACTTCATATCTTCATTTTGATTTAAGGGATGTTTAGATATTTTGTTTTCGAAAACAAAAATACTGAAGAAGATATACATTTTTTAGCAATGCATGGAACATTTAATGCCGTGACTTTATCAATGTGACATTTTCTGCTCTAATTTAAAAGCTTTTTAGGCCTTGATTTGTGGAACAATGAATTTAAACTGAATATCAACTTAACCCCTTCTTAAGACCTGCAAAAACCCTGTTGCCCGTTTTCTTTCCTCAACAACCGAGCTCTTTACCGATGTCGTCATCGGTCCGATCCACCGCATCCTTCTCTAGACACTCTCGCACCAGATCTCTGCCCAGAAGAGCCTCCGAGGAGCGCTCGATATCCTCATCTTCCTCCTCTTCCTCAGAGTCCACAGGAGCTTCGGGGAGACCAGACAGATCCACGTCACCCATCTCGCTCTCGGTGGCCTGCAGAAGAACAAACAGCATTGATTGCAGCTGCTCAGTTTTAGGAAAGGAAATCACAAGGCTTGTGTCCCACTGGACTCCTGCTTTCGCTGCTATTCAGCACTTCCTTTGTCATTAATGTCAATGTAATCTCTGCTAAGAAGGGACTTTTGAGAAACCTGCATGAGGTTGACTGATTCAAGCTTTGAATGCAAATATCAGCTCCAGCGTTACATTTGCATGTTCTCCTTTCATAAGCTCCAAGTGCAGCGCTGTAGTTATTAATATCAGTGACATTTAGAGCAAACTGCATCTCAGAGCTCTGTGTCTGTCATGTGTTCGAATAGTCTATGGATAGTCCACAATACAACGTGGATGCACATCATGCATGTGAACAATGTAGAGCAGTATTTTCCACATCTCTCACTGTTTGTATGACCAGCAAAACATCTGAACACCAGAGGGAGTCAACACACTCCTAATGCATCTTAACTTTTAATACTCATATGATTCATATTTAGTCATACAAATCATAAACCTCTTATTTACTGTGACAGTTCAGACAGATCTGGTTTGTGAACACTAATGCAATCACCTGATTTTGTTGGTGTTGCCAAACATCTGATTTGACCAGTAATTAAATAATGGGCTGCACTATGCCATTAAAATGCGTTTAAAAAATATACGCATGTAATCAGTGAATGTGCATATGTGTCTGACATCATTCAGTACTTACAGATAAGCAGAATTATCGTTATATCTCGTTCTCTTGTCAGTGGAAATCTAATGCATCAGGAAAGGCTCTTTCCATTTGAACACTGTGTTTAGTATTAGGAGAGTATTGATTTGTGAATTCAAAAAGAACTGATTTGTGAAGCTAAAGAATCAGTCTTGACCGTTTCGAGATATCAGCATCAAATGATGATCATCAGGCTCGTGAAGAGTCCAAATGACAGCTTGTCAAAGCATGTTTTCACATTTTTGCTGGTTTTTCTATGTACTCTGTGTCAATCAAATGTTAATTTACACTACCAGTCAAAAGTTTTTGAACAGTAAGATTTTTAATACTTTTTAAAGTCTCTTCTTCTCACCAAGCAAAAACAAAATTAAATATTTTTACTATTTAAAATTACTGCTTTCCACTTGAATATGTTTTAAAATGTAATTTTTTCCTGTTATTTCAAAGCTGAATTTTTAGCATCATTATTCCAGTCAAAAGATTCTTCAGAAATCATTCTAATATGCTGATTTGCTGCGCAAAAAAAAAAATTATGTTGAAAACAATTTTTTTCTGTTTTTTTTTAGATGAATAGAAAGTTCAAAAGAACAGCATTTATCTGAAATAGAAACCTTTTGTAACATATAATACAATAGAAATGTCTTCATCATCACTTTTGATCAATTTAAAGCATCCTTGCTAAATAAATGTATTAATTTCTATCATTTCCTTCCCCCCACACACAAAACTTTTTTTTACTGATATATAAAAGTATATATAAAATTTTTGAATGCTATAGTGTATAATGTAACAAAAGCCTTTTATTTCAGATAAATGCTTATTTTGGGATCTTTCTATTCATCAAAGAATCCTGAAAAAAGACTGTTTTAAATATTTTAGCATATCAGAATGATTTTTGAAGGATCATGTGACACTGAAAACTGCAAAGCTAAAAAAATTCAGCTTTGATCACAGGAATAAATTTGATTTTTAAATATATTCAAATAGAAAGCAGTTATTTTAAACAGTAAAAATATTTCACAATATTACTGCATTTGCTGTATTGTGGATCAAACAAATACAAGGCTCTGTGAGCAGAAGAGACTTATTTCAAAACACTGAAAATCATAAAAACTTTTGACTGGTAGCAAAATTTCACCCTTAGACTGTATTTTTTATATATGACCATCAGCACTGACCAAAACACAAACCTGTATATAAGCCATTTATTTTTTATCAAGATTATTTATAACTGATCAGATCAGCAACTAATCTATGATCGTCGGTCTAAAAACATATGTATGAAAGGAAAGACAGATAGAGCTTTATTGAGCTGCTGTTGAGACAGGAAGGACAGAAAAGGCCCAGATTACTGAGAAAGTAAAAGAGGAACCGATGAAACGATGAAGCGGCCGTACCTGGTAAATGTCTGATAGGCTGCTGCTCCCCGAGTCGCTGGCGATGCTGCATCCTGATTGGCTGGGCGGCATGTGCATCTGCTGGTGGGGGTGGTCTGTCAGGTGCATCTTACTGAGGTCACCAGGAAGCTGTTCAGACAGGAGACAGGAAATGAGAAATGTTGAATTGAGGACATCATTTATAATGCAGCTCATGAGTGACCTGTCCGCCTCTGAAAGTGAGTGAGAAAAACACGCCGACTTCAAAAACACATAAAACTACTTAAAGACACAGACAGAAAACAACTCTAAACAAAATAGTCATCAAGGATTAGGATACTGGTCCCCAAAAGCCAACGCAACTGATGTTTCATCAGCTGGGCCCAATTAGATATGAATATTAAATTAAGATCAGACATTTTATTAGGATATTATTATTTTTTACATTTATACCCATGTGACTGAGAAAAGATACTGGGTTTTTCTCTTCAAGTCTGAAGTTGTTTTTATATTTTGCTTAAAATAAGCAACATCCAAACACAAACAATGTACATAATAATCCAAACGCTCTCGTCATGAGCAAACAACAAAGCTAACTAGTAATTTCAAAGTTACAGTTTATGATTATAACATTGTTTATTATGAAATACTCTTAACATGCTGATTAATCATGCTATATGGAGAAAAACCTGGTTTATTTAAACTGTGAGTAATGTTTATGACAGGTAAAAATAATTGATGTAATTTATGTAAAAGTAATTAATGCATTTGCTGCATTCTCGCTTTCTGCAGTGTTTTAGTGAGAGTGTTTTACTGTGTTTCTGCTACTGTTGTTAAAATAACCACATCATCTGAAGCTCTTTTAGTGCTTTCCATCTTTAGCCAAGAAGAGAAGCATTAAACACAGAGCGGAAAGGCCTTGAATGGAACACGTACCATAAATGAGCCTGAGCACTTGTAGTGTGTACTACTCTGCCCACAAACCTTAGAAAGTGTTACAAATGCAAATATTTGTCATCTTTTCTAACATTTTTCCATGTAAAACCATCATGTGGTTGATCAAGAGGAGTTGAAACCAGCGCGTCTGTTGATAAGAGCGCTGGTGCGTCAGGCCTTTCATCCTGTGAATGAGCCGGACAGCTGTGTAAAGGGCATCCGTGGTTCGTAACTGTGCCATAAGGGCAAACGAGAGGCGCTGCTAATTGCTGCAGTCGTACTGTGCTCGCTCACACGAGGGTCTCTCCCCTGCGCCTCAATTAATGATGCCGGGAGATTAAATATGAATGCATGCTGCCTCCTGCTCCACATCAGCCATACGGCAGGATTCGCACACGACTAATGCACTGATGCGCGCTCCTGGATGGAAATGCATGGTATTCACATAAACAGTGCGTTTGAGCCTCACTGTAAGGATACGCATACTGCAGTTAATTAAGAAAACAGTGATGGTTTTATGATGAGGTTTTATGGGATGTAACTCAGGGACACTAAGAGATGTTGTCCTTGTGGGAACTCCACTGAATTATTCATGCTCCCCACTGCGCTCACGTCTAGACTAGACAACATTCAGACTGACCATCATATCAACAGGACAACAGAGGCCTGCGCTCCGACTTGTAAGTGCGGGTGAAAACAAAATCCAGGGCAAATACTGGCCTTAATAAAACAGTAAAACATGTACATGAATCAGTGTTTCTCATGAATACAAACGAAAATATTTTTACACTTCTCATTAAAACACAGCAGGTCTCTATCGTTGTGTTTTGCGACATCGCTTTGACAAAGCATCTGTCAAAAAATTGAACTTGCGATAAGTGCTTAGTGCAAATGGCAGAAGGCTGCGATGTAATGAAACACACTGTTGCGCAGTGTGTTTCAGAGTGAAGCACAGAACTGTGTTCATTTACACATGACCAGCTCATGATCAAGGGTTTTCAACATCTCTGAGCAGCTCGATTTACTGTTATTGTTATTATGCAATGTAGATTATTATTGTGGGTTCAAGTGACAAAAGCATGTGCCGGATTCAAAAACAACAGCAAAATTATTTTTGCAAACTAGTCCTACTGTAGGTTTTCCACTCAAAATTAATAAAAAGTAGAGTTCAGTAGAAATACAGTAGAATTCTCTGGACTCTTTAAGCCAACAGTTACCAAAGAAATGTTGAACTTTTGCATTTGGACATCTATAACAAGGTCATTTAAAAATATGGTCTTTACCTGGTCTACCAAAAAGCCTATAAATTCTGAAAGAAAACTCAAACTTCACAAAATCATGCAAGCTAATGCAACATTTGATTCTAAACAAGCACGCAACATTTTATGGAAATTGGGCAAAAGTTGGTACTATAACAGTTAAAAAAGCGAAAAATAACTATATTCCTAGGGTAAATTCCCTGAAATTATAACCATTAGTAGGGCCCTATGAAATCCGTTTTTTTTCCAAATTCCATTTTTTCCGTTTTAATTTTTTTTTTGGATTCCATTTTTCCCATTTAAATTTTTCTCAACTCCTTTTTAATGGTTAAATTAAATTTTATTAATCAAAGAGCATGTCTAATTAATTCAAATCTTGAAACTTATTTAATTTAATAAAGGTTTAACAAAAATGGCATGTTTAGGGCCTTATGAAATGTTTTATTTTTTCTCACTATATGTTTTATTGTTATCAAATTCTGTGTTTAAGCATGTCTAATTATTTGAATGCATACTTAATTTATTCAAATTTATTCTTAAAATAGCCTTATGAAAGTTTTTTTTACCCTCAGAAATTCTGTGCTGTGAATTTAAAATCTTCTGGTTTTCAAATGAAGGCATAAAATATTAAATTAATTTATCTTTTAATTATTGAAAATTAAGCAAACTTTTTTTGGCAAAGGGGAATTTACTATTAAAATTCAAACATGGAAGAAATGTTGTGTGATTATACCCTAAAAAATAATGTTTGTTTCATTTTAGTAGTAGTAGTAATAGTAGTAATATAAATCTGGCACAATGTCTTGAAGTTAAACCAGACTTATATTTTGATGGGTTGCCGTGTCTACCTTTACATTTCTGTGTGTATATCATATAACGCTAGTTTTTCTAAAAAGGAATGGTCAAATGCTCATGAAGTGACTCTTAGCAAATATTGTTCATGTATTTATATCCTCATTTAGTGAGACATTCGCTGCAAAATCACCACAAGCGTCACGCGCGCTTCAGTGTGTGTAGTAAACAAAACCGCTTGTCTGCTCTATTCGTATGACCCATCAACTGCGTATTTTAAGAGTAAGTGCCTCCATCAAATACAAAAAGACACATATGATAACTATAATAAATTATTGAAAAAAAGCACATTTTAACAGTGAGTTACTTACATTGAATTTATTATCTATTAGGGCTGTCAAGCAATTACAGTTCGTAGCAATTTGTAATTATCATTTGCCGGGCGATGCGAATTACACAAACGGGAATGCGATTGCCTCAAATGCACAATAAATGCCTCAGTTTCACATGACGCATTGTCACGCAAGCCAATCAGCAAATATGCAATGTATTTATTCATGCACGTGACATATAAATCATCCCATGAGTAATTTAGAGCGATCACATGATGCAAATATTTTCTTCACTTTTGGTGTGCTCACACCATTAAAAGAAACAAAGCACTAAATAAACATATACAAATACAAATCTCATTTGCAACCATGCAGATATTCGGGAAAAACAGCACTCTCCCTTGCTATTTTGCTAAACTAAATTATACATGATATAAATATAAGACACAAACCCCAACGGGAATTTTCTACGCTTATATCTTGGATTTTAGGGCATATAACTGCATTGCATAGGCTCCATCACACAGTCAGTCAGTCGTCCTGCATCATGCTCATCAGCAGCCGCATCAATATGAGATCACATACAGATCTGGGCAGCTGCGTTAAATGTGTTAATCATTCTAACGCATTATTTTTTTCCAGAATTAAACACACCGAATTAACACATTAAATCAGCAGCCCAACTAAAAATCAACTCAGTTAATTAACTCACTAATAACAATTCACATTAGGGAAAAACTGTGAGATGAGGCATTGTTTTCTGGTATCTCCAGCAGCTGACACAAGCTACACAGTCACGCTCCATTAAAACACACATCACTGATGTAGTGCTGTCAACAAGAGCAGATCTCGGATCAGATCATGCAGCAGGACACAAACTGTGTCGTTCACTGTCCTGCAGGCCTGACGTCCAGCTGCATTAGTGCTGCATGTGAAAGGAGGCTGAATCTCGTTAGACGCTTCCTCCTGCACTAATTCACTGGGAGCGAGTGCTCTCATAAATGAGCCCTGCAGCGTGCAGCTATGATCAATGCAGCGCATGTTTAATGCTATTAAAGCAGAGGAGAGCCCTGCAGCACACACATTAAACTCTGAATGAACCAGACCAACACTGAGCTCCCAAAACAAACATACGCACCCCTAAACACAGCATTACACTAGACATCAATCATGTGTTGTTGAGGAGAATGCGCTGCTACTACTAAGTGATCAGACGCACCAAACAGCTGCTGGTCCCCAACATTCTTTAAAATATCTTCAGATTGAGTGAAAAACTTAGGACTAGTTCACGGTTTGACTGACAGCAGTGGTTATAGAAGCAAAGCTTTTCAGAACAAGGAGGTCTATCGTATGATACGAATATTGCGCGTATGTGTGAAAAAACTCACAATATACCATCATTAACGGTCTTGAAAAATTTGATTTTGACCTTTAGGCCCACTGAGTTTCATTTAACCTTGTCTAATAGGTGCTCAAAGTTCAACCAATGGCGGCCATGTCTTTTGAGATGCGCAAATGTCCCTACAGATGCTTGTGTCACTTCGGACCAAGACCACGGGTACCAATTTTCATGTTGATAGGACAAACAGTTGCATGGTTATGGACGATTTTATGTTTTTTCCCTCTTACAGCGCCACCAATTGGCTAAGCTCAGCGACTTTTTTCATGTGATCTCCGATTTACCTTTCACATACACATTGTGAGTTTGGTGAAGATGCCATGTTTTGGCATCCCTTTGTGATGGAGAGTCAAAGGTTAAACTTTATTTGATAATTATTGCTATTCACTCTCCAGAGAATCTTCCTGCACTGGTTTGGTTCTGATCAGCCGAAAAACCTAGGACTAGTTCGCAAAAGTAGTTTTTTCAAAAAAATGCAAAATACCCAAAAATTTCTGAGTGATTTTGTACTTTTGATCGCTGTTCGCCTCCGTCAGGCCAAATGGGTGAGTACTATCATCCCTCCAAGTTTCAAGTCTCTACGACTTATGGTTTGGTCTGTCCGATCAGTTTTACATGGAGATGGCTGATCCTTGGCCATACTAACAATTAGAATACAGTTTCAGCCCTACATGCTTGAAGCCTTAATAACAAACAAGCACAGCAAACCTGGAACTTTTTCAATCTAACTGCATCTTAAATAGCTTTTTTTTTGGAAAGATTTTTCCCCCAAACTATGTGGCCCTAATAGCAACACAGTAAAAGAGCTTAATGACATGCTAGAACGTTTTGCATGGACAGACAGAGAGACAGATATACAGACAGACAGACAGATGGTACGTTTGCATTTAAGGCAGTTCTATCCAGGGCCAAACAAGGTGCCAACCTACACCATGTGAGCACAAGCCAGCCATATGGCACCCTGCCCTGTCCTTACGCTCCACGAGCAAAGCCAAGTCTCTTCCTTACAAAGAGACACTCAATGTCAATTCAACCTGAACTCACAATCAGCTGCATGACGTCACACTCTTATTGCATGATTATGGCTGATCTGATCCCATCTGCCTTCACACATCAAGTATAGGAAGATCAAAAGCTAATGAATCAGGATGGGAATGACAGATGCATCCTGAATGCACACAGCACACGCCAGAATGTGTCTGCTGGAGAGGATTTATAAAGGAAACACTGTCTTCCTATAGACGAGTGAAAGCCAAAGTGTATATTGATGGAAACAGATGACTATAAGGGGCACTGAAGGACTGAATGCTGATGCTTTTGTCTGCGAATGCCAACCTAGTCTTTCTTTCAAATAAAAGATGTGCTCTTACCATCTGAATATTATCCAAACAGATGCTGAGAGCTTTTAGCTGCTCTATCCTGGGAGGTCTAGGGTGTCATGTGGACAGGAAGGTTAGGCGATCAGGATCAATACACTCAGCATTAGTCTCAACACGTTCCTTTCCATCGTTAAATTATGAGTCAAGGCAAATGCTGCACTTTGAGAGAGCAGCTTACCTCCAGTTCCTGTTACTCACCAGATCTGCTGACTGAAAGAAAATCTATGAGTGAAAGCGTGACCATTGGCCAAACACAACAAAAACAAAGGTCAGAGCCTCCAAAAAGTTTGCCATTGGGTTAGCTAAATGTTAAGAAATGGTGCATGTACAGAAGTGGATCAGATTTAGACCTGTGATGATGGATTCACATATCACGACTGACTCAGAGGCTAAACTAATGTGTGAGATACTAGGAAGATGTTTTTTATGTAAAGTCATGTATCAGTGATGGCACATAATTTATATCCTTACTCTGCAGTCACCTGACAATATCAGTTATTATTAGGGTTGTAACGCTTCACAAAATTTATGGTTCGGTTCAATACGACACAGTGGTGTCACGGTACATTTTTGATACAGCAAAAAGAAGGAAATGCCAGAGAAATTTCCTTGATTTTTACTTTTTTATTATTTATTAAAATTAACATCATACAGTATGATCTTTGATCTGCTGATATGATGATATGATCTGCATTTGTGTTCATTTGGTTAAAAAATTAAACATTCTATGTTTAATATAAGTGAGTCTGTCATACTGTTTTGTCAATTCAATCAATTAACAAATTGCCACAAATTTGAAAGTGAAAGTAAAATGTGCACCGGCATTTACAAGCTGTTTAAAAGCAAAAATCACATTGCCTGTTACGTTGGTTGGAATGCCTTGTTGAGTACAGTGGCACTGAGAACATAATATTTCACACACTTTAAACTCTTTTATTTTCCAAATGTAACAGGATTAGTCCAACAAATCATCGGTTTGAGTACCAAACTGAAAGCCTTGTATCGAACGGTTGAATATGAATACGTGCATCGTTACACGCCTAGTTATTATATGGAACTAAAACTAAAACTATGAAAAATATTCTCTTAAGTAAAATAAAACTGGGGAAAAAAATTATATAAAACTTTTCAAGTAACTTGACGTTCTAAAACAAATCAATCTCCAGCACAAAATAATACAAACTACAAAGAAATCAAACAAAAACTAATAAAAATGGCAAAACAAAATAGAACTGATCAAATGTATGCTTTTAATGCAATGCAAGTCATTCTGGATAAAAGTGTCTTCTACATGCATATATGTAAATGTATATAGTAACTTTGTGTGAGAACTATAATAGCATCTAATAATACTAAAATAATATCATGCAAGTGGTGAACTGTAAAGTTCCCTGTATGTTTAGGGATTAATACCAACACTTTGTGTGCAAGAGTCAGCTCCAGAAAAAGCAGGTATCATGCATTTGTTTTCCAAATTGCTTTCTGAAAGTGCTTCTTTGCACTCTGTAAGGCTAATGTTGCTAAAGCTACCATTTTCTCTGCCTATTTTCACTGATGCTGCCTTCGCATGCTACCAGAATGATCGTAAATAGGAATGTGGTAGTTAAAAATTGCATATGTAGCAGCGTGAAATCGACCGTTTGAATTTGTCAAGCTCATAATCACAAGTGGGACTTATAAAGTTTGTGATAGCACGTGTCTGCACCATGAGACCAGCTATGTCGTTATTTTTATTGTACTGTGCTGCCCGTCTGTGTTATACATAAACACGCATTTATTATGCATCAGATGACTGACTTTTAAACCAGTTTGAACATATAAGGCTGAACATCACTAATGAGAGTTTCTGACATTTTCAGTGCATGAGATTGGCCTGTTTTGCTTTTGCTGGCTCTTGAAGCTCCGCCCTCTTCTGAAGAGGGGGCCGGGAGCACCAGCTCATTTGCATTTAAAGGGACAAACACAAAAACGATGCGTTTTGGCTCATGCCCTAAAAGGTATAAAAACAAGCTATAAAAAATGATCTGTTGGGTGTTTTGAGCTAAAACTTTACATACACCTGCTGAGGACATCAGAGACTTTTTTTTACATCTTGTTAAAAAGGGCATACTTGGTCACCTTTAACTGAATATTTTTTTCTAATGCATGCAAGCATATCTGAATGTGACCCATAAAAAAGAGCTAGCGAGTCTTTTTGCACATAGAATGAAAACTGCAGGGTTTAAAGTGAGTCTGAACGTGTTATCTGCATGGCACAAAGCACAGCCCAGTCCTGTCCAGTGTCCCTAGACACTCTTCAAAATAAAGGTTCTTTAAGGGTGGTTTCACAGCAATGCAATAAAAGAACCATTTAAAGAACCTTCTGTGCGATGTTCAAGTTTCCATGGACGTTAAAGGTTTTCATGGAACCACTGACGCCAATAAAAAACCTTTGTTTTTTTAAAAGCGTACTATCACTGCAGACTCATATTAATCTTCTTAAGAAGGTGACGTGAGAGCACCCGATATCCATGAACTAAAACACTGACACTCGTCCATGGACAGTATGGAGAGGAAAATAGCTTTCAGTAGGGCTTTAATAACACTGCCAGGCGGTTGGCTGCCAAGTTCAAAGATGGCCAGACCCCGGGACATTAATGGAGCCGGAGAGTGCAGCCGAGACACAAAGCTGAAGGCCAATTATCGGCTCCTGAATTATGAATGATGGAGATCTTCCAGCTCGGACATTTCACAGCAGGCCACGAGCCGAGCTCCAATCACTGGAACGTTATGAGGCTGCTGAACATCAACGGTAAATCACGAATGGAGAGGGAAAGAAATGTATGTTTGAGTACAGCATTCAAACAGAAACAAATCAGAATAAGGAGAAAAAAATTATGCAAACTCTGATCATGATGAACTCTTTGGGGAATCACGATGCGTACAGTGATATGTATTGTATCGTTAGCGCTAGAAAATAAGGTGACCTTTGAACTACTTAAATTAAACAGATCGCTGTTCACTCAAGCCTCATGTTGTTCAAACCCATAAATCCTTAGTGTAATAGATGTTAGTCAGATTTACAATGTAAGTCTCCAGAGACTTTCACTGTATTACAGTCCCACCAGGAATTCACCTTTTTTTTTTTTTTTTGTGGCAGAATTTTATGGATTTTCTTTATTTGGATACCACATATTCACTATCATAAGTCATTACCATATTATGATTTTATAATTTTTATTGAACTTCTATATAGTTATTTCTGTTCTAATCTAATGCACAAATCTAATATATGGCACATATCTGATTTCTCCCAACTGTTTACACTCATTTAAGTCATAACGGACTGTGTTTATGTGGCAGTCACGTGTCATTCGGCACAAGTATGGACCATTGTTTTTTTAGAACAATTTAAATGGTATTTAAACATGAATGCAATGGTCAACGATACTTGTCTAGTGCATGTTTATGAAGAAAACAACACAGTGGAATGAAAAAAGTGCTTTTTTTTTAGTTTAGTTTTTTTCTTGCAAATGTGTCAGTAACTTTAAGTATACAGGTAAAAAAGTAATAGATTTAAAATGCATTTATTTTAAGCTAAGTATAGTTCAAGTCTCGAGACTTATTGATATAAAAATTGTAGTTAAACTTTATTTGGAGTACTACTTGTGCACAATGCACATTTCTTAGTATTAAGCCTAAAATATGTTTTAATGTCACCGTTGATAAGGATTGTATGGTCTTTAAATAATATCGGTCTTTACATGCAAAATATTTAAACTATACTTGCAAAAGTTCCACTACAATCAAATATATTTCAGTATATCTTTAGTTGGACTTCAGCACTACTTCCGCACAATTTAAGTGCATTATGTACAAAATTATTTGTTCTAATTTAGCAGACTTTAAATATACCAGTTTAGTATACTACAAGTACAGTTGCAGGGCATTTTTTATTAAGTACATAATATGTAAATGTACTTGTAGTGCAAGAAATAAATGTATTTTAAATACATTTTAGTATTTTTCACTAGGGTAGTACTGCATTTTTTCACAATTATTTTAAACACTAATTAGTTAGGATTGCAATAAAAATGTGTCATTTTGTTCCTACTGTGTTGTATTCCACAATCCGGAAAACCGGAGGGACTGGTATGAAAAAGACACAATGAAAGCGACTGAAAACTGTAATTCCCTTATATTCTGCTAAACTCCATCTGCGCATTACAGAAGGAAGCAGGTACATCGGGTCTGACAACACAAGAGTGAGTGAATTATGAGAGAGTTTTCTTTTTAGATCTAGCCTACCAAACACTTAAACCACATAAAACAGCCACAGTGTTTACACTACTAGAGAATGAGTAACAGCAGAGTGAAGTGTGAATGTGCACAGATGCCTGTGAGCTTCATAATGAAGACAAACACCACGCAGACACATCTGTCACACTCCATTCATGTCCAGTACAATGTCTTGAGCTGCACTGCAGCGGCATCAGGGCGAGAGCAGGTTGCTGTCATGAATCATCACTGAAGTGACTACATATGTCCGGCGAACACAGCTCAAACATGTGTTAGTAAATTCTGGACTTGACCGCATGTTGAAACAGGTTTTTGTGGGGAAGCCCAGAGACTCAGAGGAAAGAAAGTTCCTCTATAAACCCATCAGAGCACAAACACATCTGACTTCACATGTTATTCTTCATAATCATTCACTATAACGTAATAACTCCGACTCCTGTGTGACACGCCCACTTTTCACCATCCAATCAAATCCAGTGTTTTTCTTATTGCTTTGCGTGACGTTCGGATAGTTTAAAGTTCACTGTGAGTCACTGTGAGCTTGACTTCCTGATGAGCAAAACGTTTTAAATTTGTGATGCTTTCAGAATATCTTTTTTTTTGTTTGAGCGGGCCAATCACACGAGTTGGGGGCGGGACTATCAGTTTGACTGAACAATGGCAGATGGAGAGTGCTTGGGAAACACTTAGAAAGGCACACTTACAGACACGAACGTTCACATACAGTAATAACATCTGACTGATGGTCTGTAGTGGTGAAACTGTGCCATGAGCTCCATTCAGATATTCACTGCATGCAGGATATTTGATGAAATAAGACGCATTTGAGTCTCGAGAATCAGGAAGATAATCTTTCAGATGCTTTCCATTTTCTCCGGTAGCAGATGCATGAAGAAAGAAAAGAAAACCGCAAGCACATCCAGAGCAAAGCACAAACGTACGCATTCGACACACACCACAATAATGACATCACTTACTTTGGAGGACCACGGCTGCAAGCAGTTGGCATAGCAACGGACGAGGAAAGCCATTTCCGAATAACAGAGGGAAACTTTCCAGCGAAAGAGAAAAGCAAGAGCAAGTTCCTCTGAGAATCCAAACGAATAAACACTCGACCTGGATGTCACCGCGATGTCAAAGAAGGAATGAATCACGCAGTATCCGTGTCATCAGAGATCATGTATTCTGCACACATTTACAGAATCCCATCCAGAGCCATCAACACTCCACAAACTTCCTCTTCACATCAGCCCAACTCCAGGAGTCCAGAAAACTCTATGCTCGCGTCTGCACCCTTCCTGTCCCGCGCTGCACCCGATGCAGACGCTTCCTGGGGAGAACGGCAGAATCCAGCTCTGGGGCTCGTCCCACTGCTTCATCCAGCCTCCGAGCGCGCATCCCCGGCCGGAGACTCTCCCTCGAGACACGTCCATCGATTGGACGCTCTGCCACTGAAGACGGAGCGTCTAGGAGTGAGAGGCACGGAGAGAAGCCCGGCAGAAAAGCATGACATCACCTGCGCTGGGAGGGGTGGGGTGGGACGGGGGGACTGCATTAGAGCGATTGGCCGCGCGGAGGAGAGGAGAGGAAACGCGAGCGTCTTTATTGATTAGAAAACAGCCAGCGTCTTCTGTAAACTCTACTGTGCGCAAACACAGTTCATAAATGACAATGACGGGGTGCATAAATAACTGACGGGGGAGACGGGTGGTGAAATCCGCTCGTTATGCTAATGCATTCCTTCTGCACGTGCACCGTGATATGTTGCGCTTTTTTGTGAGCGTGACAAAGGTGCATTTCTGCAGAGGAAAAGACACACTGCATGTCATTTCACACTGAAGCTCTTGCGGCTTCTCTGAAGATGTAATGGGAAGTGCGTCTGAATCCCATGCCCGCTCGCCTCAGAAGCTCAAGCATGACATCATCTCTTTCAGAGGCAGCCAATGGGAGCGCAGCACATGGAGCTTCCCGAGGAGTGAGCGAGGCGCTGCCTCTGAGCGGCTTCTCATCCCACAGTCTGGTTCGCTTCAGGCACAGATCAAAATCAGAGACGCGGCACGCACGGGGAAGTCTTGAGAGCGGAACCCCAAGACGGCTTTTCTGCAGGGTTTCATCACTGTATCGTGTCACATTTATTTGACATGAACACTTAATATGTAACTGCATTCAAACGGGAACAGTAAACGTGCACAGAAAAGGCATGCAATGCAGTGGTGGTGCAGTTCACTTTAAATGTGTTTGCAAACAGGATTAATGCAACACACCTCAGGTTTATATTTTTCTTGTTTTCAACTGCAACAGATGCAAATATTTCTCCAGATAAGGCACGAAGAGCATATTTATGACATTAATAAAATAAGAAAACACACACACACATACACTCAGACAGAAATAAATCATTACTACATTATAATACATGCAAAAATGTAGACAGGCTTAGTAAAGATGTGATTAATAAAAAATGCAATTAAAAAGCAATCAAAACATCTCAACCAGCCAGACACAGTAATACGGTCTCAACCAATGAGGTGGGCTTAAGGCAGAACTATCTGTTTGTCTGACCAATGGCAGTGAGGGGCATGTTCAGAAAAAAAATAAACACACTGCACCATGAGTATTTGATATATTGAATTTGATATATCGAAAAACAATAATATTCAGACTATTAACATGCAATGTTACTCTCTGCAATACGTGTTTTTGAAGGCTTAATATAATTCATAATGTGTAACTGACAATATAATAACTTACATGACCATTAATCAGTCAAAAGCAATAACTTTTGTACACTACAAGTCAAAAGTTTTTGAACAGTAAGACTGTAAATGTTTTTTTAAAAAAAAGCCTGCATTTATTTGATCCAAAGTACAGTAAATACAGTAACATTCTTAAATATTTTTACTATTTTAAATAACTTTTTTTCCTATTTGAATATATTTGAATTTAAGTAATTTATTCCTGTGGTTTCAAAGCTGAATTTTTAGCATCATTACTCCAGTCACAAGATCCTTCAAAAATCATTCCATTATTTTGCTCAAAAAAACATTTATTATTATTATGTTAAAAACGTTTGAATTGAATTTTTTAAGGTTTCTTTGATTAATAGAAAGTTCAGAAGAACAGAATTTACCTGAAATAGAAATCTTTTGTATCTTATAAATGTCTTTATCATCACTTTTGATCAATTTAAGGCGTAAATAAAAATAAAATAAAACTATTTAAAATAAATAAATAAAACTATTAATTAATTTCCAAAGATCTTTCTGTTAATCAAAGAATCCTGAAAAAATTTACTTAACTGTTTTAAATACTAATAATAATAACAAATGTTTCTGGAACAGCAAATCAGCATATTAGAACTATTTCTGAAGGATCATGTGACACTGAAGACTGGAGTAATGATGCTGAAAATTCAGCTTTGATCACAGCAATAAATTACATTTTAAAATATATTTGAAAAGAAAACAGTTGTTTTAAATAGTAAAAATATTTCAAAATTTTACTGTTTTTGCTGTACTTTGGATCAAATAAATGCAGGCTTGGTGAGCAGAAAAGACTTCTTTAAAAAATCATACTGCTTTAGCCATGTCTACTGAGCGCATGAACAGACCTGCGGTGCAGCTGTAGAGTGTGTAAACAGACGACAGACAGGATGTACTTCCTGTCTGAGAGAGAGTATGTAAGAGGTTGAGTGTCATGGTTGCTGGTTCAGAAGCCTTGACTCGTGTGCACGGAGCATTAAAACACACAGCGCATCAGTGCCGGAGGACAGCGGCGTCTCGCGGCTGATTAATGCGTCTGTGGTACTAACTAATGAGAGCGCACTGAGGGAAGGGGCGTCTGTATGCCCACGGCTCTCACTGTCTCTGCAGCTTTCAGAAGACTGACAGTGACAAGCCGGTGGGACTCGGACCACCCGGACAATACCTCACAAGCACAGTCAAAATACGTGCTAGCAGCTCACTAGAAAAAACAATCAAATGAAGTTAACGAATCAATTTGTTAACCGTTTTACCAATTCATTAAAAGCTTCTGGGGCTTAGTAAAATCACCGGAGCTTAGTCATTTGTAAGCACTGGAGAACCAAAATTTGTTATTTGCCTCGTTCTACTGTTACGAATTATGAGTTTGAGTTAAAACCTTTGCAGTCTTTCATCACTCTCAGCAAACACAGAATGTTCTCTGCAGAGCTGCAGCAAGATCATCCAGCAAAACCAGGTGTTCCGTCCTCAAAACCAGACACAGACCCAGATTACAGAGCTCTCATTAGCCAGCTGTGCAGCTTTTTCTGTATGTGATAAAAGTTATAAGAAATAAAAATCTTTTATTGAGATTTCATTTTACAATTATATGTGCAGATGTGTGCATTGTTCCTACATTTTCTTATAAACTTAGAATGAATCATGATTTGTAATTAAAAATAATAATTATTATTATTTATAATAATAATGTTTTTGTTAACTTTTATTGTTTTTTGATTAATAATCATTTGTTAATAATAATATTAATGATTTGTGTATTGATAATAATAATCATAATAAAATAATATAAAATAATAATATTTATTTAAAAATGTAATTAAATGATAAATAATAAATAAATAAAGTGTGATTTTTGCATAAAAGTGCATAGTTCCCGAATATTTTTTTTATCAATTTAGAATGAATCATGATTTGTTAATAATAACAAAAATAATTTGTGTATTGATAATAATAATAATGATGATTTGTGTATTGATATACAATGTGTGTTAATATGTGCTAGCAGCAAATTAAGTTATTTGTTAATAATAATTTGTTAGGAATAGGAATTTGTTAATAATATTAATGTTTTGTGTATTGATAATAATAATAATAATAATAATATTCATTAAATAAATAAAGAGTGTGATGTTTGCATACAAGTGCATTGTTCCCATTTTTTTAATAAATGTAGAATGAATCATAATTTGTTAATAATAATAATAATATTAATAATATTGTTTTTATTTGCTAATAATCATCTGCTAATAATAATAATAATAATAATAATAATGATTTGTGTATTGATGATAATAATAATAATAATAACAACAACAACACTGAGCCGCCAAAGACAATGAGCTATTGTTTGGAATTTTTATTTATTTATTAATTAATTAATTTATTTTTATTTTTTTTTTTTTTTATTATTTTTTTTTACATCCGTGGTATTCATGAGAGTTTATGAGAGTAGTCAAACTTATCAACTGGTTTTGTGAACCAGATCAAAACATTAATAAAAAATATATATTTAATTTAATTTAATTTAATTTTATTTTATTTTATTTTATTTTATTTTAAATAAATAAATAAATAAATAATCAATCAATCAATTGAGGAAATAACTTTCTAGAATTGGACACTGCTACTTAAATTTAATTTTTTTCCTCGCAAAAAGACAGCACATGAGTTGTATGGACTACTGATATGATGATTTTGTGTGGACACTGTAACAAGTTTCTCCTTTAGTGTTTCAGGGAAAATTACTATTTTTGAACAATCTACTTAGTGTCCAGTACTAGGGAGTCACCGTCTTGCACGGTTCTCACTTCACTTCCTGCTATTCTTCCAGCTCTTCACACACGCACGCTTCCTGTAGAGTGTGCTGAGATCTGAAGCGCAGCGAGCAGAGTGAAAACCATCCATCAAGAGAGATCTCCTCTGCTGTAAGTGGATGAAAATATGAAGCGGCCCACGAGGCCGAGCTGGATGATGTCATCCTCTAAATTTAGACCTCCAGCGCAAACAGCAGCCGCAGAGATGCTCCCTCACGCGCGTCCATGTCCAGCTTCCTGCCGCTCTCATGCAGCACACTGGTTTTTCCAAGCTACGACACTGATTCTCAGGCTCAGCCACAGAAAACAAGACGTGCACTACTTGACAGTTTAAGGTCGCTCTGACTTCATTACACAGAAGGAAAGCCGCGGGCCGCCTCAGATACAAGGATATTAAAACCTGCTTGTTCTGGCAGAGTCACATGTACATAAAAAGCGGCACTGAAAATACCAACTGATGCATCGACAAGCGTTTTATAATTGCATTGAGATTCCATAAACTGGAGCACTAAAAGTGGAAAATGCCATTAAAATGCCTTCTAGTTGTGAGCAGAAACTGGTTCAAAGCGCTCTGATTATTAGCATATTGATAAAGTGTTTCATGAGCATGCGCTGTGAGGCCGCTCAATGCATGTGCTTCATGAGAAAAGAAGCTTATTACAATTAATGTTTTTTTTTAAAGTCTCTCATGTTCATCAAAGGCTGCTTTTATGCAATCAAAAATACAGAAAAAATTGTAAAATTGTGAAATATTATTGCAATTTAAAATATTGGTTTTATATTTTAATATATTTTAAAATATAATTTATTTCTGTGATGCAAAGCTGAATTTTCAGCATCATTACTGCAGTCTTCAGTGACACATGATCCTTCAGAAATCATTCTAATATGCCGATTTATTAGCAATGTTTGAAACAGTCATTCTGCTTTATATTTTTTTGTAAACTGTAATACTTTTTCAGGATTTTTAATGTTTTTTTTTTGTTTAAAAACAGCATTTATTCGTAATAGAAATGTTTTCTAACAATATAACTCTTTACTATCACTTTGTCATCAGTTGACACATCCTTGCTGAATAAAAGTATTAATTTCTTTCAAAAAAAAAGAAAGAAAGGAAGAAAAACATTTACTGACACCATATTTTTTGAACGGTAGTACAGATTTTAAACACATTAATACAATTTATTCATCAAAGAATCCTGAAAAAGTATCACGTTCTAAAAAAGAAAAAGAAAGAAAGAAAGAAAGAAAGAAGCAGTACAACTGTTACCAACATTAATAATAAATCAGCATATCAGAATGATTTCTGAAGGATCATGTGAAACTGAAGACTACAGTAATGATGCTGAAAATTCAGCTTTACATCACAGAAATAAATTACAGTTCAAAATATATTAAAATAGAAATCTGTCATTTTAAATTCCAAAAATATTTTGTAACATTACTGTTTTTTTCTGTATTCTGATCAAATAAATGCAGCCTTGATGAGCATAAGAGACTATTTTTAAAAAAACACTAAAAATCTTTTTAGGCTTTTGAACACTAGTGCAAGTAATTTCATAATTGTATGTAAATTATGTTTTTATACAGATAATGTTATTACAACACATGTACAATGGTGAGTGGCCGTTGAAACTGTCTCATACAGTGACGTTAGCCACTGTATGACGTTGGTTCCAAAACAGTGGACCAATCAGAGGAACCCGGAGGCGGGGCAAGCATTGCAAGCTTTTGTTTACAGTAGCAAGTTAGCATGGCAACGGTTTTATTTTTACAGCAACATGGCTAAGGAGGAGGCACTTATAGTTGCCAGATACCCTGGATTATATAACATTTCTATATATTCAAAAACAGTAGCTATCTCTTCTGCTGTTTGGCTGTTTTCTGTTATTTCCATTATTCCTTCATGTTTTAAAAGTGCAAACCCTCATGTTCTGTGCTGCACTTTTTTAAAAACCATTCCTGAGCACTACATCTCACGTTTTTAGATGCAAAGACGCGTTCTGTGTGAGAGGCAGCATAGTCATGATGACACCATAACGCTGGGGGTCAAGGACAGAAGGTTACAGTGGAATAGAGAATCCCTAGCGACGATGAGCACAAGCGTTAGTCATATGTGAACGATGCAGCCATGACACACTGCACTATCACTGCTACAGCTCAACACCAACACTGCCACAAACTCACATCTGACACAGTTTGGATGTTAATGCATGTGTGTGAACACAAAAATACGATTCTGAGCCACTTCCATCTCTGTATCTGATATAGAAATCTGACATCTGAACACATACACTGCCACTCAAAAGTTTGGGATCAGTAAGATTTTTAATGTTTTTAAAGCAGTCTCTTATGCTCATAAAGGCTGCATTTATTTGATCAAAAATACTGAAAAAAAGCTGTAATATTGTAAAATATTATTGCGATTTAAAATAACAGTTTCCTATTTTAATATACTGTAAAGTGTAATTTATTCCTGTGATCAAAGCTCAGTTTTCATCATCATTACTCCTGTCTTAAGTGTCACATGATCATTGTTGGAAACAATTGTTCCACTTAATTTTTTTTTTTTTTTTTTTAAATCCTGTGGTAATTTTTTCACAATTCTTTGATTAATAAAAGTCTTTGCATTCACTTTTTATCAATTTTACACATCCTTGCTAAATAAAAATATTAATTTCTTAAAAAAAAAAGAAAAATGTACTGACCCCAGTCTTTTGAATGTTAGTGATATTTCTATAGAGTAACAATTTCTATTTTGAATAAAGTGAACAGACAAGACAACAAATACAGTCCTGTATGGTCAGAAGATCAGATGTGTATTAAGCCTTGCAGTGCAAATGTAGTCATAATGAACAGGTTTCCTAGCATGCAACTGGTGTTTACACTTTTCAGGAAGCTTACACTTTTTACAGTTGTCTCTGCAGACTTCTGAACTTTTAACTTCAGGAAACACCTTGAGCTCTTCATGAGAAATGGAGTAAGAGACTCTGGAGAAACATGCAACAGCACGTCAGCATGAACTTCTGATTGCAGAAGCCTGGTGAATCATTGAGCCTTGACTGTCAAATGATGGCCTAGACGTCTTGCAGACTGACAGGAAACACAACACCACAAACCTGCCTCTTGTTTTCGTTCCTGTGTTTTTTTTTTTTTTTTATTGCTGATCACTTTACATAATAACTGAGCCTTCAGTAACACACACAACCATGTCCTATGTATTCATTTACTCAGCAGACTGAATATAACTCTACTGTGATGATTGTGATTTTTTTTTTGTAAAAAATAAAAATAAATAAAAAAAAAAAAAAAAGGATAATGTTAATATTATCATGAAGAATACACCAGCAGACTCTCATGAATGTGTGTTGAGGTCAGCAAGTCATCTGGTGCAACTCTCCCAAAACTGTTTGGCATTTATGAATTAAGAATTTAAGATAATCATTAAAAAATAAAATAATGATTAAGATGTACACGCATGTATTCAATGTAAAAAAAAAAATCCACTTTACATAGTTAGAGTCATTACATTCACAATTTTTAAATAAAAACATTTAAAATAAAGAGAACATTTAAGAATTATATTTTTACCCAATTTAATATTTGCTTTATTAGTTATTTATTTTCATATTATTTATTCACACAGATAAACTATCAGATGATATGTCTGAGTTTGTATGTATAATTTTTTTTTTTTTTTACTGTTACTATCATTTTCATTTAATTTGTTCTTATTTATTCATTAGGATTGTAACTTTTTGATTAATTTCTTCAGGCAGTCTGTTCTGGGTTGCTTGGAAAGAGACTGAAATTGAAAAAATCACTGTCTCTGTACAATTAATTATGTTATTTATTTATTTTATTATTATTATTTTATTTTTTTTTATTTTTTTGAAAATAAAACTAATAATAATAAAAAGAGTTTGGCATGTTTTTTTTAAAGATTTGTACAAGTATTTCCCCCTTTTGTTTCTCACTTTTATTTATCTTTTTCTTTACCATTGCAGTGGTGATGCAAATAAAAAAACGCAAGCAGCAGGACATTCAGAGGAGCCTTTTCATGATATAAACATCATCCATCATTCAGAGAAAAACCATCTTTCTAACAGTGTTTAAAAGACAAACTCTGCATTCAGATGGCCAAACCACTAGACTAGAGGACATGAAGACAACATCATGCTTTCAAAGAACCACCACGAGAGTTCAGCACTGATCCTATCATTACCCAGAAACCCTTCATCACAAACATGTTTGTGATTTACAGTGCTTGAGACAACCCTGTAAAGCCAAAAACATATTTTGAAATGCAACAGTTCATCGAACCTTTGGACAAGATCTAAAAAAATCTTTAAAAAAAAAAAGTTATAATATTTTATTCATCAGGTTTTTATGACTGTAGTGTGGTGCAAATGCTGATGTGAATCAATGAGATCTTTATGCTTACATAAAATGATATAAATATCAGTCAACATTCTATATCTCCAATAATGTCTCAGTAAGATGATATTTGAATGCTTATTTTGAAGATCAAAACATATAATGCAATGCAATACAATGATGATTAAGAGAAGAACAAATAAATGTTCCTCAAAAGCCTGCCCTAGTGATAAAAAAAATAATCTCAAATGTATTTAAAATACATTTATTTCTAAGTATACTACAAACACATTTACATAGTATTTATGTACGTAATAAAAATACCCTGCAGCTGTACTTTTAGTATACTAAACTGGTATATTTAAATTCTGTTAAACTGGAACAACTAATTTTGCACTTAATGCACTTTAATTGTGTGGAAGTAGTGCTAAAGTCCAACTCAAGATATTCTTAAGTATATTTAATTGTGCTGAAGTGGAACTATTACAAGTATACTTTAGGTACACTTTAAATATTTTGCATTTAAAGACTGATATTATTAAAAGATGACACAATCTTCATCAATAGTGACATTAAAACATATTTCAGTCTTAATATTAAGAAATGTGCATTGTGCACGAATAGTAGTATTCCAAATAAAGTTAAACTACAATTTTTATATCCTTAATTCTTGAGCAATATGTCAGCAAATATGTTAATAGACTTGAACTATACTTAGTAAAAAATAAATGCATTTTAAATCTATTAGGCCTACCTTTTTACAAGGGTGATGTGTTGATCATATTTGAGATGTCTGGATAATCAAGTAAAGCAAAGCTGCTTCAATCCAGTAAGTGTTCATCTTGAAATATTACTAAAGTTATTCTTAAGTTTACTTCATACAAATGAGTAAAAGCACGAGCTGAAGATGGTCGTTTGTACACTAAATGTCACTAAATGTCCTTCAACTCTCAATCAGACAGAAAGCATGTAGTAAATTGTGAGGTTTTAACAACAATCAGTGATCGTGCTGATCATTTAGAGGCCTTAGAAACTTGCATTTCAAATATAACAGTAGCTTCACAGGGTTAATATTCTTCTTAGGATGTTCAATAAACCTCTGCTTATGTGCACCAGTTGAGATGAGCATGAAGTAAATCCAAAACAAACAGCTTACCTGCTATAGAACATGACATCAGCACAGAGAGAACAACAACACATATTCAAGATGACGGTCTCTCACTGTCTACACAGGAAACTACAGAGCCTCAGCTAACAAACGACCAGCAGCAGATAACGGCGAAACCCTCATGTCCCAACACTAAGGAGTGTGTCCAACAGATTACTGAGAAGTCTAACTGACAGCTACTGATGCTATCAGGAGGAGAAACTCCCCTCTTGACTTCACTCCCATTAGAGACGTTTCTCAGATCTGAGACGTTCAAAATCATAATATCTCCTGCACCAAAGTTTGCTGAGCTACTCTAGAAATCATTCCCATGTCTGACTGAAGACTGTGGCGTCTTACCGTGGCCGAGGCATCAGGGACGTCTTCGATCAGCTGCCGCTCTCCTCCGGCGTCCACCTTATGGAAGCGTCGGCGCGAGTTTCCCTGTAGAGCCGCGTCGTCGCTCTCGCTGGCGTTCTCCACCTGTAAAGAGTCAGATTCAGAGACTTCAGCATCCTGGTTGAACACCCAGTTCTTCCAGATCACCGAGAGCCTGTGGAGGCGCAGGAGACTCATGTGGACGGCGTTCACATGCTATACGGGACGAAAGAAAGCGGGGTTTGTCGTGTTCGAGAGACGAAGTCAGCTAGCGTCGCGCAGCAGAGTTGCAGTCAGGCCACAGCTTCCTGCAGGAAGCCGTAAATACACAAATATCCTCTGCGAGCATAAGCAACACGTCTCTAGCGAGCCCTTTGTATAGCGTGCTGCATGTTTGAAACTGCAAATAGCCAGAGTTCAACTTCACATACTAGTGGGGTGACTGAAGATCATGTTTGCGGTGAATCTATATGAAGTCTGTCCAGCAGCTGAGGATGCTGGGAGTCAGTGCTGACACTTACAGATCATATCATAGGCTGTGTGTTGTTAGGGCTTATGCAGTTTTTTTTAAGACTTTTTTAAAACCAATTGGTCAAACTTTATTTTAAGATCCAGTTCTCACCATTAAAGGAGAAGTCCACTTCCAGAACAACAAATAATTTACTCACCCCCTTGTCATCCAAGATGTTCATGTCTTTCTGTCTTCAGTCGTGAAGAAATTATGTTTTTTGAAGAAGACATTTCAGGACTTTTCTCCATATAATGGACTTCATTGGTGCCCTGATTTTGAACTTTTGAAAGTTTAAATGCAGCTTTAAAGGGCTCTAAACGATCCCAGCCAAGGAAGACGAGTCTTATCCAGCGAAACGATTGGTCATTGTTTTTGGGAAAATAAAAATTTGTATACTTTTAAGCACAAAAGCTTGTGTAGCACAGGCTCTGGGATGCACGTTCACATACTATTAAATCACACTGAAAAGTCATGCGGAATCTACAGACCCAGTGTTTACAAAGCAAACACGCAAAGACTAAGAAAATACAAGTAAGTCAAACGCTGTTTACAAACAAAAAAGGTACAATGACGCTGGACGATTCTGAAGTTGTAGGAGAAAATAACATGGAGTTTTTCGACATACTCCTTTTTGAGCCGGAGTACACAGACGATGAACTTGTGGTGATTTGAAGACAAGATTCATAGTAGTGATGGGAAGTTCAGATCACTTTACCGACTCTGACCTTTGAGTCTCGTTCAGCAACATTTTTTTTCGAGTCATTTTGTTCATTTTAGCAAAATCAGCATCACGTGAAGCATCCCCATAAGATGAACGAACGACTCGAAAAACCCGAAGACTCGAAACTAACTAATTTAACTAATTCCAGTACAGAACCTAATAGGATGTTGTGTATGCGCGACTGAACGAATCACTCCCCCGATACGACTCGTTCTTCCCGGGTCACATTAAAGATTCGTTCAAAATGAACTAATTGTTCAAGAACAAAACGTGGAGGCGCATCCCAGAGCCTGTGCTACACAAAGTTTTGTGTAGAATGACCAATCGTTTTGCTAGATAAGACCCTTCTTTCTTAGCTGGGATCATTTAGAGCCCTTTGAAGCTGCATTAAAACTACATTTTGGAAGTTTAAACTCAAGGGCACCATAGAATTCCACTATATGGAGAGAAAAAAACATAATTTCTTCATGACTGAAGAAAAAATGACATGAACATCTTGGACGACAAGAGAGTGAGTAAATTATCTGTACATTTTTGTTCTGGAAGTGAACTACTCCTTTAACAACACTTCAAAATTTGACTTCCTACAGACTGAAATTTTCACCACATTTTGAGAAAAAAACTAGAACTGTAATATGGAAATGTATTTTCTGATACAGTAAAAACAAAAAGTGCTGTTCCTGCTCAGTATTTTTGTCTTGTTTTCTATTGCTAATCTCTTAACACTTTTAAATCAATAAACACTACTTAAGAAGCAAAAAGACGGAAGCCGTCTTGTTGTCTGTGAAACTGGTTAAAGGTCAGTTTATGATTAAAACAAGAACAAATATTTACCAATGGGTTCAACTTAATTCAAAGAAAAACACGTTTTCATTTCCCACTGACACACATTTGTTCTTGTTTTAAGCATAAACTCACTTATTTTTGTTCAGTTTCTCAGAAAACAAGGCGTATGTTCATTTTCCATCTCCAGTAAATGCTTCTTGATTTAAGGATGTTTAGAGTACAAGAATATGGAGGAAGATATTCATTTTTTGTGCATGCAATAATTAAAGTGCCCCTATTATGCGTTTTCAAATATGATCTTTCATGCAGTGTGTCATGTAGCTGTATGTGAACATAAACTATCTGCAAAGTTGTGAAGCTGACAGTGCACGATACATAAAGTTATTGTCTATCAAAAAAAAGAGTCGACTCACATTTGCCTAAACGAGTCGTCAGGATTTCAAATCTTTTTCTGTTACGGCCACACGTCACGAAGTAACAGATTTGCATAATATCCATGGGGTTTACGTCACATGGAAATTTACATGTACATTATACGGAAGACACTGTATCATACCCTGTGAGTAAAACTGTTTTATATTCACTTCCAAAAGATGATGAATCTACAAAGATTGTATTTTCTAGCGATCGTTCAAAATACGTAGTTGTGTATGTTATATTGTGTAACAACCCTGCACATATCATGCTAACCGGCTAAATCACGATTGTGTAGTTCTGTTGTTCAGCTGTGGACCCACTGTAGTCTGACAATTTGAGATTGATGCAGCTTGACTGTCTGTCTGTCTCATTAGTTTATGTGATGATAAAGGATGGCGCACGAAGCGGCTTTCACACCGAATGCGGAAAGCGCTGTGCTATGAAACCCATTCGTTTCAATGCCTTTTGCCGCGCGAGGACGGCTTGTTTCGGTCTCAACCAAAGCGGACGCGCAGCGGAGCGCGCACGCCGCGGACAAAGTTCAAATGTGTTGTTCAAATAAACTTTTGCCGCTGCGCTCTGAAGGGCTGCACTGAACCCAGCGGCCAGCGCAGCGCTTTCCGCGTTCGGTGTGAAAGCCGCTTAACGCATCATACAATGTTGAAGTTTACAACATAGAGGTGTGCCCGGTTCGCTTACATAAGCAAATTGCAAGCACTTTCCACGGTAGACCGTGCCAACTTGTCGATCAGCCGCTTAAACCGTTTCATCGTCAGACTCTGGCTGGAATTGTTATGGTAAAATCGATGTCATCTTTTCTATGTATTGACAAGTATCCAGGGCTGTCAGTCAGTTATGGCAATAGGCGTTTCGTTTTCCGACACGCTGTACGCTGTAGGCCAATCATGAAGGCCTGCGCCATCTGACCAATCACCGCAGTGAGGGCTCACGGAAAGGAGGGGTTTAGAGAGACTGATTCTTCGAACTGCTTCGCACGAGTCGTTTAGGAATCATTTAGAAATGGGGTAAAATTAAATCTATTTTTGGAAAAAACTGAAGTGTTTTTTGACCTTGCATACATGTAAACCTGTTTTGGGAGTCTATTAAAACAATATTAGCAACCTTTAAAATGGAATAATAGGGGCACTTTAAGACTTCTTGCTCTGATTAACACCATTTAAAGGCCAGTAGAAAAAAAACATAATTTTAACAGCTGAAAATGTTAAAATGCTATGGTAAAAATGTATTAGTTTCTCACTGAAATGACTTTGTTGTTTTTTTGTTTTGTTCTGTTTTTTTTTTTTCTTATCAGTTCTCATCAGTACATCTTATGTTGCTAAACTAATGTTTATTGCATTATCGAGTGTTGTGTGCTACCATGATGGTGTTTTGCATGATTTTGGTGCTTGTCAGTATGTTATGAAAGTAAAACTTAAAATGTAAAATTCTGGCAATCACAGCTGCCATTGTTTTTAATCATAAAATCGCACTGAATTCGCTCAACTGTGCATGCAACATAACAACAGACAGCAAAATGAAGCAAAGCTTCTTCATCTAGTGACTTGGTGTAATTAAAGTGTGTGTCAGCTCTGTTCAAACCCTAATGTACCTAGGCAGCACTTCCAGGCCTCATGGGTGAGGGTGACGTGAAGTGGTCGGCAGAAACGTTAAGCTGTCTCTTAACGTAACTCACTTAGGCCACACTCTACACCATCACACGCATGCTTGTGCTGTTCCTCGTTTGTAAGTCACTTGGGATAAAAGCATCTTTTAAATTAATAAATGGAAAAGGCAATCCCAGAATGCACTGCAAGAAAATCCATGCTACATGGTGGATGAGTGGAGAGAATGCTGATGTTTCCACCGAAATGTATTTATAAAAAATTGACTATCCGTTCAATACGTGTGTTTGTGTGCTGAGGGCGTTAATACTTGTTAAATTAATGTGCCATTAGTCTTGTGCGCTTCACATGAGGACTGTAATCTGTCAGATCAGTCACTTATGAGTGTGGATCCTCCTTTAAACAGAAGACGGCAGATATGGAGGTGCATGGAGTGAAGAGACAGAGACGGGTTGTCATGTCGGAGCAGAACGGTCATCCATCACGCCATTAATGTGACATGCAGCTTTAAGCATCCAGGGGACAGATGACAGAAAAGACGCATCTCAGTGTTCAAAGTGTGTGTCAGAGAGATGGGTAAACTAGCTGTAAAAAAATATATATATGACAATATACTTATGAGGAAAAAGCAGCAGGGGACGCAGACAGACAGGGAAACGTTACAGTGCTGTTACATAAAACACATTGTCCAATCAAATGATTCGCTTAAAACAAATAGAGGTGTAATGTTAGACATTCTTATAGAAAATCTTTTTACTTCAATCATAATACCATAGACCAGAGGCGGAAATTAATGGGAAATATGGCAAAAATGCCACCTAAATGAACAAAAATGCCCCATAAATTCAAGACAAAAGGGCAAAAATCCCCTGCACAATTAAACAATGTATTACAGCTGTCACAATTACAATGAAATGTGAAAATGAATGAAAAGTGACCTTTTGCGGAATTACTTCTAGATTCAGATTTCTTTTACATGCTTTTCTTGTGCAGCGTTGAGCCTTATAACCAATCAGATGCATTTCTGTTGAACTTAGGAATGGCACTGGCCAGTCAGAGGCGATAAGATTAGTCAGCACATTAGTTAAAATGCCGGAGCTGTGATGAGTGTGCACGCTTGTGAATTCCCTCATCGTAAACCACACCGTGCAGACACGATGTAGGCAAAAGATTTTTTTTTTTTACACAAATGTAAAACCCTGATGTAAATGACCCTGCTATAGACTGTTACCAAACCTTTTTTTCCCAGCCATCTGCAAAGGTGGATATTGTTTATTTATACAGACTGTTTAATGCTACTCATGTTCTTGTACAGTATAATAATGCAAATAGCCTACAAATGAAAAAAAACACAGGAACTCAAGCTGTGAAGCTGCAATATCATGACAAAATCAATGTTGTGTTGGCGCAGTTGTGCTTCAGGCGTTAAAGTGCATTAAGTACAAAATTAGTTGTTCCAATTTAACTTAAATATACCAGTTTAGTATACTAAAAGTACAGTTGCAGGGTATTTTTATTAAGTACATATTTTGTAAATGCATTCGTAGTATACTTAGCATGAAATACATTTTTAGTAGTTATTTTTCACTAGGGAAAACAAGCTAAGAACTTGCTGAAAATTGTTTATTGCTTTTTACGAATTAAGAAATCAAGATTTCAAATGAGTTATTTCTGTAGCATAAAAAACAAAATGGTTATTCAAATTGGGAACAAATTATCTAAAGGAAAGCAAGCAGAGAAACACTGAAACGCTGCATGACTTCAGCCTAAGGTGAGTTATGCAACATAACTCCCGTTATAATCACTGAGGCTGTAAAATCAGTCTCTCATTTACATATTTTCTGTAATTTGTTTACGCAGATTCAGAATTCAGTCAACTCTGATGTTCACCGCGGTGACAAATCAAAAAAACTCAAATTTGAACCTCTGATTGGACATTGCGTTCATAAGCTCAACAGAAACATGTGTGATTGATTATAATGCTCAACGCTGCAAACACTTTAATTGTGACAGCCGTAATAAATTTTACTTAATCATTATTTTAAATCTGTGGGGCATTTTTGTTCGTTTTGATGTCATTTTTGCTCAAAGACCATTCATTTCTGACTCTGCGTGTTTTATATCAAGTGCTTCAAACTTTAAACTTTGTTCAGATGTACTATTTGTGCTATTGCTAATTAGTTTATTTTTTAAACTACAGGCAAAATTTGTATGTGTATGTGTTCTGTAGGCTGCTGATTTATGCTCATGGTATTCAGCCTAACCATGGCTTATTGGTGTCACTGTTCTCAATGGCAGAGGGTGGTGATTGACGAGAAATGTGCATATTAATACCATTACACTGATAATGTTTAACCACCTCACAAGCACTTCCTCATTTATAATCTGAATGTGACGTAACCAGAGGTTTACCTATATTTACCTTTATAAAAACAATAGTGGAATGATGTCTATCAACTGCAGTGTTGAGGGTAATGCAATAGAAGTAATGTGAGTCACGTAATCAGATGACTTTTTCAAGTAACTAGTAAAGTAACGCATTACTTTTGATTTTAAAAAAAGTTACTTTTGTAAATAAGTTACTTTGTTTTCCCATTTATTCACTGAAATGTCTCCTGTTCCCATGTTCAGAGAAATTGTGAGTGAAATGCAGAGTCAGAAGCACTTCCTTCTGCCGGAGGCTTATTAATTTCATTTCTGGTGTGAAAGGGCGTTTACAGTTGCCAAAAAAATAAGTTTTATCTTTTTTGTTATTAAAAATAGATAAGCAACCCCAGCCCAGGTGACAAAAAAGTGCAAAAGCAACATAATGCATTACTTTCCATAAAAATTATGGAATTAAGTAACACAGTATTGCAATGCATTACTTTTAAAAGTAACTGATCAGCTGATGAGTAAGCCTGGTAAAGCGCAGAATAATGCTGATATCCCACTCTGGAGAGTGACGTCATACAAAATGATGGCACATTTCCTGTCTAGTCCTGTGGAATATACACTCTGATCTCTGATGCACGTGGACCTTCATCTACATCCTGAGTCAACAGATGCTTCACTTCAGGACAGCCAATGAGAGAGAAGATCAACCCTGAGCTTTCATTTTCAGAGTTCATGACCATCAGCTCATGGAAGATAAAGCTCATATAATGGGTCATTTCCTGCACGCTGGAGAACGAAAAGATAAGAGACGATATTATTACCCGCGCAAACTCTCCGGCGTTCACAAGCTCTTCTCTGTGACTGATTTTGTCACCTTAAACCAGGGCTGTCAAACTGCTCCTTGTGAAAAAGACACACCCTTCAGCAAACTTTTAAAAAGAGCACTTGTTACGGAAATGATCAAGTCCACTGTTTAAAAGAACACTCCACTTTTTTTGAAAATAGGCTCATTTTCCAACTCCCCCTGAGTTAAACAGTTGAGTTTTACCGTTTTCGAATCCATTCAGACGATCTCCGGGTCTGGTGGTAGCACTTTTAGCATAGCTTAGCATAGATCATTGAATCCGATTAGACCGGGAGCTGGAAAATGAGCCTATTTTAAAAAAAAGTGGAGTGTTCCCTTAAACAGTTGTGGCCAGATTTAATAACAGCTTGTGTCAGTGCAAACCCTCTTTTGGAATTAAAAAACTACTGTAAGGATTTACTAAATGCGGAATGAAATATTATTTATGTGGCCGACCTTATTGCATATTCATTTGAAGAAATTTTAAAGTTGACATTTGACATTATCTGCGGTCTAGGTCACGTACGCCACAAGGGAAAGTGGTTGCAGAGGAAGTTGTCACGTGCGCTGAAGCAGCATCCACAATCAGTTCAGGCATGTGTACTAAGAAAGCATGTTGTGATTGGACGTCTGCTTTAGTCAGTCTGGGCCGAGCAGACGGCTGGGATGTGTGTATAAATTGCCACTCACCACAATCATCTCAGACGGCTCTAAAGTGATGCATTCAGAGCCTCGTCTTCCTCCACGCTGCGTCCCGAAACTGCAGTGACAAAGAGAAACAGAGAGAGGGAATCAGAGCATGAACCTCTTTGGATAAATCACACAAACTGACATGTTAAACACATTCATTCACTCCAGAGAGAAACGCATAGTTGTTCAACAATGGAAGTCAGACTTTAGACTATAAGCACAAAGTCTGCACTGCAGCTCATTTTGACCAAAAACCGTCCGCTTGGACAAAACCAGAGCAACTGACTGACATTTACCATACAGCAATCTTTTTTTCCTGGTCAAAATATATTTTCAATATATTCTAAATATATGGCAGGACCAGACTCTCAGTTTCAGCTCTCAGATCACAGTGCAGAAGTGTCATTATTGTGTGAGTGCAGCCAGAGGGGGTCAGAGGCCAGGTCTGCTTTGACATCTCTTCACACTCCAGTGAACCCTGCTGTCAGACGAAGGCAAGAGCTGTCAGGAGCGTCCCGACTCTCACTGCGAGCTCATGCGCTCCTCTCTGTGGAAAGCATGAGTACTGCAGCTTCAGTGCCAGTGTCATCTCATGCAAACTCTCATTAACCGCCATATCCCGCATTACTGGTGTTGACTAACTCAGCCTTCACTAGTACTGCTGTTCATTGTGACGTATGTGTGTGCGTTTGTGCTCCAAACATGAATCATTCCTTAAGTTATGCATGTTGTTGAGGAGAGCGTGCTGCTGCTTTACTAGGGCCCAATAAAAATTGTATTTAAATTCTATTATTATTTTTTTAATAATTTTATTTTATTTAGATATTTTTTTATTTTTTTATTATTATTTTTTTTTTTTTTCTGTCCAAATTCTGTTTTTCATTTTTAGTTTTAATGCTTAAATGGTCACACTTTATTTTGAGGTCCAATTCTCACAATTAACTAACTGCTAACTATGACATTTGACTCATAAAACTCCTAATTGCTGCTTAGTTGTTAAGTTTAGGTATGGGGTGGATTAAGGGATCTAAAATATGATCATGCAGAATAAAGACGTTAATATGTGCTTTGTAAGTACTAATAACCAGCCAATATGCTAGTAATATGTATGCTAATAAACAACTAGTTCACAATTTAAATTGTGTTAAACTAAAGTGTTACCAATTCAATTGTGGGAATCAAAAAGCTAATTAACTGAAAATTTAAATAACAATTTATTACATTTTTATGGTCCTATGAAATGAGTTTTCCATTTTATTTTTTTCTAGATTATGTTTAAATGGTTTAATTAACTGTTACTTGCCAAAAAAAAAGCATTTAAATAATTAAAATAAATTTAATGAATAAAAAAAAAGTTTTTGTTTTTATGGATTTAAATTAATATTAAAAAGTAGGTTTATTGTTTAAAACATGGACAAAATATTGTGTCATTTTTTTTTTATATTTGTTTTTATATTGTTTTTTGTTTTTATAATTACTTTTTTTATAAGTACATTTGTCTGTACAAATGTAGTATATTCCAGATGGGATTAATTTAACACCAGACAGGAAGAAAACACCTACAACACCTTAGTAACTGTGGCACAAATTAAAAAATGTCAAATTTCATAAGTACTAAGTACTAATAAACAGCCAATTTGTTAATAATAGGTATGTAACTAGTTCATAGTGAGAATTACTCCCTGTACATTTTATATATTAAATAAGGCACAGGCATATGAATGAGTGATATAAAGACATCAGAGAGCTGAATGTGCTCAACATGAGCAGAAGTGAGATTCTGAGCTAAACTTTCTCTTCCTGACACTGACGATGTTAAAAACATGGCAAAGCTGTGTGTCCGTGACAACAAGTGCTGACACTGAACCCACAAACCAGCAGCAGCCAGCAACTGCAGTTAAGACTACACGACACGCGAGGACACCTCACTATGCAACGTACACAGATTTATGTTCAGAAGTCACAGTAAAACCACTGTTACTCACAGTGAGACGAGACAAACGGCATGCTGACACAGACTGTGAGACGTACAGCTCACTCACACCTCCACCAGCCTTTTAAGAATGAATAAGGTGCTGCTACTGGAGCTCAATGTTTTACGACGAGAGTCAGTTATCCATGGCTCGAGGACCAACGGCTTTAACCCGAAAGCGCAAGCAATGCAGTCAAACCGGCTCAAAGCATCCAAAATATTTCCAATCAGCTTTTTCTGTTCTGTAGAACAACTTCTTATTTCCGAGAAATCATGATTTTTATGCTCAGAAACTTAGCATGAATTCTCAAATCCTGAAGGGAAATGGTTCATCACTGAACAAACTTCCCGGTTCTGTGCTGCGATCTTCACGCATGTGTGTGTGTGTGCGTGTTTACGGTCTGGTCACAGGAGTGAGGGGTGAGGGCTGCTTCCTGTCTGAATGCGTTCATGACACACACAGCTGGAAAACTCTAGTGGCATGAGTTCCGCATTCCTCATTGCCACCGACCCTTGCAGAGGTCAGCAAACACACACAAACACACTTCCCTTCATGTTTCAGGACAAAACACACCCACAATGAACACAAACGCTCCAACCATGAGGCTTCATATATGTAAAAAAATCAAATCAAACAAACACAAATCAATCATTTCAGGGCCTTCTCATGATTTAACTATATGTGAAAAACATTGCTTTTGATACATACTGACATGAAATAAATAATGTCCAGTGATATCACTATTATTAATTTATTTTTTTAGAGTTATATTTAATGGGTCACACTATGTGCAGTGTGAGAGCCAAACCAAATCTCTAGGTACTCTTATGTGAACCAGGCTAAAAAAAAACTTACGTGCAAAAAACTTACGCAACTTGAGCCAGTTATGCTTTTTCACCTTTATATAATTTCCAGTCTTTTTGTGGACGGATGATTACAGCATTTTATGCTTCAATGCATTTTAAAGATTTGTACTGAGAGGGATTAACTCTCTCAAATGCAGAAATTAAGACATAAATATTGTAATTTTATTGAAGTAAAATGATCTGCAAAGCAAAATAATTATTATGCTTGTTATAAAATATTTGTTTTTATTGTACAGTGCAGCTGTGTTACAAAAGTAGTATATTTCTGTCTTAAAAATAATAATAATAACAATAATAATAATGCATACTGCTAAGCTGGGGTGTTTTGCAATTGTGATGCAATGTGAAGAATAAAAGTTTAAAAAGTACATTTACACTTTTGCAAAAGTGTTTTAAATAGTGATGCATTAAAACTCTAAATTCAGGGCCAAAACTGACCAAAACCAAAAATTCAGAATTTTTATGGTAACACTTTAGTATAGGGACCAATTCTTACTATTAACTAGCTGCTTGTTAGCATGCCTATTATTAACATGTTGGCTGTTTATTAGCACTTATTAAGCACATATCCTGCATAAGCATATTCTACATAACATTTTATGTTCATTTTGTAATAATTATTTTTCTACTCCAATTTGTTGTTGAAATATAAAAACATGACATATAAACAAGGCTGAAATAAAACCTTGACTTCATGATTAAATGATAAATAGTCTACTAGTGTACAGCTGTAGTTGGCTGTCTCTAAAATGAATATAGTACTAGTTACCATTTTTTAAACAGTCTGGAAGTCTCGTGCTGAAATGACTAAAGAGAAACGAGAGGCATGTTGAGAAAGTGAAACTCCTGCTCATTGGCTGACATACATAACCCCAATGACATCATCACTTCACCACACAGTCAGACACATTTCATTCATCAGCTCAGGTGAGGTACATACCAGCATCGCGCCAGATACATGTGCTCGTTGACCAGCACTGAGCCCGACAGCAGGACGTACCAGCACGTAGAGATGCTGTCAGCACTGGAATACAAACACAGGACATGACACAGGTCATCAAACATGAGGCCAGTCACACATCAGGATGTCTGCTGGGGTGGAATTTTAGTATCAATGATATACTATTAAGCCCGGGACACACCAAGCCAACTTTACAGAACTAGCAGTGACGAAAGCCGACGGTGTTTGTTGGCTGCATCTGGAAAAAGCTTCTTGTGGACATACTGCATAGACCACAGCTGACTGCAAACTAGCATGTGTGTTCTGAACTTGCATGTCTATATGTCAATAGTCTATAATCATCATTCAAAAGGAAAAATCGAAACAAGGATATACGAGATATATGCAGACTTATGAAATGTAAACAAAACCACCCTTGCATATGATTTTGAATATCAGTCATGTTGATAACTTTCTTCATTTTAAGTGGCTCATGTTGTTATGAAAATATTCACATGTTGGAATGCTCGGTTAAGATAACATTACATTAGAACAGCCTTCTATCTGTGCTGTCTTGTTTACCTACTTACTTTCGCTTTAATTCTTGTGGACTACGCTAAACTGAACATCCAGTCTGAGTTCTCGCTCTCACCGACGGCACAACGCCTATTCAGCATGCTTAATCAGGCAAACTGCCATCAACGTGAGCCTGATGAGAACCGATGTGTGAAACAAACTAAACAAACTAGCCCGACAGATGCTCGCTGACGACCCGATGACTGACAATTGGACTGGTGTGTCTCAGTCTTTATAGTTTTGTTAATGTTTTGAATTCAAAGTATATTATGTATATTATATTTTCTGTATTCACTCAAATTTTAGTTGCAGTATTTTTATTTGTTTTTGTTAAATATGTCAACTGCTATCTATCAGTATGTGCTGTCAACTCTAATAACATGCAGAGATGTACTTACTAGAAGAGAACATGGTTAGCCTCATAGCGCTCGTACCTGGCCGTCATGCACATGGACCTGTAACACAGAGAACAACTGAACTCAGAAAAACAGAACTGCTGTGAACCCCATAATCAGCTGAGAGTGAATGCACACTGCCCTTCAAAAGTTTGGAAACACCCCTGGCAAAGTGTGATTTTGGACGATATCAGCATAAATCCTTATCATTTTTTGGTGCAAATACATTAAAGTAACTTGACATTATCATTGAAGACCAGCAATAATAATTTTCAGTTTGATGACATAATAATGGCAATATATACACGTCAAAGTCAGAAATGCCCCTTTGCCAGCTGTGATGCCTGGTTACTGGTTTAAACTTTAAACCGTTTTTAAAAGATTTTTGGGTCAGCACACCTTAATAGCTTCAACAACTGATTGCAAATTAAGTTTAGAATACAATCAATTTAGGCCCAGATTATGAAGAGCTGTAATAGCTGCTGGATATTTTGATGTTTTTGAAGTTTTTTCTATGTATAAACTGTTTATGTAATAAAATATGTTTTCGTAGTTTGTGTTGTCCCTTATCAGTGCAAAATTATCACAAATTAAAAAGGATTCATGCCAATATTGTCCAAACCCCCACTTTTCTAGGGCGTTTCCAAACTTTTGGAAGGCAGTGTACACAAAAGTTTGGCGTTATTACATTTGTATTATTTTATTTTTAAGAAATGAACACTTTTATTCATCAAGGATGCATTAAATGAATCAAAAGTGACACTAAAGACATTTATAATGTTTTAAAAGATTTATTTTTCAAATAAATGTTGTTCTTTTTAACGTTCATATCTCAAATAATCCTGAAAAATAAAATGCATTGTGGTTTCCACAAAAATATGAAGCAGCACAAATATTTTGAACATTGCTAATAATCAGAAATGTTTCTTTAGCTGCAAATCAGCATATTAGAATCATTTCTGAAGGATCTGAAGGATCCTTGTAAAATACATTTTACAATATATTCACATAGAAAACATTTTTAAATTGTAATATTTCAGAACAATTAGCTGGTATTAAACACGCCCTTATATTAGCTGATTTTGGTCTGTCCCACCTCTGAGACTATAACCTTGTCAGATGCATTTAACTACGATAAAAACCAATATAATAATTTCATCTTTTTTTACATGATGTTGCAGTGATTTTCAAGTCATGTTTTAATTATTACTGTTACGCATTCTGGCATTATTTTTTCTTTTCTTTTTATTAATTCATGATGCTCGCTTTTTATCAGGGGGTTTTAAATAGTTTTTAAACACATTTGGCCTACATTTTAGGTTGCAACAATTGCAAACATAAATTAACATAAAACAAAACATCCTCACATAAGTAACACTTCAGTTTAGGGACCAGTTCTTACTATTAACCAGTTTCCTATTAGCGTACATATTACTAGCATACTGGCTGTTTCTTAGTACTTATAAAGTACATGTTCTGCATGACCTTAATCTACATCCCTAATCCCACAGAATACCTAACTTAACAACTACTGTACTAACTATTAATAAACAGCAAGGAATTAGGACTTTAGTGAGACAAAAGTCATAGTTAATAGTTCGTTAATAGCAAGAATAGGTCTCAAACTATAATGTAACCATATACTATTTCATTTGACATCCTAAGGTTGACACAGACATCATTTTCTACAGGTTAAGCACCCTTTGTGATGCCACGTATGTTTGCTGTCTGTCACCGATCACAGGAGGCCACAATGTTGGGGTCAGACTCACCTGAGCTGATGTTCTCTGAGGTGACACAGCACATCCATGTGGTACAGACGAGTGTAGATGGTGTTCAGGTCCTAAACAAGATAAACACACACACATCAGTGAGCCACACCTGACGCTCTCGTAGCACTTCCTCAGCTTCTATCAGGACCATTTGTTCATACTGTGATTGGCTGATTGGATTGCCACTATTTTTAATGTGCCTTGAACCAAAATAACATGCTGAAGCAAAATGATGGTGCATTTTACAGTGTAATATTACAATACTAACACTTAATTCAAAACTGTTAAGAATAATTCAGATGCATATCAAACATGACTGTGACCAGTAAACAGCAGTAATACACTGAATTAGAGATATTTCTATTACAAGCTCCACTGAGAAATCATTAGTATCAATTACTAGCTTCATCTCATGGTGTTTTTTTAAGGCAAACCACTGATTATTAAGCAACATTGTGACAATATGGCGCAGTCGTTAAAGGTCAAACTGTTCCTGTGTATGTAAACAGGTAGTGTTGTGCATTACCTACATATACTCATCATTTCCATCCAAATGTAACTATATTAATCTTATCAGGTAAGGTTGCATTTGATATACCAGTCTCTTGCTTTTAAAATCCATATCAATACTTGGGTATCACTTCTAGATTCTAGTAAAATCCTTGAAAGGCTTTTCAGACAATGCCATTCAAGAGTGATTCAAGAGTGTCACATCACAGCACTGCCATAGGGTAATACAGACAAAGACAGAACAAAACAGATCAAACAGCACAGACAATACGAGAAACATGTGCAAACAGATGATGCTGCTGCCACCACCGCACCGCACTTCAACTCATGACTGGACAGAACGGCCATTGTGCACTTCACTACAAAACGCCCATTCAGAAACATGGGCGAGTGAACCAACATCTGAACTGAAAACAACATCTACCCATCACTCCTAGCATTTGAAACATAACCTTGAATACACTTACATGATCGCTGCTCCAGTAAGGCAACAGAATAAGAACAAGTAAAAGAAGAATAAGTTACCAATCAAATGAAATCAGTATTAACAAAATTAATTTGTACAACAGAGGTGGCACACAGGAACACAAAAGTGGCTTATAGATGTATTTTCATATGTTTAATGAGGCTCAGAGGTGGCATGATTGCAATCAAATTCATAAATTCATGCTGAAATAAATGTTTTAAAGCTAAAAATTTGAATATAGAAATATTAAATGATTTAAATAACTGAAAAGATACTTTAAAAATAAAAGTAAAACTGCCAATAGGTGGCAAGTCACTGATTTAATTACTGAATCATTCATTCATTTGATTCGTTCAAACAGCTGAATCATTAAGGAATAAAGCAGGTGAATGTCTTTATGAATGGGAAATTGAATCATTGACTCACTAGATTCCTTTAAAAACGCACGTTCATTTATATACAAAACACCGCTGTGTTTGAATGGAGATGCACAGCGGCTCAGTTGTGACTTGTTTCAGATGATTTTTGACGATGAAATAGAGCAAAATCAGGCAATAGTGTTATAGTGAGACAAGATATGTCTTTGAAGCTCCTCTCAGCGAAAACACATATGCTGATCAGGTCAGTCGCACATGGTCCTAAATATTTTTTCATAGTCGCACACAGTAGTTTTCAGTCGTAAATACGACAAACAAACAAGCAGACCGAGATCCACCATTTCAGTCCGCTCAACAGATATATGAACACACATGGACCAAAACATCTAAACGGACCAAAAACATGACATGCTCTCACAAAATGGAACCTTAAAAAGGAGTGAATGCTAAAGCATACCTGGTACTTTTCATCATAGGAAAGATGTTGCTCATTACAGTTCCAAAACTTTATTAGTTCCCAAACTCGTTTACGCCCATTACTGTATGTGTTTGCTCTTTCTCTCTCTCAGAAATGTCAATTGGACGCTTTAAAGGAGAAGTCCACTTCCAAAACAAAGATTCACATATAATGTACTCACCCCCTTGTCATCCAAGATGTTCATGTCTTTCTTTCTTCAGTCGAAAAGAAATTAAGGTTTTGAGGAAATCTTTTCCGCATTTTTCTCCATATAATGGACTGATACAGTGCACTGATTTTTAACTTCCAAAATGCAGCTTCAAACGATCCCAAATATGGTTGTAAATGATCCCAGCCGAGGAAGAAGGGTCTTATCTAGCGAATATTTTTTTTATTTTCATTAAAGTTTGATTAGTTTTTTAATATTTGCTTTTGTATATATATGGTCCTGTGAGGTACCTGTGTACATGGAATAGCAGAATAACAGTAAAGCTCAAGTTGCACTTGAACTTGACAGAAAGAGAGATTTGGAATTTGTAAATTATATCTGAAACATGTAGAAACGTGTAAAAACATTGTTTGCCACTGAAAGAACTGATTAAAGGAATGTACTAAATTTAAAGAAGATCATACAGTTGTGTTTTGGCGATTAAACTAAATGTTGTAATTACACGCTATAATCGTGTTTTTGTACGTAACAGTGACTATGCATGTAAGACAGAAAATATGTACAACTAAAGAAAGCATAAGACCATGCTTAGGGTGCTTTCACACCTGTAGATCGATTGCTTTGTTCTGAAACAGGGGGTAAAATTACTACAGTGTTGCTTTTTATTCATGGTGCGGTTCGCTTTCACACAGTGAAAGTTTCTAAACGGCCCAAATGTGTTAATACAAGTTACGTGTGGGTAAACTGTCCTCTCATTGGTCAAAGTTTCACTTTTTTTTTTCCAGGATTCCGCTCAGCTGTCAGCTTTCATCTGTCAGGATGGAACAACAACAGCTTTGCGGGCTTATTGTTGCATTTTTTTTTTTTTTTTTTGGTATCATTATATTCATTTATAATTTTGAGCAGGAAGCCAGGATTTGTCAGGAAAACATTTTTAAAACACACCTACTACAAACAGAGCAGTAAGACGGCATTATAAAATGAAAAGGCGCGTTTTGATTTTGAATGGCGCAGACAGACACAGGTCCATTTTAAGTGGTATTAGCAAAACAACAAAGCTACTGCTGTTCATGGAACCGTAATTACCCATTAAACAGTGTGATAAAGCCTGGTTCACTGGTCCATTGGATCGGATTGCTTTCTCACTACAACTGAACCGCCCCAGTGTTCGTTTAAAAAGCGTCTCGGTACGCTTCTTTAGTCCACTTTTGGTGCGCACTCGAGTGCGATTGCTACATTCACACCTGCCCAAACGAACCGCACTAAGAGGGAAAACGAACTCTAGTGCGATTCAACCGAAATAAATGAGGCAGGTGTGAAAACACCCTTAGTTGTGAAATGTACCACTTAGTTGTGAAAAAAATACCTAAAAGAATCCCTGTAATTTTGCTTCTGTTGCTTTACTATGTGATCAGATGCAGCAGTTTTGCCTGCTGGACCACAAGGTCAAAAATCCCACATCTGCACACTGAAAGCAGAAGTTTGGCCAGTGAGAAAGCACCCAGAACCCCCTGTGATGACACATTCTGCAGCATGCATGTCATTGGTCATGTATATCGGGGCCTGTCAAAGTGTTTTCATCATGATTGTCTCCTGCTAAACTCATCACACTCCCGGTGAGGAGCGTGAGCACTGACTTTCATCAGGAGAATAATGAGTAAAAATAGCGATGACAGCACAGACGGAAGGAAAGTGCCGTGTGGCATGGAAAGTCAAGAGGGCAGGAGCCGTGCCATGCTAAACCAAACGGGAAACACAAACCTTCCCGCTGCCATGGTGAAGATGGAAAATTACGCAATCACTCTTCATCTGCAGACGTAACGGTGAAAACAACCACTCACGATACAAACACAAATCCCTTATTCATCTGTTTCAGTCACATTACTTTTCCCGCTCATCTGTCATATTTATGGCATATATATATGTGCATGTATAAATATCTGTGAACATTAGATTTGGCCTGTGCTTATATTATTACAATTATTCATAATAGAAATCTTTTCTAACAACATAAGTCTTTACTATCACTTCATATCATCCTTGCTAGATAAAAGTAATAATTTCTTTCAAAAGAAAAAAGAAAACAATATGACCCCAAACTTACGGAATGGCAGTTTATATTGTTACAAAAGATTTCGAATAAATATTGTTACAATATTTTGAATAAATTCTGTTGTTTAAACTTATTATTTATTAACAGGTTCACAGGTAAAAAAAAAAAAAAAAAAAAAACTATATATATATATGTGTGTGTGTGTGTGCGTGTGTGTATATATATATATATGTCACACCCCTGTGGACTGTTTTGTGTGTTTTTCCCTGTGTATGCCCTTATTTGGTCTTCCTGTTCCGTCTCTAATTATTACATCACTGTTTAATCGATTACACCTGTCTTCCCCTGATTGGTCCTTGTATATAAGTTTGGTTGTTTTCACAGTTTGGTTGTTGGTTATTGTTTAAGTCATTGTCAGTCTGTTTATGTCTCTCCTGTTTATTCTAAGTCTTGTTGTGTCTGTTTTCATTGGATTCCCTGCTGTTCCTGTCCGTTCCTGCTCGTTCTGTGGATTATTAAATAAATGTGCATATTCTGGACCTCCTCGTCATACTCCTCATTCCCCGCAAACCACCACGCTGTGACAATATATATATATATATTTTTTTTTTTTTTTTTTTCAGGATTCTTCAAATAAATAATAAGTTTAAAAAACAGAATTATTATTAGAATAATTTCTGAAGGATCATGTGACACTAAATACTGGAGTAATGATGCAGAAAATTCAGCTTTGCATCAAAGAATACATTTTTAAAGATTATTGAAAAAGAAAACCGTTATTTTAAATTCCAACAATGTTTCACGATATTACTGTTTTTCCTGAATTTTTAATAAAACTAATGCAGCTTGATAAGCAAAAGAAAATTCTTTAAAAAACATAAACAATCTTACTGATCCTGACAATTTCCCCTTTGCAGTGTAAAAAAAGTCTTTAACTGATGTTGAAAAAAAAATGTTAATGGTCTGTAGTATTGTGCTTGACTGAAGTAACTAAAGTTTCTGACATAAAAAACAACACATCTACATTTAATAAGACAATTAGTTTAAAAAAAATGGCTCTTATAGAGGTTAAAATGCCCCTGGAAATTCACTGCTGGGAGCAAATATTGCCTCTTACTGGAGGACCCAGTTACATACTTATTTCATTATAGTACTCTGTGTGTCAACTCACTGTCAAGGAGAACAGAGAGCAATAAAGTGGTATCGATGTATCAGTACTACACAAAATGAGTACTGAAACAGTTTCAAATATTTTCAGTATCGATATGAATACAAAAAATTCATATTTTTGCCAACACTATGATGCAGATGCTTCAGAGCCGCAGGCTACAGGAATAGCACTAGTGCACTGAATGACATGTGAAACGTGATATGCAAAGCACACACTCCCTACGTGCTCTGACTTGTCACAATACGTTCCCACAATGCACCGCAGCGCTAAATGCTCAGTCCAATGATCAGGATCAAGCAGACCACCATGACATGAACCATGTGTTGTATACAGTCTGCAGTGGTACAATTTAAGATTTAAGAATCCTGTCTCAATCAGAGAAAGCATTTGTGGTAAACGTCTGCTGGCATCAATATATTGACGGATTTGTGATGAAATACATATAAATCATGTCACAACATAAAGCAAATTGGTTGTAAAACCCACTGAACATTAATGCAATACAGTGGCACACCACTATGGTATTTTTTTTTTAAAAAGTCCCACGTTCTTGAGAGGAAAAAACACGTCACAACTGCAATACATAACTGTATTACAATGAGAAAGTATGGTACAGAGTTTCCAGTTTACAGGACCTTTTGAGTCACAAATACAAATGTGTAAGCTGTAGCTGCATATGTGTACACGCATTTGCATTCAGTCCTAGACACACTTGAGCCCGTTGTGTGATTATGAGGCGACAAAAAGCTTTTCACCCACATAATTCACTGAAAACAACTGTATGATTACTATGATAATTCAACACTAAAACAGCCATCCTCTGATGCATGTAAACAATGCAGTCCTTCGCTAGTGCTTATCATTAATGTCTCTATAAATAATGGTGATATCTCACCTAAAGCCTACATGGCAGACACACCGAGCAGGTCACACATTTTCACGCTCCAGTGTCACAGATGTATTTACACAAGACTTACAGTCACAATGAATCAAATTCAGAGTCACACACCAACTGTCAGGAGAGTTTAATGCAGCTCTGAATTCATTCACACAGTTGGTTCAGTACTGATTAGCGAGCCGGTGAATCTGTGTTCAGTTTCACTCCTCACATCGCATTGAGAAAAGCCGTGTCTGATGCTTCTTTACTGACCTGCAGAACATCATATGATTATTCACGATTCACCAGTTTTTAAATAAAGCCTCGTCTGCTCACCAAGGCTGCATTTATTTGATTAAAAATACAGTAAAAATTGTGAAATATTATTATAATTTAAATTAAAGGTTTTATATGTTAATATGTTCTCTGAAATCATTCTAATATGCTGATTTGCAGCTCAAGATATTATCAATGCGAAAGTGCTGCTTCATATTTTTATGGAAACCACAATACATTTTATTTTTCAGAATGTTTTTATTTTTGTTTTATGTTTTGTAACATTATAAATGTCTGTCTTTGCCAAATAAAAGTATTAATGTCTTGACTGATAATTGTTAGTTAATTCATTAATTGATCTAACAATTATTAGAACAATTAATCGACTAATCATTGACTATTTCACTTTGATAAATTATTTAGCTTTTGCAATCATACAGTAGTCATTTCAGTTTTTGAAAATGTCAAACAATATATTAGCATCACTGCTGTATTGTTGTAATACATAAATATGAGAGACATTTTAATTAACTGTACAAATATGTAACTGACCATTGCTCTTAAAACACCTCATAGTGTTACAATATTCAAAACAGACCTAAGTCAGATCAAGCTTTACTCTGTGCAAACCAAACTATCACTTTAACGTAATAATATGTTTGTTTTTGTTTTTGTCTTGAAGTTTCTAGGAGGTAGTTAATGGGAAATTGGTGAATGGACTCCACAATGTATCAAAAAGATTTGTAAAAAGAGCCACTCACATTCCCAGCATGCCTCGAGATCAAAACAAAACAAAACAAAACTGACATTTCAGGTTTGACCTCATTCTCTGTCCTCTTATGTTGTTTTTGTCCTTTACCAGCACAGCTTATGGACATACATGACCCACTGGCATTGTAGTTCAACATGGAATCAGTTTACAGCCTCAATCTGATGTGTAACAAGTAGCTTTTCTGTGCTTGTTTGTAGAGCTTGTTTACAAAAATTAATAGGACTTACAATTATATAAATCAATATGACTATAAAATGACAATAATAATAATCATCATCATTATTATTATTATTATTAATAAAAGTAATAATAACAACAAATGACTGCTATGAATAATATAATCATTTTTATTAAATAAAAATATGAAAATGAATAAATAAAAATAAATTTTAATATTGTAATATTTCATTGTATAATACAACGTCTAGTATTCAAGAAAATGTATATAATATTTTTTATGTGAACGGCCCCTTAAAGGAGAAGTCCACTTCCAAAACAAAGATTCACATATAATGTACTCACCCCCTTGTCATCCAAGATGTTTCATCTTTCTTACTTCAGTCACAGAGAAATTGTTTTTTGAGGAAAACATTTTCACATTTTTCTCCATATAATGGACTGATATGATTTTGAACTTCCAAAATGCAGTTTAAATGCGGCTTCAAACCATCCCAAATGCGGTTGTAAACGATCCCAGCTGAGAAAGAAGGGTCTTATCTAGCATAACGATCGGTTATTTTAATAAAAATAATACAATTTATATACTTTTTAATGCCAAATGCTCGTCTTGTCTTACTCTGCCTGGACTGGACTGTTTTTGTTCCAGTTCATGACAGTTAGTGTATGTCAAAAAACTCCCATCTCATGTTCTTCCTCAACTTCAAAATCATCCTATATCACTGTTTTACCTTTATTGTTAAGGGTGTTTGATCTTCTTTGCATGTTCACTTTGCAAAGACTGGGTCAGTACTTCTGCAGCGATGTAGGATGACGTGAAATAATTTTTGAAGTTGAGGGAGAAAATACGATTGGGTTTTTTTGACATACTTGAGTCAGAATACACAGAGTTTAGGGAGAGAAAGGCAAGATGAGCATTTGAGATTAAAAAGTATTTAAATTGCATTTTTTTAATGAAAATAATCAAACGTTTCACTAGATAAGACCCTTCTTCCTTGTCTGGGATCGTTTACAACTGCATTTGGGATCGTTTGAAACCGCATTTAAGCTGCATTTTGGAAGTTCAAAATCGGGGCACCATATCAGGCCATTATATGGAGAAAAATCCTGAAATGTTTTCCTCAAAAAACATAATTTCTTTACAACTAAAGAAAGACATGAACATCTTGGATGACAAGGGGGTGAGTACATTATATGTGAATCATTGTTTTGAAAGTAGACTTCTCCTTTAAAAGTGCACATTGTTGGGTTTTTTAACTTTCTTCATTTTGGTTTCTTAATTTTTTCATGTTTACATAATATAAAATGCTGTCTGTTAAAGTTTTTTTCCATTATATTTCTGATAATGAGTTCATGTAATCAAAACAGGGATGAGCGATGTTGACAATAATTTACATCTCAATATTTTTAGGGATTGTTGTCTATAACAATAAATAAACAAAATTTAGCTGAGTGTGTTTTTGTGCTAGAACCTTGGCCGGTAATAAATAGGACACTAAAACCACCAGTAGTTGGTCCCTATTTTAATGAGCAATACGCCGAATCATTCATTCAAACGATTTGTTCAAAATGGCTGATTCATTTAGAAACAAAGCAAGTAACTGTCTTTATGAATGGATGATTGACTTAATTATAGAGACATTCTGACTGCATTCTGACTGCTTCATCACAGGTGAATGCTTTTGGACTTCCAATAGTGTTTTGTAGGTTTTTTCAAAGTGAGATAATTGTCAGCTTGCGTATCATTAAAACAACAATATTATCACAGACAATAAATATTGCATACTTCTACATCAAAACAGCACTTTTGTTACCTGTCAGGTATGTGCTTTGCATTAAACTATGCATATAAACACAATGCTCTTTTATAACAGACAGTCGTGTTATTCTACTGCCTTGATTAAACATTTAGATGCAGTGATTTATTTGGTGTTTAGTCGCTTGTGCTCTCTTAAGTCTAATGGACAAACCAGCAGTTCCAACCTGTAAAATTCGGATTCAAATTTCTGACAGCTCTTGAGCTTCAAACATGCTCAATATGAGAAAGTCACATGACAAGCAGCTGAATGAGTTTGACTCATTGCTTTTCTGTCACAACAGTAAGTGATTCAGTGTTTTCTTATGATGAAAGGCCTGACACACACACAGTGTGGCTCAACAATAACCTAGCACACAACATCCTGCTCGTGTATGATAGGAGGGACAAACTAATGCCTAAAATTTTAATCAAATTTTGCACTCAAGTCACAGCCACATTCACTGAATATTTGTTAGTTATTCTACTGAAGGGCTGCAAAAAGTTTCAGTATAAGAAAGTCAGTGTAAACGTACAACGGTCCTGGAATTCAGCAGTGGATAATGGACTTTAGTCAGTCGAAATAAAATCTAATCAGCATCTTTCTGTCAGACTGCATGGCGTTAACTGAATTCTCCCCAGTTAGTTGCAGAACTGGTTAAGACCCCCTAAGGCTGACCTAGTAAAGCAGAAGCATCTGATAAGCATTCAGCAGGATCTGCAGCTACAGAACTGAACACAGTAGATCAGATTGATCGGGTGATGTTCTGCACTCGGTGAAGACGCACCACTGCAATTAAAAATAAAGCATGTGGCGGTTTGGTGAGGTCAGGAGCTCCACGGGTGTGGGCCGCTCAAAGAGAATCACTAATGGGATGACGGGGTTTCAGTGAGTCCCCGCTGAGCACGAGAGGACAAACTGACGGTGTTCAGTCTCTGACACCACAGGTTTACAAAGTGGGGTCCAAAATAATTTTAGGGCCCTTTGATTGCACAGTGCAACAGATGTCATAACCCCTTAATAGGGATGTAATGATGCACACTGAGCTGGGTAAAAAACGATTAAAATATGTGATTCAACCCTCTGACCTGCTGTCAAAGAGTGAATTTGCATCTCAGTCAGCCCGTCTATATGTAGCTGAAGTCAGACCATTCTGGTTTTGCTTCAAACGCACTTTCTGCTTTTTATTTGTATGATTAATTTATTTGTTTATTTGATTTGAGATTTGTTTTAAAATTTCTCTTTGCGTTGTTATTTGACATAAAAGATATTTCAATTTCACAAAGAAATGTGCAGCATTTTTTCTATTCTATAATGTGTTTTAAATCTCATTTTGTTAAAAAAAGTGAGAAAATACACTACCAGTCAAAATGTTTTTGAACAGTAAGATTTTTAATGTTTTAAAGAAGTCTCCTCTGCTCACCAAGTCTGCATTTATTTGATATGAAGTACAACAAAAACAATACAATTCTGAAATATTTTTACTATTAAAAATAACTGTTTTCTATTTGAATATTTTTTTAAATGTCATGATTTTCCATCATTATTACAGTCATATGATTCTTCAGAAATCATTCTAATATTCTGATTTGCTGCTGATTTTTTTTAGGTCTCTTTGAGTAATTCAGTTAGTTCAGAAGAACACCATTTATCTAAAAATAGAAATCTTTTTTCTACATTATAAACATTGTTATCATCAATTTTGATCAATCTAAAGTATCCTTGCTAAATAAAAGTATTAATTTCTTAAAAAGTAATAATTCCTTTCCCCCGAAAAAAGAAAATTACACTGACTCCAAGCTTTTGAATGGTATAGTGTATTATGTCATAAAGTTCTTTCATTTCAGATAAATGCTGATCTTTGGATGTTTCTATTCATCAAAGAATCTTGAAAAAAAATGTACTCATATTTTTATATATTAATAATAAATGTTTCTTGAACAGCAAATCAGCAAATGATTTCTGAAGGATAATGTGACCCTGAAGACTGGAGTAATGATGCTGAAAAGTTTATTTAAATATTAAATAGCGAAGATATAAAAAATGTTACTGTTTTTTGCTTTGGATCACATAAATGCACGGTTGGTGAGCAGAAGAGACTTCTTTAAAAAAAACAATTTAAAGTAAGTGTAATTAAACAATAAAATCATGAAAAATATATATGATTTCAATTAATTAGTCATGCTTTTTGAGTAATATTTAAATTAAATTAATTATTTAATTTAACCATTAAAACAGAGTGCAGAAAAATTAAAAGTGAAAAAACAGGAAACCAGAAAAATTTAAATAGATGTTCCAATGGCATTTAGGAGCACAAACTGTAACAAGCATATGCTTAATGACTGTTATAATTAAGAGAATACCTTAGTAGTTTATGCTTATTTTGTAATACAATGTTATGAAGTTAATCTGGTAACTAAAGGTGCACTCAGTCATTTTTTTCAGAACTTCGACAACATTTTACACATGTAAAAGAACCTGCTGAATACAAACTTACTTTAAACTGAATGGAGCAACTCCGCGTCTACGCTAGTAAAATGTTCACAAGCAAAATCGGTTTAAAAGCACACTCACAAAAACTTCACAGGACCTCTATTGTTTATAAATATCTGCACATAATCCCTTGAGCTAAAACAGCACTTAGGAGTAAACTATCACTAAGAGTTTCCTGACCATGAAGGATTTTATGCAACCGACTGCTGGATTTTGAGGATTTTATTAGTGCCACAACGTTTGTTTTGAGCCTGTCCTGTCTTCGGCAGTTCACCACATCTGAGCGAACCATCAAGCTCCCATCAGGCAAACCAGCCTGAGGGAAGAGGCGGGCGGCATAATGCTATGGAAATTGAGACAAGGAATATTTGTTTTGCTCTTACGTAATACTCGACACACCCATCTGGACCCATCTGGAAACTTCAGAGTATCAGAGCAATGGGAGCTGGTGCAGTTTGAGTTTGTTAGTCTGATCAGCAGCTTTCACTGCACTCAGACAATCGGAAAGAAAGCGCACACACCCACAATGCTGCTCACTACCTGTAAACACACACTCACCAATCTAGAGAAAGACATGAGAGACAGTGAATTCTCTCAATGAAGCGCAGATGGCCTGTGCTAGACCAGCTTCTCTTGGTTATTTAATCTCACTTCCCAAAATGGTTAAGAAGTGACCTGCTTTATGAAACTCCACAACAAGGGTGGCACAGTTTTGGGTCCTTTCACTGCCACTAAAAACCTCTTTTTACACATTACAAACCTTTAGTTTTCTGTTTCAGATGTGTTACGTTGTTGCAAATCCTGCTAATATGTCACCAAGAGCATGATATCTAACTGGCTAACAGAGATGAGGTTTGACTGAAATCACAAAAATGCCTTGCAATGGCCTTGAAAACATCTTTAAGGATATGCGAAAAAATACAAACCAGTTTTTTAATGTATGTAGTTACAATACAACAATATAAACAATTTCCAGCTTTTTGTAAAGAAAAACAATTATTCACAAATGGAAATACATTTCATAAAATAAAAGTATAACAAAAATGTTTTAAAAAGAAGTGTTTAAAAAGCTTTTAAAAATAAATTTTGATCTAATATATGTAGTTGCAGTATAGATAATTTCCAGAAAAACAATTTTTTAAATTAACAAAAATGTTTAAAATAAAACATTTTATGAAAAATGTAAATATTTCTAGCAAAAAAAAAAAAATATATATATATATATATATATATATTATTTTTTTTTTTTTTTTTTTTTACGTGGATTTTTAATCAAATTGATGTAGCTGAAATATAGATATTTTCCAGCAAAAAAAATATTTAAATTCACAAAAATGTTCGAAATAAAGCATTTTATGAAAACTGTCAATATCTTTAGCAAAAAATAATTAATATAAAAAATAAATATATAATTTTTAGAAAGTGGATCCTTTTTAATCAAAGTTGCAATATAGATCATTTCCAGAAAAACAATTATTTAAATTATATATATTATTTTGTTCTCTATATATATATACATATATATTAAAAAGTGGATAATTTTTAATCAGATATATGTAGTTGCAGTATAGATCATTTTAAGCTTTAATTCACAAAAATGTAGAAAATAAAACATTTTATGACAAATGTAAATATTTCTAGTAAAAATATATTTATATTTTAAAAAGTGGGTCATTTTTAATCAAATTTATTTGGTTGCAATATAAATAATTTCCAGAAAAACAATTATTTCAACTCACAAAAAATGTTGGAAATAAAACATTTTATGACAAATGTGTAAATATTTCCAATAAAAATATATATATATTTTTAAAAGTGGGTCATTTTTTTCAAATTTGTGTAGCTGCAATATAGATCATTTTTGTAAAAAAAGATTATTATTTTTATTTTTAAATTGAAGGGAACACAATATGTCAATATATTCTCTAAATGTATGTCTAGAGAGCACATAATGATCTGTATGAGAAATACTTCAAAATGTAAATAAAAAAATAGTCTTATTTTTGAGCTCTGTAATACAGCAAACCTTTGCACTTTGAACTGATATTCCTATAGGCCAAATTTATGACAGGCTTGTAACACAATGACCCAGTTTTACTTTGAAAATCCAAAAACGAAATCAAGTAGCCAAAAAGCTAATGCTGCTGCTGTTATGTCAACGTGAAAGTCTAAACTAGTTTGTGCAGTGTTGCTCAGCTGTTTTCTTCAGCTTTGATCCAGATGTGTGAATCACCTTACAGTGTACACACACTGAAAGAGGTCAAAGCAGCACTGTCATTCAGTCCCGCCAGTGTCAGCATATAAATTGTTTCAGTAGGTTTTTTTAGACCGCGAGGCCCAGAAATGCTAGTCGATGTCTAGTCAGTCAGCTCACTAGGGTTTGAGACACAGCCCGCGGTCTGGAGTGTCCGGCTGCACCGCTGGAATGCCGTAAAGTTTCATTGATTTCTGTCATTAATAAATGACTTGAGACAAGGAACTTCTTCCAAATGTTCACACTTTGATCTTATGTTTACATATCAATTACTGCAGTTTTACTCTAACGTTACTTCACTGAGAACCAGTCTGTGGAGCAGCTGCACATCTGTCATTGTACTACGTAAATAACCTCATAAAGCATACAAAAACATCAGAAAGAGAGCCCAAACAAATAAACAAAACAACTACAGTCAAATATGTAGGTCTAAACTGTGTTAAACATCGAGCACGAGTAGTTCTTGAACCTTTGCAACGATCTACTGAATGAATCTTGAATCGAAACTAATAATCTAATCACTGTGCTGATATTTCAGAGTTATTGGCATCCTAAAGTGGTTCTTTTGGTCATTTCTGTTGTGATAAAGCACTTCTGTGGGTGTTTTTACCTCAGCGGTTCGTCGTGTCGGAGGAGTTTTCAGCGCTTTCTTCAGCGATAAATCCACTGAGGAATTCATATTAAACTCTCTGGTTTCCGGGAATAAAAACTTCATATATTCACGTGTGTCGATAAAATGAAGTAAAATATAAAAGTGAGATGAAATCAAATAAAAATGTCATCATGAACCCCTTGAAGAGTCTGGGAAATCTGGCATTGATTTGAGTTAGCTTCAGTTAGCATGTGAAGTAAAGTCAAGTCGCTGCTGTTGAAAGTGCTGTTGAAGTGAAGCGCGAATCAAAAACAGCCAAAGTTGACCAAAAACAATCCTTCATTCCTGGGAAATTGCTCCATTCGTGACGGTAAATCATCATAAATAATCGGAGGCTCATATGATCCTCCGAGCAGAAGCATCCAGCAACAGCCCATGACTGCAGTTCAGCCCCGAGCCGAGCCGCCTCAACAACATTCACATGACGAGCTGCTGCTGCTGCTACTGGAGACCAGTGCGTACTAAACTATACTGATGTGAGACCAGTGCGTACTAAACTATACTGATGTGAGACCAGTGCGTACTAAACTATACTGATGTGAGACCAGTGCGTACTAAACTATACTGATCTGAGATCAGTGCGTACTAAACTATACTGATGTGAGACCAGTGCGTACTAAACTATACTGATGTGAGACCAGTGCGTACTAAACTATACTGATGTGAGACCAGTGCATACTAAACTATACTGATCTGAGATCAGTGCGTACTAAACTATACTGATGTGAGACCAGTATGTACTAAACTACCCTGATCAATGAGAGACGTGAGACCAGTGCGTACTAAACTACCCTGATCAATGAGAGACACGAGACCAGTGCGTACAAAACTACACTGATCTGAGATTAGTGCGTACTAAACTATACTGATGTGAGACCAGTATGTACTAAACTACACTGATCAATGAGGGACGCAAGACCAGTGCGTGCTAAAGTAAACTGATGTGAGACCAGTGTGTACTAAACTACAATGATCCGAGACCAGTGCATACTAAACTACACTGATCTGAGATCAGTGCGTACTAAACTACTGACCCTGATCAATGAGAGACGTGAGACGAGACCAGTGCGTACTAAACTACATTGATCTGAGATCAGTGCATACTAAACTATACTGACGTGAGACCAGTGTGTACTAAACTACAATGATCCGAGACCAGTGCATACTAAACTACACTGATCTGAGATCAGTGCGTACTAAACTACCCTGATCAATGAGAGACGCAAGACCAGTGCGTACTAAACTACATTGATCTGAGATCAGTGCATACTAAACTATACTGACGTGAGACCAGTGTGTACTAAACTACAATGATCCGAGACCAGTGCATACTAAACTACACTGATCTGAGATCAGTGCGTACTAAACTACCCTGATCAATGAGAGACGCGAGACCAGTGCGTACTAAACTACATTGATCTGAGATCAGTGCGTACTAAACTATACTGACGTGAGACCAGTGCGTACTAAACTACCCTGATCAATGAGAGACGCGAGACCAGTGCGTACTAAACTACACTGATCTGAGATCAGTGCATACTAAACTATACTGATGTGAGACCAGTATGTACTAAACTACCCTGATCAATGAGAGACGTGAGACCAGTGCGTACTAAACTACCCTGATCAATGAGAGACACGAGACCAGTGCGTACTAAACTACACTGATCTGAGATCAGTGCGTACTAAACTATACTGATGTGAGACCAGTATGTACTAAACTACCCTGATCAATGAGAGACGTGAGACCAATGCGTACTAAACTACACTGATCTGAGATCAGTGCGTACTAAACTATACTGACGTGAGACCAGTGTGTACTAAACTACCCTGATCAATTAGAGACGCGAGACCAGTGCGTACTAAACTACACTGATCTGAGATCAGTGCGTACTAAACTATACTGATGTGAGACCAGTGCGTACTAAACTATACTGATGTGAGACCAGTGCGTACTAAACTACAATGATCCGAGACCAGTGCATACTAAACTACACTGATCTGAGATCAGTGCGTACTAAACTACCCTGATCAATGAGAGACGCGAGACCAGTGCATACTAAACTACACTGATCTGAGATCAGTGCGTACTAAACTATACTGACGTGAGACCAGTGTGTACTAAACTACCCTGATCAATGAGAGACGCGAGACCAGTGCATACTAAACTACCCTGATCAATGAGAGACGCGAGACCAGTGCATACTAAACTACCCTGATCAATGAGAGACGCGAGACCAGTGCATACTAAACTACACTGATCTGAGATCAGTGCGTACTAAACTATACTGAGACGAGACCAGTGCGTACTAAACTACCCTGATCAATGAGAGACGAGACCAGTGCGTACTAAACTACACTGATCTGAGATCAGTGCGTAAACTACTAAACTATACTGATGTGAGACCAGTGCGTACTAAACTACACTGATCTGAGATCAGTGCGTACTAAACTATACTGATGTGAGACCAGTATGTACTAAACTACCCTGATCAATGAGAGACGTGAGACCAATGCGTACTAAACTACACTGATCTGAGATCAGTGCGTACTAAACTATACTGATGTGAGACCAGTATGTACTAAACTACCCTGATCAATGAGAGACGTGAGACCAGTGCGTACTAAACTACCCTGATCAATGAGAGACACGAGACCAGTGCGTACTAAACTACACTGATCTGAGATCAGTGCGTACTAAACTATACTGATGTGAGACCAGTATGTACTAAACTACACTGATCAATGAGGGACGCAAGACCAGTGCGTGCTAAAGTAAACTGATGTGAGACCAGTGTGTACTAAACTACAATGATCCGAGACCAGTGCATACTAAACTACACTGATCTGAGATCAGTGCGTACTAAACTACCCTGATCAATGAGAGACGCGAGACCAGTGCATACTAAACTACATTGATCTGAGATCAGTGCGTACTAAACTATACTGACGTGAGACCAGTGCGTACTAAACTACCCTGATCAATGAGAGACGCGAGACCAGTGCGTACTAAACTACACTGATCTGAGATCAGTGCGTACTAAACTATACTGACGTGAGACCAGTGCGTACTAAACTACCCTGATCAATGAGAGACGCGAGACCAGTGCGTACTAAACTACACTGATTTGAGATCAGTGCGTACTAAACTATACTGATGTGAGACCAGTGCGTACTAAACTATACTGATCTGAGATCAGTGCGTACTAAACTATACTGATGTGAGACCAGTATGTACTAAACTACCCTGATTAATGAGAGACGTGAGACCAATGCGTACTAAACTACACTGATCTGAGATCAGTGCGTACTAAACTATACTGATGTGAGACCAGTATGTACTAAACTACCCTGATCAATGAGAGACGTGAGACCAGTACGTACTAAACTACCCTGATCAATGAGAGACGCGAGACCAGTGCGTACTAAACTACACTGATCTGAGATCAGTGCGTACTAAACTATACTGACCTGAGACCAGTGCGTACTAAACTACCCTGATCAATGAGAGCGAGACCAGTGCGTACTAAACTACCAGTGATCTGAGATCAGTGCGTACTAAACTATACTGATCTGAGACCAGTGCATACTAAACTATACTGATCTGAGATCAGTGCGTACTAAACTATACTGATGTGAGACCAGTGCGTACTAAACTACCCTGATCAATGAGAGACGTGAGACCAGTGCGTACTAAACTACACTGATCTGAGATCAGTGCGTACTAAACTACACTGATGTGAGACCAGTGCGTACTAAACTACACTGATGTGAGATCAGTGCGTACTAAACTACACTGATCTGAGACCAGTGCATACTAAACTACACTGATGTGAGACCAGTGCGTACTAAACTACACTGATGTGAGACCAGTGCGTACTAAACTACACTGATGTGAGACTGGTGCGTACTAAACTATGCTGATTAATGAGAGACGCGAGACCAGTGCGTACTGAACTACACTGATCTGAGATCGGTGTGTACTAAACTACACTGATCTGAGACCGGTGCGTACTAAACTACACTGATCAATGAGGGACGCAAGACCAGTGTGTGCTAAAGTAAACTGATGTGAGACCAGTGCATACTAAACTACACTGATGTGAGATCGCGCAAACTAAACTACAATGATCAGAGACCGGTGTCTACTAGACTATTACTGATGTGAGACCATTGTGTATAATATACTACACTGATCTGAGACCAGACAGATGTGAGACCAGTTCGTACACAGTTCGTATGAGGGACGCGAGACCAGTGCGTGCTAAAGTACAATGATCAGACAGATGTGAGTCCGGTGCGTACTAAACTAAACTGATTAATGTGGGAAGCAAGACTAGTGCATACTAAACTACACTGACCAGACAGATGTGAGACCAGTGCATACTAAACTACATGGATCACAGAGATGTGAGACTAGTGCATACTAAATTACAATGATCAGACAGATTTGAGACTAGTGCGTACTAAACTACACTGATGTGAGACCAGTGCATACTAAACTACACGGATCAGACAGATGTGAGACTAGTGCATACTGAACTACACTGATGTGAGATGAGTGCATACCAAACTACACAAATCAGAAAAACGCGAGACCATTGTGTACTAAACTATACTGATTAATGCGGGATGCAAAACTAGTGCGCACTAAACTAAATGGATTAGACAGATATGATCAATGAAGGACATGAGATGGTACCAAACACACTGAAGACTACACTGAAAAATCAAGACCATTGTGTACTAAACTATACTGAAGGACAAAACTGAGATGGTAAACTACATGGATCTAAACTACACTGATAACTGAGAAATCAGTGCATGCTAAATAACTGACAAATCACATGCAAGACCAGACCAGTGCATACTAAACTACACTAATCAGACAGACGTAAAACCAGTACATACTAAACTGCACTTGTCAGATGCAAGACCAGTGCATACCAAACTACGCTGATCACTGAAAGACGCAGGACCAGTGCATACTAAACTGCGGTAATCAGACAGATGCAAAACCAGTACATAATAAGCTGGACTTGTCAGACAGATGTGAGACCAGTGCATACTAAACTACACTTATCAGTCAGACACAAAACATGCGCATACTAAACTGCACTTATCAGACTGATGTGAGACCAGTGCATACTAAACTACACTGATCAGTGAAGGTCGTGAGACTAGTGCATACTAAACTACACTAATTAGACAGACGCAAAACATGCGCATACTAAACTGCACATATCAGACAGATGTGAGACTAGTGCAAACTAAACTCCACTGATAGACTAGTGCATACTATAGTACAAAGATCAGACAGTACATTTACTACACTACATTAATCACTATTAGAAACAAGACCAGTGCATTCTACACTACACAAATCAAGATCAGAGCATATAAACTATGCTAATAACTGAAGGACACAAAACCAGTGATGTGCTACACCAATCTACTGAGAAAATCACTGAGAAAGCAATGCAAACACTGATCACTGAGCGATATGAAGCCAGGGGGGTATTTCAGGAAGCAGCTTTTAGCAACTTACTCTGGCAAGTTCCCAGTTAAGATAACCTCAGCTTTCAGTTCCAAAAACTGAGCCAATGTTCAGTTCATTTACAGCAGCCAGCCATAATCAACTTACACTCTGAATGTAACCTGCACATATTACACACAGTGTTATATAATATAGTCAGATCATTTTTAATTTTACATCCTGTGTTTATTTCACTTTACCCACTTATTTAACCATGCACCAATAGTTAACCAACAGATTTACAGTTTATGAGGTCGTAAAATAATCTTGATTTTTGTGCATCAAGGCTTGTGCATTATGTATTATATATTTACTAATATAAAGCAGCAGTTACTGTGTTCATGTATGATTGTCAAGTGTTTCTTATCTTGTATCTATATTTATTAATGTATAAAACATAACATCACGATTAGAAATTGAGCAACGGAAAGGAAATGTGACAGAGTTCGCACATGCTCCCCCAATTTATTCATCTGATTTGATGTAATCTAGAATTTTTTTTTTCATTTTACACCACTGTTGATCTTTTTTTTTTTTTTTTTTTTTTTTTTTTTAAATGTCTTAAAGTCCTACCATAAATAAGACTCTGTATGAATATGAATCTGACATTTCACACATTCAGACCCCACCACGGATGAACATGCACAGATAGACAGATAGATAGAATGACAGCTGCTGCACAAAGTAAACTTCAACATCATATAATTGTAATGTTGGCATATTTATTGCACAATATTCCCATAAAAACTGGGAAACAAAGATAAGGTCAAAAAGGGAGGCATTATGTACAAATACATCAAGAAAATCTATGCAGTATATACAGCTAACATTTACCAATGCATGCCAAGTAAATAAATTAAATGCCTTTTTGTATAAAGAAATAATTAGATATAAATACACATTCTGGAGAAGACAAATGGATATAGAATTTTTTTTTTTTTTTTTTTTTTTTTTAAATACAAAACGTTTCCCACCGAAGCAACTCATACATGTTTTAACCAGCTAATATAAGCTGCAACACCTTGCAAAGCCTGCGCTGTTGTTGTTGTTTTTTTTTTTAATGTCGATTAAGACTTAGATGTATGGTTTGACCCAACCAATCATAAACATCTATGCAAGTCATTAACATTTCTCTCAGTTATTCCATTGGTAAACAATCTGTCTGCAAGCTAAGAAGACACATTTAAAAAGTTTCAGCATTTCAATCCTGAAAATAAAAGATGATTGTTGAATGTCCCTGGATCAGTGTTAAAAAAAAAAAGGGTCCAGCACAAATCCCAACGTAGTGATTGGTGACCGTCGCGTTTCTCTCGACCAAATTATTCACACAGCATGTCGTGTCTAAATGATTATTCAAATAAAAGTACATCTCTCAATCATTTCCACAGGACAGGTAAACACTCAGTTACCGCTAAAGTGACACTGCCCCAAAAAAAAGCTAAATTTAATCCTCAGAGCTCATTCATGGGAATTCGTGCCATGGTTTCATCTTTATAGGATGACTGGAAACCAAAAATAATAACTTTACCTCAAATGTTTCATTGAGCATGTTAGACGCATGTGTGATACTGAAGGTTTGAGGTAGAGCTCATTCTGACAGGGTTAGTTTGCTTGTAAACACACAGAAAGGAATATTACATGATCACTCACTGCCACAATCGATTGAGAACAGTCCATGATATATTCATTTAAAATCATAAAACTGATTTTATAACAAGTCTTTGCTTCCTACGTTGATTTGAAGAAGGTGCCATGAACAGCTTGTGTATTTGTTCTTGATGTATGCAAGGGCTGCTTGGATATCTTCTTTGGCTTCTACATTCTTACATTGTGTAAATGAACAAGAAATAAAACAAAATGCGGTTTATGGAATTTAAAAATATACTCCATGTGTCCATTGTCAAAAAAGTGATATTCCCAGATGTTGGGAACCTCTGGGTTTTGACCGTCGCAGCTTGGCTGCCATCTAATGGCAGAGCGTCTGTCCTGCAGTCTGCTCACCCTGAGACTGTTCCCAGTGAACGCCAACTCAAGGGCCTCCCTGCTCCAGGAGTCTCAGGGGGCTTTGAGGGGCTCCGTCCAGGTGTGTACCAAACCTGGAAGACCCAACCCATCTGCCAGCGGGGGAATGGAGTCTCTCACGCTCTCCATGTTGTCTACAGGAGAATCTGGGCTACGTACGGTGAGTGTGTGCTCGCTATGGCCGCTAGCAGAGGGAGATCATTAGACTCGATCCTGTGGGAAAAAAGGAGATCAGATTGTCAATGAATGCCAGATTTAAAAGAAAAAAAAAATAAACATCTGGAAATTTTTTTCATGAACCAATTGCCAAATTGCTAAACCAATTACCAATTGCTAAAATGATTTGTATATAATATTTACTAAATCATAAAATTTAAAAACAAGCAAATATGAAGAAAATAATTTTCATTTGATGTTAGAAGTTGAAGTCAAAAGGCAAAAAAGCATTTTTGTGTATTTGAACCCTTTCCAATAATGACTGTATTATTTTGAGATCCATCTTTTCACACTGAGGACAACTGAGGGACTCATATGCAACTATTACAGAAGGTTCAAACGCTCACTGATGCTCCAGAAGGAAATGCAATGCATTAAGAGCCGGGGGGGTGAAAACTTTTGGAATTTGAAGATCAGGGTAAAATGAGCTTATTTTGTCTTCTGGTAAACGTGTAAGTATTTCCTGTAGCCTTTAAAGGGCAGTACTAAACGAAAAAAAAAAAAAAAAAAAAAAAAAAAAAATATTTAGGCAAAATAAGAAAAACATACACATCTTCATTCATTTTCACACCCCCAGCTCTTAATGCATGGTTTTTCCTTCTGGAGCATCTAAGATGGATCTCAAAATCATTTCATTGTTGGAAAGGGTTCAAAAACACAAAAATGCTGAAGAAAAAAAAAAAAAAAAAAAAAAAAAATCAAAAATCAAAGAATATGTGGGAGCTGAAGGATTTTTGTGAAGAACAGCAGGCAGTTTAACTGTTTAGGACAAACAAGGGACTCATGAACAACTATCACTAAACAAAACAACACAGCTGTGGATCATTCAGGTAACAACATGGTATTAAGAATCAAGCATATGTAAACTTTTAAACAGGGTCATTTTTATAAATGTAACTATTATTTTCTCTTGTGGAATATATATATATATATAAATGTCTTTTACGTGGCTTATCTTATTCAGCTCAGTATTAAATAAAAAATAACATGCATTTTGTATGAGCCCTCTCATTTCGATAAAATAATTAACATTTTGCAGATTCTGCAAGGTGTATGTAAACTTTTGACTTCAACTGTAATTTAAAAACTACCAAATATTACCCAATACGTCGGCTGACTAACTACTACAAAGATGCATTAATTCTTACCCTAGAACCATGCCCAACTCCTTCACATGCACCCTGGTCTGTCCTTTCAAGTACTCGGCCAACATTTTGCTCTTGAAATAGAGTTCCTGCAGCCGGTCTTCCAGATGCATTATACACTGGAAACAAGAGCGAGAGAACAGCTCGTGTCACACACTGTACAGACTTCATGCCAAAATACACCACAGGACTAAAAAACCTAAAGCCCTGCATGTTTTTATGTCCGTGTTTGAAATTATTTATTGTAGCATGTGTATGCATCATTCTCAAATTAAATGCGGCAATCCAAAACAGAATCTAATCAGCATTCAGGCAAGGCATAGACATAATTTTTCATATCAGACTGATGCTGACATTTACATTTTAAGCCTTTATCAGCTGCTTCCAATAGAGTTACAATAATATTGTGCATCCCCCAATCTAATTACTCAATTAACCATCAGAATAATCACTTACAAAAATAATAAATAGTGAGAGCACTACAAACTGATAAGGTCTCAACAAAAATCATCAGAATCATGAAATCACATACGTATATTTGGCTCATATCCGTTTTGGCTATTCTTGTAAAATGTGTAAAACGACAATTGAGCAAATAAAGCATAAGTTGCACTCACAAAGTTTGGAGACAGGTTGAGTCGGTAGAGCTGGTAGGTGGACTGGAGCAGGTTGGACACGAGGTTGGACACGAGCACCTCTTTGCCCAGCTTGTCGGAGGGTCGTCTCTGGCTGCTGGCCACCTGAACGCTCCATTTATCAGTGTCTGCGATAATGCAGACGGCCTCTGCGATGGGCTCATCCAGCACTGGATGCTGCAAAACAAGTCATTTTGAGTAATTTTGCTGTATTTTTGACATTTATAGTATTTTATTTTACTTATTCATTTATTTATTTTTACAGATTTCATCAAAAATATCTTCATTTGGTCTTACAGGTTTGGAAGAACAGGAGTAATTAATGACAGATTTTTCATTTTGGGGTAAACTATCCATTTAAACTAAAAAAAAAAAAAAAAAAAAAAAAAAAAAAAAAAAAAAAAAAAAAGAGAAATGATGCCTTAACCACTAGCTGAATTAAAACATTTTTATATTTTATTTTAATTCAAACAATGATTTTTGTTTTATGGGTTTAATTTTAATTTCAGCTTTTGTAAACTAAAATAACCCTGGCAGAGATGCAATTGTCATTATAGATGATTATCATTTTTATTGATTAGTTGTTGCAGCCCTAATCTTATGTAACCATAACTACGTGCAACAGTGATTTGACACTTCAAGTGTGCAAATGTGCTTGCAGGTGCAAGTTGGTGACCTACTGGAGGTGTTATTTACCTGTACAGCATGGGCCAGATCAGACACCAGGTTCTGCCTCAGTTTCTCATCATTGGGGGCTCCGTGCAGAACAAAGTCTGGGACGTACGTAGGACAGTATCCTCCGAACAGTGACCTCCCGAAGTTGGCAATGCTCGGTTTAGAGTAGTTCTCCACCAACTTTGCCCTAGAAAACACAAAACCTTGTTCATTATCAGCATTTATAATATACATTTTTATCTCACAATTCTGACTTTTTTTCTCGCAATTTCGAGTTTACATCTTGCGAGTCTGACTTTTTTCTCAGAACTATGAGATATAAATGCACAATCGCGAGTTATAAAGTCAGAGCTGCGAGATATAAACTCACAATTCTGACTTTTTTTTTTTTTACCCTCAGAGTTTTGAGATACAAACTCACAACTGCGAGTTATAAAGAAAGAAAACAACTGATATGTTTACAGAATTGTGAGTTTATACCTCACAATTCTGACCTAACTCGCTACTGCCAGTTTATATCACACAATTCTGACTTTATTTCTCAGAATTGCCAGTTTATATCTCGAAATTCTTATTTCAGAACTCGCAATTTCGAGTTTATATCATGCAATTGCGACTTTATTTTTTCATGCAATTCTGAGAAAAAAGTCAGAATTGTCGCAATAACCCCCTTTTTTTTTATTCAGTGGTGGTAACGGACTTCCATAATATATCTCTTGGTATTTTTTGTTTTATGTTTTAAAAATATATTTAATTTTGTGGGTGGTTTTTTAACATCCTTCCCAAAGATGTCCAATGACACAATGTTAACATTAAGGCGATTCTGTGATTTTAACCATATATGCTATATATTATGTGCAACGTTGTTACATTGTAACATTGTAACATTATATATAACAGCAAAAACAACACTTTTTAAAAAAAGTTAATATACCACCCAACCATAATACAGACACAAGCCAAATAAAACGAATGGTTCTGATGGTCCGCTCTTACCCAGGTAACGGCACCTCGAGCTCATCCTGCCAATCGGCCTGCTCGTCACCGTAGTACATCTCATCAGGCCCTTGCCTGGGCATCTCCTGTCCGGCGTCCTCGCTCTCGCTGTCCCCCAGCGCGCTGTCCGAGCTCTCGTTACGTGGAATCTCCCAGTCGTTCAGCGGAACGGTTTTCTTTTTCTCCCCGACGTTGCCTTGTGAAGGGACACTCAGCGAAATCTCGATCCCCTTGTCCTGCTCGGCACAACAGCAGGTCTTACAGCAGCCCGCGCTGTCTCCTGCGTCGCACTTACACCTGACTTTGTCCAAGCGCTCGCAGGTCTGTCCGTGTGAGCCTTGCAGGTTTGGGGCATCTTTTCCTGCGCCTTTCAGCCCCATTTGTGCATTTGTTTGGTAGACATCATCAATAGTCCTCGTCTCCACGGGATTGTCATCGTTAAAATACTCGTCGAACATGTCCATGCAGTCCCCTTGCACTCTTGGACACCACTGAGATGATTTTCTAGTGAAGGACAAGCCTGTTTTGCTGTTTTCATTGGTCTTGATTTGGTCCACTTTAGCCTCACCTAGTTTCTGCTGGTTTTCTTTGAGAAGCTTCTTGTGTTTCTTGATCTCGTCCTCCAGCTTTTGTTGTCGACTCTCCATGTCAGATTCAGGAGACATTGAGTCTCCAATAAGGAATGTGACTTTAGCGGAGGGCTCGTTTCCGGCATTATCAAAGGTCTTGTCGGGGGGTTTCTTCTCTAGCAGCATATCTGATGAATGGAAGATCCTGATGGGCACACCACAGGTTTCCACCTCGGGCCGCACGTCCCCTTGAACCTCGAGCGAAGCTCTTCTCTCGCATGGCGAGGTGGAGCCGACTTTCACTACCGTTTCCAGTCGAGTCTCGAGCCGTGGGCTTCCTGCATCTCTGCAGACAGGTGCTTCGCTGACGCGGTCCGCCTCCGGTACGGCACTTTGCAGGTGTTTGCGTTCATCCGGGGCCTCATTGTCCATATATGTGCTGCTCTGTAAACTGTTGTCATCAGACGGATAGCAGTCTTCTGCCTCGGCACCCTGGGACAAATAGTCTTGGCTTGGCTTGTGCATGGTGACCAGCACGTAGTCGGACTCCTCCACCTCTCCGCGGCGTAGTGATGTGGTGATGAGGGAGCCGGGCATCACGATGGCCTCATCCTCTGCGCTCTCCAGCAGGTGCGTTTCCAGTAACTCAGAGCAGCGGATGAAGTAGGTGAGCACATAGAGAAGACGCTGCACCAGCTCCTGTCGTCGCCCAACCACCACCGTTCGGGAGAGACGCACAGGTGAGCCGATTGCCCCGTACAGATCACCTAAAGCAATAACAACATTATTAATCAAAACAGTTCAAGCAGTGCAGGGTAGTAACTGATTACATGTAATATGGATTACAGACTCCAAAAATTGAATACTTAGATTATATTACATTTTAAAATGCTCATAATCAGATTACAGTTACTTCTGATGGATTACCAGGGATGTAACAATATCAAAACGTCACGATACGATAACATTTATTGCGATATTTAAAAAAATAAATAAATAAAAATAAAAACCACAAATAAAAACTGTGTACATATTAAAGTTAAATTATTCTCTCTAATGCACTTTGAGAGTTCAAAATTAAGAGCTCCAACCTATTATCTCTTAACCAAGAAAACGCAAGTCAGTAAAACGTCAGTGAATTGACTTGTCCTTGGAATTTAAAAGAGACTTAACCCTCTTTTTATTTGTGGTATACTGTCTCATCTCACTACAAATCTAGTGAAATTTTGTAATCATCTGTCGGTTTTAGTTTGTTTGACAGGCATAATCGCCCAAAACACAACTTTAAAGACTTTTTATGTTAGAATAAGAAGTCTGAATACATTTTAAAAACTACACTTTTTGCACAGAAGACCTATCGTTTCACATGGTCATGTGACCACAATGATATCCAGACAGTTTTGCTATTGCAAAACCACGATATTGATAATACATCCCTATGGATTACATGATTACATATTCATAAAATGACAGTAAAATGTTCAGAATTGACTCATTCTCTCTAATTTTTCTTTTTTGAACTGCAGTTCAAACTCAGTGATCACTGATGTATTGTCAATGTGCTATGTGTTGTAACCAATTGCTATTCCTTGGTTTAAAAATATATTTTAAAAAAAAAAGAAAACAGTGCCAAAATATTAGTCAATAAAACTGATCCTATCTGCAGCGATGCAGGAGAAGAAACATTTTTGGTTTCCCAAAGAACCTTTCCATAAACAGTTCTTAAAAGAACCGCAGCTTTAAAGTTGTCCAAATTAAGTTCTTAGCAATGCATATTACTAATCAAAAATTAAGTTTTTTGATTTATTTACAGTAGGAAATACACAAAATATCTTCATGGAGCATGATCTTTATTTAATGTCCTAATGATTTTTGACACTAAAAAAAAAAAAAAAAATTAAGACCTGAATACTAAACTAAAATGTTCTGCTAAGTTTATTTCTACTTCAAGCAATCCTGAGGACCTTAAATAGCTGGTTCAGGTGTGTTTGATTCAGGTTAAAGCTAAAGTCTGCAGCATGGCAGGATTGAAGCTCCTGTTCAATGCAATGTTTTCTAACCCTGTTCCCGGAGACACACTTTCAAACTAATCACTCACACCTGCTTATCAGCTCATCAGCACTGCTAAAACAGATTAGTCAGATAAGGGAAATATCCAAAATGCATATTGTTGGTGCGCCTCCAGAAACAGAGTTGGGAAACCCGGCTCTAAAGCTTGCTGTGCCAAGTAATTTCCTCCAACAATCCACTAGGTGGCGAAACACACACACATTTGACTCTTGCATCATGCATCATTTACCAAGCTGTGCCCAAAGTGGGTTGTAGGGATGTGTTTTCGCCAGCATGTCCACGCTCTGTGAAGAGTGCTTCTCCAGGAAGATCTTAATGGGTGGTTGACCATTAGGCATGACCGTGGGAACCCAGGCGAGATGGTTCGTGAGAACCGCAGTGAGAAGTGCTGGGAGGAATCTAAAAGCAAGCAAGAACATGGTTACATTCACACTTATCAACGACATTTGATGGCTTAAGGAGTATGTGTGACGTTACTCAACTGGTTCTTTGAGGCTTGCTCCATGAGCAGAGCCAGCTCCCTCATGAACTGGCCACAAAGCTGGTTCTTCTCAGGTGGACCCGACATCATGGTGAGCCAGACGGGCTCAGACACACGCGGCATGGTGTACAGGTTGCAGATGGTCGTCCTACAGGGCGTCCGCACACATAAACAGAAGAGCTTTTGTCAACAGCTGAAACAAAGAGCGCTTCAGTGGCACAGGGCTGCCCCAGCTGGGAAAGACCTTTGCAGCATATTTAACTTCTGCAAATGTCACACAGCCCGGGAATATGGGCCGCGTTCCAGAGCTTAACACCCAGATGCCAGTCAAAACGGTAGGAGATCAGGAAAGAGATGCAGAGTCACGAGTAGGACTGCTTCTGCAAAACTAAACAAGTGCGCTTTCTCCACTTTAACACACAAAATAAACCTTACGGCGCACAGTAGATCTCCCGCGTGTTGTTTTCCATTACAAGCAATACTCGTGCTGATTAGGCACTGGGAAAGATGCAGATGTTTGCACAAACTCCCGAGCGATGCCAGCGACCTGACACTTGGAAGAAAGCGACAATGTACTCCCTTCCCAAGCCGTACTACACTTCCCAGTACTGAAGTTAGTGTGTAGTGACCTATAAAAAGCTTCATGCAACAGCAGACAGACAGAACTGTTTTAGCACTGGATTAGGTAAGAGTTATGAAGCTCCAAGGTCTACTTTCACAAACCTAAACCCTGAAATGAGGACTGACAGAACATGACACGCACTAAACGTTTGTCACATTTCAAATCAAGTCAGGGTGATTATTTAAGCAATACGGTATGAGGAATTCACAACATGAACTGTTATAAAACCATACTATATATTAAAAACAGGGCTGTCAGTTGATTACATTTTTTAATCTAATTAATCGCAAAATAAATTTGACCCAAAAATAAAGATTATTTAAAGCTATTTTTGTGTCAGCTGAGAATGTATCAAGTAGACATTACAAATTGTAGCTTTAGAAAGATTTTTTTCTGTTTAATTCAATATAAAATGTATTACACAAACATATAGGCTGCAACGGAAACAGAAACTATAGAACATAAAAGAAGATAATTTGAGAAACATCTCAGTATTTTTGAAACTCATTGTTAAATTGTTTTGGGGTGTATAGATAGATAAAAAGAACACGGATTCATTCAGAAACGAAACACTGCTGTGTTGCTCTGAGACGTGCAACAATTCTGCTATGGCTTCAAAGCTAATAAATGGAGGAGTCCGACAGCGTGCTGGTCACCATGCACAAGCCAATAAAATTCTCCACAAAATTGAGCGAAAACATATAATGGTGCGTTTAAAATGACCCTGGACCACAAAACCAGTCATAAGGGTCAATTTTTTTAAATCTGAATAAATTGATGTATGTTTTGTTAGGATAGGACAATATTTGAAAATCTGTAATCTGAGTGTGCAAAAAAAAAAATTAATAATAATAATAAAATAAAAAATCTAAATACTGAGAAAATTCCCTTTTGAAGTTGCCCAAATTAATTCTTAGCAATGCATATTACTAATCAAAAACAAAGTTTTGATATATTTACGGTAGGAAATTTACCAAATATCTTAATGGAACATGATCTTTACTTTACTTTTTTGGCATTAAAAAAAAAAAAAAAAAAAAAAAAAATTGACCTATATAATTTATTTTTGGCTATTACTACAAATACACCAACGCAACTTAAGACTGGTTTTGTGGTCCAGGGTCACATATTACTCTTGCCGCCCGTGTGATATCCTGTGATATGTGATATTTATAAATATGAGACAAAACACATACAGGGGCATTTTTTTGCACCAACATCTTGAATTTTAGGGCATAACTGCATTTATGGAGTTGTTCCCCTGCATCATATTTGTCAGCAGTCAACTGTATGAAATATAAGATGACATACAGGTCTGGGGACGGGGCCAGCGCGTCAACTGCGTTAAAATATTTTAATCGTGTTACTTTTTTCATAACTAATTAAGTAAGTTAACACGTTCAACTGACAGCCCTAATTTAAAATATTAAAATGTTAATGTCACTGGTGCGTTTGCGTTCATTTGTGTCACTAATCAAAAAGTAATCTATTGTTATACTAGTGCATCTACATTAAATGAACGTAAAAGAGCACTATATTAAATTCAGATTAGGTAAAGCCTGTTCTTATTGTATTTTACACCTAGATTAAATTTGGTCCACCTGTCCTAAATAAAATGTGACCAGGTGATTGTTAACCAACAGATATTTGACAAAAACACCACACACTGATGCACAGGCCCATCTTTTCAGATCTCTGACTTCACAACGCCAAGGTGTATAATTAGCCTGCTGGAGGTGGGAAATCTGAAATATTTGTTTGTCTGTTCACTTGTACATTATTGACTATTCTGGTCCGTCCTGACAGTGTGTGAAGGAGATAAGGTTTCTGTGGCACTAGGGTCAGGTTGCTCTGGCCGTGGACCAACAAGCATATGACTTGGAAGTATGAGAGGGTGCATAGTGGATCACCTCTGAAGAACTGACACGGACCGAGCTTATTTTACACGGACCAGGAGGGAAGCGCACGCTCACACGGCATTCAGCTCCATTCCTCCGGAAGACATTTTAGAATCGGGCAGTTGCATAAAGTCATTATGTTAAGACTGCGCCTTAAGAACTTAAGAAGTTTCACCATCTAAATAGACAAGGGGTAATACTTTTCATATTCATATTAGATACCAAACTATCTTTTAGTAACTGAATTCATTTGAAATGTTGATTAAATAAGATGTGCACCTGGATGCTTTTATCCAAAGCAATCTACAATCGAGAAACTCCTCGTATTGAACGGTTAATCAGTTAAGTGATTGTTACAACCAAATTTTATTTCTCCAGTTTCTGAACAGTTCGGTCAAACGGTGCTACAGAGATACAATGTTTCACTCTCAGGTGAATCAACGTACAAATATACACTACCAGTTAAAAGTTTTTGAACAGGAAGATTTTTAATTTTTCAAGATTTTCAAAGTCTCTTCTGCTCACTAAGCCTGCATTTATTTGATCCAAAGTACAGCAAATATTTTGAAATATTTTTACTATTAAAAATAACAATTTTCTATTTGAATACATTTTGAAGTGTAATTTATTCCTGTAATTTTAAAGCTGAATTTTTAGCATCATTACTCCAGTCACGTGACCCTTCAGAAATCATTTTAATATTCTGATTTGCTGCTCAAAAAACATTTAGTATTATTATTATTATTATGTTGAAAACAGCTGAGTAGATTTTTTCAGGTTTCTTTGATGAATAGAAAGTTCAAAAGAACAGCAATTATCTGAAATAGAAATCTTTTGTAACATTATAAATGTCTTAATCATCACTTTTGATCAGTTTAAAGCATCCTTGCTTAATAAAAGTATTAATTTCTATATATTTTTTTTTATTATTCTGACTCCAAGCTTTTGAATGGTATAGTGTATAATGTTACAAAATCTTTTTATTTCAGATAAATGCTGATCTTTAGATCTTTCTATTCAAAGAATCCTGAAAAGAAAATGTACTTAACTGTTTTAAATATTGATAATAATAATAACAACAACAACAATAATAAATGTTTCAGAAAACAGCAAATCAGCATATGAGAATGATTTCTGAAGGATCATGTGACACTGAAGACTGGAGTAATTAAGCTGAAAATTTAAAATTTAAAATACATTTTAAAATATATTTAAATTGAAAACAGTTATTTTAAATAGTACAAATATTTCAAAATTTTACTGTTCATGCTGTACTTTGGATTAAATAAATGCAGGCTTGGTGAGCTTAAGAGATGTCTTTGAAAAACATTTTAACTGGTAGTGTAGTTGGCATCAGTATAGTCTTACTCAGACTGCAGACTGTCAGTCCAAATCTGATTTGTGTGCATATCATATTTAGCCAGTCTGAATGTCCAACAAAAAAAAAAAAAAAAAAATAAAATCAGATTTTTAGAATTCCTTTTCAAATCGCATTTCTGTAAATCCGTTTCAATCTGACTGCTCAGATCAGATTTAGCATAGCTTTTTAGTCCATGTCACTTTCTCATGCCACGTAAAACATAAACATGTCAAACTTTGCAAAACGTCTTCGCAGAAACAAGACTGCATTGTTGCAAAGTGCAAGTAAAGTGGAAAATGACAATATAAAGCTGACCTACACAACTCTTTGAGTTGAGGCTGGCCGAAACGGAATAATCTAATAATAAATCTGTGCATTCCAGCTTCCTACAGTAAAACAGACCTCCTTGGACACTGAGATACATAGTGTGGACTCATTTAGACTGGACTTTAATAGGTTATGCACAAAAACTGGATCTGGAGTGACAGTCTAAACAATGCTTATTACTCTGAGATCATAGAAAGAATGAAAACAAACCCTTTTTATAATGACAACTGACAGAATTGTAACAAATGTAACATCTCTAATATGATTGACAGGTCGATTTTTGTTTTCATTTCTTTGAATGGGTTACGCTTCTCTTTGCCCTGAACATGATACGCGAGTTATCGTGTGAATCGTGTCAAAGGTCATCATGCTCAGTGTACCAGCAAGCAACTTCCAGTAACGCCTCCAGAGCTGATCTCAGCACAAAGATTAAACGCCTCCTTCCGCAAAAGCGCTAAGAACCTGCTTGGATTCAAAGTCATCGTATGCGAAAGCGCCTTCAGATCAGCGTTGCGCGTCTCATGTCACATGAGCGGATTAGCGGATTAAGTGTCCAGTAAACCTTGGCTGGACTTTGAGTGGATGCAAATAACAAAACACCTGGTGAGCAGCGTCTGCAGACATGTCACCACAAACTCACCGAAACTCATTGAGGCCGTCCACCATGCGACTGTAAGCCAAAGCTCTCTGGCTGGCATCAGCGGACCTGCGGCTCAGTATCATAGCCTTCAAACAAACAGAGCGACACAAACACACACTGTAAGAAAGACATTTCGGACGGTGTAGGAAAACCACAAAAGCACAAATCATGTCTAACCTGTTCAATGGCACTTTTGAGCTTGTTCATGTGACTCTCAAAGAGAGGAAAGTGAGAGAAGAAAAAGTCCTGGAACTTGGCATTTTCTTCCTCGTTGGGCGATAGCAGGAAGATGACACCGATAGCGATTTTCTTCTTCCTGGCGACGCCCAGACTCGGCCCGCTGTTCTCATCAGACATGTTGAAGCTCTCCTCCACAGACCTGAAATGCAAACACACCACTGGATTAGATAGGAAAATATGAGCAGGTGTCGCACACTGAAGTTCAACAGCACTAATGAGTGCCATTACTGCTTGTCATGTCACATTTGCATGCGTTAAAGGAGAAGTCCACTTCCAGAACAAAAATTTACAGATAATGTACTCACCCCCTTGTCATCCAAGATGTTCATGTCTTTCTTTCAAGCGTTTGACATTGAACAGTATATAAAGCCGCATTTAAACTGCATTTTGCAAGTTCCAGTCGGGGCACCATATCAGTCCATTATATGGAGAATAACGTAGAAATGTTTTCCTCAAAAAACTACTTCTTTACGACTGAAAAAGTAAGACATGAACATCTTGGATGACAAGGGGGTGAGTTCATTATATGTGAATCTTTGTTCTGGAAGTGGACTTCTCCTTTACTAGAAAACCTGCTGTAATTAGAAGTGGTTGATGTACTGGTAGCAACAGTAAACTGGTAAAAATTTGTCATGGACTTCTTGTTTCTATTAAGTTCACTATACATGACAATGCATGGTTGCACTATCATAAAAGGCCAAGGCTAGTTGTAAAAGCAGCGTGTGCACAAATGTGTTGCAATCGCACCATCGAGGGAAGACTCCGTTCTCCAGGCTGGTGGTCTGGCTGCGTAACCAACGCCGCTGGTAGCTACTAGCACAGCTGCTGGTGAGAGAGGAGCCCGGTGATGGAAACGGGGTGATCAACAGGCTGCTTAAAGATGCTGTGGACAGAAGATAAGAGCAGCAGTGAGTCGAAACACATGCCAAAAATAAAGTACTTCGGCATGACGCGCAAACGAAAGGATATTCTCTGTGCATCATTTCTGAGCCTATGAACTCTGGCTCTGTTTATTCAGCTACTGCAGCTTTAAAAGAAATAATTAACATTTACTTCAGTTTGTTTCTTCATCAGATTTGGAGAAATGCAGCATTCCATCACTTGCTCACCTCTGCAGTGAACGGGTGCCGTCAGAACGAACAGAAAACATCACAATAATCCACAAGTAATCCACACCACTCCAGTACATCAATTAATGTTCTTGAGAACAAAAGCTGCATTTTAATAAACATTTTAACTTGTTTTTCGGTTAAAATACAAGTCTATAATCCATAATAATGTCTCCTCTAATGAAAAAGTTGTCTGAATCAGACATCTGAATCAGGAGAGAAATATGCACATATAAAGCACTATTTACTAGCCAAAATGGTTCTAAACAAATATGTGACCCTGGACCACAAAACGAGTCTTAATTAGCATGGGTATATTTGTAGCAATAGCCAAAAATACATTGTACAGGTCAAAATGATACATTTTTCTTTTATGCAAAAAAATCATTAGGATATTAAGTAAAGATCAAGTTCCATGAAGATATTTTGTAAATTTCACAATTTTAATTTTACAATTTTAAAGGCAATTTCCTCAGTATTTAGAATTTTTTCAGATTCCAGATTTTCAAACAGTTGTATCTCGGCCAAATATTGTCCTATCCTAACCAACCATACATTAATGGAAAGTTCAATTATCAAAAAAAAAAACTGACACTTATGACTGGTTTTGTAGTCCAGGGTCACATATGTTGGTGTATTTTGATCTGAGAGACAATGGGAGATTTTTCCACTAGAGGAAGTGTTGGATGTTTAGCTTTTTTTTATTTTAGCTGGAAATCTTGAAGTTAAAAACTTAAGATTAATTATTTCTTACAAACCTGCATCTTTTGGCTTCATAAGACATTAACTGATGGACTGAAAGGGTGTGGATTACATATGGATTATTGTTTTTTTTTTTATCACCTCTCATTCTGACGGCACCCATTCACTGCTAAGGATCCAAGAAAGTGAGAAAGTGATGCAATGCTTAATGTCTCTAAATCTGTTACAACGAAGAAACAAACTCATCTACATCTTGGACGGCCTGAGAGTGAGGACATTTCAGAAAATCATCATATGCCTTACAGTGTTGGATCACCCAAAAATGAAAATTAGCCCTCCAGGGTGTATATCACGTCCATCTTTCAGACGAATCCAATCAGAGTTATATTAAAAATTGTTCTAGCTCCTCCAAGCTTTATAATGGCAATGGGCATGCCAGGGCACGTGTAACGCTGACATCCTACCTCATCCCCCCAGAATGGTTTCCGTATTTGCACAAGCTAGAGAAAAGTGATTATTGATAAAACGCATTGATTTGCCTCTCGAGCCATTTGTGAGGCACTTTTTTTAAATTATGGATAGATGCACTTTCTTGGACTTGTTTTGGACTGTTGAAAAGAAACACCTGCCCATAAACAATTTGTAATATAACTCAGACTGCATTCGTCTGAAATAAGAAAGTCACATACACCTAGGATGCCTTGAGCCTTGGGCTAATTTTCATTTCTGGGTGAACTAACCCTTTAAGAAACACCCCATCACATGTGAAACGAGCACTGATAAAGCACTGATGGCATTTGGGTTTTCAGGGTCACCAGAGTGGCCGCAAGAGAGCGATGTTTAGAACGAGGTGACACGTTCAAAGAGCTCAATGGAGATGAAACACGTGTGCCGAACCAGGCCTGAATATAGCCTCTTCATTTACTAGTGCAGGCGGGCAGTTTTGGGAACCGCTAAATATAAATATCTGTGCATGTGATGCTGCATTAGCCAGAACGAGAGATCCCAGCTATGCTGCCCAGGTCATCAGGCACTTTCCATTGCACAAGCTTTTCCAGGTCTGCTGCATTTTCAGAAGGCTGCACATCTTAGTGGCAAAGGGTTCAGATATTCCTGTGCTGTGAGCTTTAGGACGTCCTGACTGTGGTATCATTTATAATTAGGACACAACAGAATAACGGCTACATATGAAGTTGTTTGTGATTACAGAGTAAGATCTACTTAATTTTTACTTCGCAATTTTTTGCACACATAAATTTGAAGTCAAATTTAAGCACTGAATCTACTTAAAGTTAGGAAAAATTAGCAAAGGAAATAAGTAAATTTAACATAGCCAATTAGAGTTTGATGAGTAATTCTACTTAATTATTGTAACTTAAATCTGCAATTCTCAAGTACACCTGGAAAATACTTGAATCTGATTCCATACTTTTCCAAACCCTGTATGTGCTCTAAAAAGTTTCAGTTTAACTTTAAGAAATTATGACACGAGATATATTACACAACAAAATATATTAATAATGTACAGTAGGATATACTTCTCACTATTTAAGGAATAAAAAAGGAATTGTTAAATGCACATTTGACTACGTTTGATTAATAAAACTGCTTAAGTTTTATGCATTAATATAATAATTACCACAGTTTTTGATGATAAAACTGTATTAAGTCATAAAACACAGACTCCAAAAAAATTAAAACAAAACTTCTAATAAGTTAAAACACTTAACAGGGCACTGTTATTGTTAATAAAATAAAATTAAACTATTAAAATTGAATGCAGAAAAATAAAAATCAAAAAAGCACATAAAATAGATGTCACAGAGCCCTAAATATAACATTGTCTTACTTGTGGGCTAGAAATAAAGCTTTTGCATGCAGTGTGTGTTTGAATGTAAATGTGTCCCATTTGACATCTGCATGTGCAAACAGACTCACCGGAGCGGGCGATGCCACTGTCTCTCTCATCATACAGTCCCCTCCCCGGCATGTCCATGGGGTTACTGTGTCCTGAGGGGAAGCAGAGAAAGTCATGCAGGGATGATTTTAAAGAGTTCGCTTATCCCTACCCACCACCCGTCCAGCCATCTTATCACCACTGTGATCTACCTACACATCAGACACATGCACACGCAGCAGGCAGAAAGGAGGGCAAACCGGTGCATTATGGGGGACGGGGTAGAAAGAAACCCTGGGCTTGTCAAAGCTAGAGAGATCACACCAGAACAGATCTACCAGTTACACAGCCTAAATGCTGTCGCATAATCAAAGCACTAGCAAACGCCTTAGATGCACATGCACAAAACACTAGTGCCACATGCACACACCCGTGCACACACACACAGGCCAACCTGAAAAGAAAGAGGCGCTCTTGATGAGACGGAGAGGGCCTTGCTCTGAGAGCGCCCGGCGCGGGCTGCAGAGCTGAGAGAAACCTGTACGGTACCGCGATCAGGAGGAGCAGGACGACAAATGAAGAGAAAGACACACATCCAACTGTTAGTTAAGTACAGCAAGAGACACAGAGATGCTCAAAAGTCTGGAATCATTCATATTTTTGAATCAAAAAAAGTCTCTATGTTCACCAAGGCTGCACTTACTGATCAAAAATACTGTGAAACAGTAATGCATATATTTGCAACATTGTTACTCCAGTCTTCAGTGTCACATGATCCTTCAGAAATCATTCTAATATGCTGATTTGCTGCTCAAGAAAAAATTCTAATCAATGTTGAAAACAGTTGTGCTGCTTCATATTTTTAAAATGCAGGGTAAGTATGTTTAAAATAAATAATTAAGGATGCATTAAATTACTCAAAAGTGACAGTAAGGTCATTTAGAATGTTACAAAAAAAACTACTTAAAATAAACACTGTTCTTTTTTAAACAAATAATCCTGAAAAATGAAATGCATCACAGTTTCCACCAAAATATGAACCAGCACAACTAATTTCAACATTGCAATTATCAGAAGTGTGTTTTGAGCAGCAAATCAACATATTAGAATGATTTCTGAAGGATCGTGTGACACTGAACAACACAGGAGTAATAATGCTAAAAATTCAGCTTTGATTAATTACATTTTAACATATATATAGAAAATAGTTACTTTACTGTTTTGCAATACTTTTTGATCAAATGAATACAGTCTTGGTGAGCAGAAGGGGCTTCCTTAAAAAACATTTTAAAAATCATAATAACTCCAGACTTTTGACCAATAAGCTGTCTTTAAGCTGTCAGGATGACACAAAGAGACAGATGAAGGGCAACTCCACACAGAACAACTGAATCTATGAAAAAATTCATATTTAGACTCAATTCAATAATCTGTGCAGTCAATTCTGTGGGTGTTGCACACAAACACTGCTGAAAACTGAACTCAAATGTGATAGTTAGGTAACACAAAAACATGTACGGGTCAAGGTTCAGCCTAAAACCAAATATTACATTGTGTATAAAAACAAATTCAGTCTCTGCAGTTTTAAATCACATTACTGTGTCACATATATAAGAAAAGAACAGCTTAATTTTATATTTAAAACTAATTAAATACACACAAAATAAATATTCTATGTATTTTAGGACTGTTTAACGATTAATCGCAATTAAATCACATCCAAAATAGTTTTTGTTTACATAATGTGTGCGTACATTTATATATAATATACACACACAATACACACACATGCATATATATATTTTAAAAAATGTTATATATACAAATATTTTTTAATATATAAACATAATACCAATTAAATGAATATAATTATACACATACATATTTTCAAAATATATACTGTATGTGTGTGTATTTATATATACATATAATAAGTATACACAGTATACACATAAAAACTTTTATTTAGGATGCGATTAATCGCGATTAATTGTTTAACAGCTCTAACGCATTTATTAATTTTTCCTATAACATAAAAAATGCATGATTCTGGGGAAAGAAAAGCTTAAATGTTTAGATTTAATTAGTTTAAATTATTTTATATAATTTATTTATTAAAAATAAATCTAAAGAAAAAAAATAAAACCTATACTGCATTTTCATTAAGCAAATTTCTCTTTTCCTTCCCGGATTAAAAAAAAAAATAAAAAAATAAAATAAAAGATGAAAATGCTTTCCATTCTCTCAATTAATTCCTAAAAGATTTGTTAAATCCTAGATCCTGAACTAAAAATACGTTTGGGTTAAACAGTTTCTTTACGCACAGTACAATGCTCAAATCTAAAGGAAGAACTATGACCTGGACATGTTCTCAACAAGTCCTTAAAACAAACACATAATCACAGTGTTTAAAACAGCACTGTGATGGTTTCATAGAAAACTTGCGGACAATGGAGGAGAACAGACACAGAAGAAAACTTAGGAAAGCACTGAGATCATTACAAAAACAAATGTTTTTGACAGCTGACAATGTAAATGTCATTCAAGGATTAATTTGGCAATAGAAACTGTATTGAAAATGTACATGGAGCAAGTTCATGCTGAGGTACAGAGGATCTTGCGTTACCTATGCTGCCCAGGAAGCCGTTGGTGACAGTGTTCTGCTCAGGCCGCATCGCGCCGGAGTCTTGATTGATGAACTCTAAACTGTCCTGCAGTCTGTCAAGTAATTAAGAAGAGAAATGAGACAACACACCATAGCGAACGTGCCGCTGAATGTGCGTGCGAGAGTGTATGGCATACGTGTTCAGGCTGCCGTAGACGCTGCCACCTGTTCTCGCTGTAAACACTTTACTGAGCATCAGCTGCGGAGGAGATCTGGAAACAAACACACACACCTGATCAGCACAGGACATTCATCACACACACACACACACCATCAGACTGACATCTGTACAGTCTCACCTTATCTGGTGGATCTTCAGCGTTGAGCCTTTGTAACTCATGGCCACCGAGCCGAACATCATCTCTCCGAGCATGTTAGCATCTGATGAGCACCGTGAGGAGCCCTGACACAAAGAAAGAAAGAGCAGAGCACACAGGTTTGAATCTGCAAGAGCAGCACACAGGGGTGTGTGATATGTATCTTACACAATAATACTCTATTTGAGTGCGTCACACGGTTTGCACAAACCAAACAAAAGCACGTCTTGAGAGCATGCATTCAATGCCTGATGAAGACTAGCAGAACGCAGTTAGAATGATCTAGAATTCAAGATATGAAGGCAAAAAATCCTCTGTAGGAGGTATTATCTTATATTTATATATGGTATAGTTTAGCAAAATCACATGCACGTGCTGTTATTTTTTTTTTAAGTTAATATTAAGTGATTTATATTTTAGACACACTAACGTCAATCTGTTTTTCCTAATTTCACTAATGAAAACTGTTTCAAACAAATCAGAGAACTGTTGAGCATCTCTGAGCAACACAACAGTGATTTTGAATGAATCAGTGATTCAATGATCCATTCATAGAGACAGACACTCGCTTCGTCCCCAAATGAATCAGGCATTTTAATTAATAGGTTAAATTAGGTCTGAGCCATGGCAAAAAATAAAATAAAAAAAAAAATCTTGATTTTTTTTTTTCGTATTGTTTGGCTGTGTCTGTAACATTTTCTTAATGAACCATTTAAACTAAAGTTCTATTCTAATTGCAGCACACATGAAGGTGTCAATATGGTGTAAATGTAAATCAAATCACTTGTTAAATATCTTTGCAGAAAAGATATATGGAATATGAAGTCACATACTGTACAATATATGTTCAGAAAAATGCATTTAAAAAAAACAAACAAAAAAAAAGTCAAGTGAATTTAAATTCAAATTCACGATGATTTGAAACAACAGGTCTTCCAGGCAAAAAGTGTAGTTTTTAAAATTTATTTAAACAACTTATTCTAACCTTAAAGGTCTTTAAAGTTGTGTTTTGGACCATTATGACACAGTATCTGTCAAACGAACTAAAACCGAAAGTGCAATATGGCTTAATCCCTTCATCAAGTTTCAAAGCGAAGCATTCACAGTGTTTTCCATGCCTCAGAAAGGCTCCATTCACAGTGAATGAACACAGTGATCTCGTTTATTGCAAGTGCTGTGAGTTAAGTGTGCATTTGGAAACGCAACGGCCACCAGTTATGCTTCATTTTTGCCGCAGATGATTACAGCATTTTACTAAATTTGTAGTGAGTTTTCCTTCAAAATAAAAGTTCTACTGCTGCTTCCATCAAAATAAAAGCATAAAAGTGCAATATAAATTGCTGACAGCTAGTAGTTTAAATGGGTAATGTTACTGCAGTCCAAATACAAAATATCTCTTTCAAGTGTAGAAATTAGGAAAGTAGTATTGCAATTTCCCCTACTGTAGTGTAAAGCAAAAATAATGACCTATGAAATATTCATTTTCATTTATTTTGCAGTGCAACTGTTTTACAATGTATGGCGATTACTGTCGTTGTTAATATAATTATTATTATATTCTAATTTGCTTGGCTTCCTAAAACACCAGTGTGAATGTAAATTAGACTGAGACAGTATATCACAAATAAAAAGAGGGTTGAGTCCCCTTTTAGGTTCAGGTACAAGTCAGTTCACTGACTTTTTTCTGACTTAAGTAGTTTTAGTTATGAACATGGATTGAAGCTCTTATTTCGAACTCTCAAAGTGCATTAGAGAGAATAATTTAACTTCAAAATGTACAAAACCTTTATTTTTTTCCTTAATTTCTATTCAATTTCTATCCAAAATATTGATTTCTCAATTTAAAAATATAAAACTGTGGCAAAATATTAAATTAGAATTAACTAATAAAAAAATATGGAAAAAAAGATGAATAAATGACTCAATGATTGACTTTTTAAAACAGTGAACTGCCACCACCTACTGGCATTTTTAGTTTCATATTTCACATTTTAAAATTCAAAATTATCATATTAATCTCAAAATCTCTCTATTTGCTGTGTAAACAGATCTAAATGCTTTAGATGCAGCTTTTGCAGTGCAAAAATGGATTTTGTTGCTACCGATTCATTTGATTGGTAACAATCTATAGCATCTCATTATCCGAATGGAATTTATTGGTTAAAATATAAGATTCTGGCACAAGATGATGCATACTTCTAATAAAGTTCAAAATGCAAATTCAATTTCAAAATGCTTTCAATTTAATGTCAGGCCTTAATGAAATAGTTCACCTGTGAACTGACCACTGAACATAATATGAAGAGAGAGTAACGAAGGCTTGTGACGGGACTCACCTGGAAGCGGTTTTGTTCTTTTGGCTCAGAGGCGCAGGACGAGCTGCTGTCTAGAGAACTGGAGCTGCCACCCGTAGGCCTCAGCTGACAACACTTCCCAAACATCTTCGCCTGTGCCTCTCCACACACCCTCTGCAAACAACAAACGGGTCACGGACAAACTCAAAAACTCATGAAGGCAGTCACTAAACCTGAGAAACACACCAGTTCAGAGTTCTGCAAAAAAGACATCTAGGATGTGTGTTTGTCTGGAGTGCATGCAGAAGTGCACGAAATAGCAAAGGCTGTTTTAAACAGTTAATGGTGAATCAATAGTCATCAATCAGTTTTAAAAAGCATGAGTGGAGAGCCTGAATTAAATGAGGAGACACTACAGCAAAGTACCAGCAGGTAAACAAGTAAACCAAACAGCAGTTTAATATGATTCATAATCAGATGACTCTTGTGTATGAGTCGGTTCTGTAAATAAATCAAGATGACTCTTGCTGAATCAGTCTGATTACTTGTTTACTGAATCCAGTTTAGTAATCGGTCACTTACCCACCTTCATGTTGTTCCAAATGCACGAAAATGTATTTAAGTTTAGATATTTCAGTGCTTCGACTGAAAGTCCACTGACACATTAAAAAGTTCCATTCATATGAACTGAGCCTTTTTATCCAAATCTTGTAAATAAAAGCCTAAACGAGATCTGTTCATCATATAAAGAGACTGTGTCTACGTATAAATATTAACACGCGTGATAATAAGCTGGAGCAAAGTTGAGCTTGCTTGACGCACAAGTGATTTGTTCACTAAAGTGAAACTTCTGTGTACCATATTTGATGCGTGTCAATGTTCATGTGAATAAAAGGCTAAATTAAATCCAGTCATCGTGCGTCTCTTCAGCAGACTTGGAAACACATTTTGAAACTTTTGGCTTAATAGAAAGACATTAATCTCTGAAGTGTGCATATAAACATTTTTTCATGCATGCTTTTTAACTTCAACCATTGTTGTGATTCAGTAAACAGCAAGTCAAGTGTTACATGAGAGGTCCAGCACTCGTCCCAGATGAGGGAAAGGCCCGAGTTAATGAGTGTTTTGGCTGTGCGTGCCAGGCTCGGCGTCTCTAATGGCTCATGCTGAGTCTCGTCCCGCTCTGTGAAGAGCACAAAGGAACTCGAGCATGTGAGACTGTCATATGACTTCCTTAACAACTCGTGAGCAGGGCCGTTTGCTTACTCGCTCTCTTCTGCTCTCAGTCAATGACGCTCTGTCTCTCTCTCTCTAGTGAAACAATATCCTCTGCCAAAAGCGTCATGTGATTGCAGCCGCAGCTCAACTCCATATCAGCGATCTCCAGAGCCTCACCCGAACACATTAGACGGGCTGTTTATTATTCATCTGGCTGCATTGCACACCAACAGCAGCTTGAACCTGCAGTATATGTCAATGAACATGCAGCAGGTTTTACTTTTATGAGGGTTTTTAAATCATCATTTAACCACTGCAACATTTTACACACGTGGCATGCTGTGTGTGTTTGCGTTTAGCAGGTTTCAGGTCAAAGCCATACTGAACTGACTGGTAAATATCAAAGGTTAAGTAACCAAACGAATGATCCAGGGCTCATTTATAATGCCGCACCATTTGGAACAATCAGTAATGACACTGACTTATATTTCACACACTTTAGTCAGGGTTTCTATAGGTTAAACTTAAGACTTAAAAGACCCTTTTAAGACTAAGTTCAAATAAATGCATGGAATAAATTAAAAACAACACAATACATTATGATGTTTCTTCGTGCTAACAAGCACCAAAACAAGGAAATAACTTTTATTATACCTTGTGATCACACTGCAAAAAAGTGATGTTCTTCCTCAGTGTTTTTGTTTTGTTTTCCAATGCAAACGTACTTGAAAAGGCAAAATGAGAGAAGTGCTCAAAATTAAGTGGGTTTATGATTAAAACAAAAACAAATATCTGCCAATGGGCTGAGAAAAATCAACTTAATTCAAAGAGGGAAAAGGTTTTCATTCCCTACTGACAGATATTTGTTCTTGTTTTAATCATAAACAGAAAACAAGATGTTATTTTGCCTCTCAAGGAATTGTTTCTTGACTTAAGGATGTTTAGATATTTTTATTTGGAAATAAAGCAAATACTGAGGAATTTATTAATTTTTACAGTGCATGCAACATTTAATGGCATGGCTTTAATACATTACTTTTATAATACATTTACTTATATTTATTCAGTTACCTTTTTAATACATTTATACATTAATTTTCAATTAAAAAACAACAACAACTTAAGGCTTCAATAGCTCTGCTAACAAACACTAGAATAAGGAAATAACTTTTACTGTACCTTATGATCACAAAAAAAGACGTTCTTTCTCAGTATTTCTGTTTTCCAGCGTAAACATCCAAAGATGGATTTACTTGAAAAGCAAAATTACTTAAGATTAAGTGTGCTTACGATTAAAACAAAAACAAATGAAGGGTTTATTTGCAAAAACAGATAACTTTACTACTTTATATCAAAATAACCCAACTGCAGTTTAATGCACAATTTTAACAAAACATGATTTTTTTAACCATTGTTAAACAGATTTGTTCTTGCTTTAAGCATAAACAAAAAAAAACAAGACTTCATATGTTCATTTTGCCTCTCAAGTAATTGTTTCTTGATTTAAGGATGATTATTTATATTCGGAAACAAGGCAAATACTGAGAGAAATATTTTTTACAGTGCATGCAACATTTAATACCGTGACTTTATGAATTTATGACTTACTGCTCTGATTTAAGAATCTTTAAGGTCTTAATTTGTGGGGAAAAAAAAAAAAAAAAAACATATACTCTATACTCTTACTTTGAGATTCATGATTTCCTTTATGTTATCACATTCAGTCCAGACTGATTGTTTTCCCCAGGGGAAATCACAGATCAGAATTCCCTTCACATTACACAACACGGCAGTCATATGATAAAAAGGTGTGGAAAATGTTGGTTTCCCGGTGAACCAGTGTCTGCGCTGCACCCGCAGCCTCATGACAGCAGATGACAAATAACTTGCAGACGTGACAGAGAGCTTGACACGCCTTCAGTCATGTGAATGTGAAAGAATGCTTACACACTCAGTGTCAGCTGATGCTATTATTACTGGAGATAAGGCCTGCGGTTCACACAGCACTCACCGTGACCGGAGCATCTTCTGTGCTTCTCTTTCTGGCGTCCGAGTCGAAGAGGACATTCCTGCCGCGCCGCTCACAGTCCTGGTAGACGATGAGACGGATCTGGCTGGGCTCCAGCTCTGGTGACGACCAGCTGAGGGACACAGACAGCAACGTGAACACCACAAACACACTGACACTTAATTAGCAAGCTTCCCTCAGCCATCGGCTGCCCAAACGGCGGCCCATGGGGCCGTGAGGGATTTCGATTGGGATGAAGGCAGCGAGGGCAGGAATGGCATGGGCACAAGTTATTTCTGTGCTCTGCGTCAAGGCAGGTGAAGAAAGGCCCAGAGCGCACGGCTGTTTACTCGTCACATTCCTGACGACTGGACTCATTCGCCATCCAGACACGGAGCACATCATCCGCTTTATCAGGAATTGAGACAAACAAGCTGCACACAAAGACAACATGACGCACAACCACCCCCTCAAAAACACTGAAACTCAATCACAACCATAATCCTCACAGCTGATCTGAAGAAAATTCACTCTTCTTTCATCCCAGTCTTAAACAAGCCAATGATACAAGCCAACGACAACACCTTACAGATCAGGGGGGTTTTAATCTTTTAGATGCCACAGACCCCTAAATATAATTATCACTGTGCGAGGGACCCCGTTCTAAAATGTAAAAGATATTTATTTAGTTTCTTCTATAAATACACAATTTAATTCTAAGTTATAAGCAAGTCAACTGGAAAATATTTAGTATATTCCTTTTTTCTAAAACAATTATTTAAAAGTATTTTAAATAAAGTACAGGATTTATTTATCTTTTTGAATCTAAAATGTATAATTTATTTTAATATAATTTGTATTTATTTCTTTGTTTTCATTTAACTAATTTATTTTAATCACCTTTTGCATAATTTTGTTTCTTTCATTTTTATTCAATCATATTTTTATATTAATTCTTTTATCTTTATATAAAGTATAATAATATAATACAATTACAATTACAATATTAATAACATAATGTTTACATTTATTTTTAAATTCTTTATGCTTTTTCTCAAACATTGCCAAGAACCCCCCTAGCACTTCCTTGCGACCCCAGTTTGAAAACCCCTGTTATAGATAAAGGCAGTCAGTGGCAGATATACACAATATTACATTTAAATAACACATCCACAGCATTGTTGTGACAAAGCTTTATTATTTTACATTACTAAAATAATTGGAAATGTAATAATCAACTTGAATGAAACTTCACATAGAGGCTTCTTGATATTGTTCTGTAATCTTATATTCTAGTTGTATATTTTTCTCAAACAAATAGTTCACTTCCAGTGTTTACAAAGTGAACATGCAAAGAAGATCAAACGCCATTTACAAAAAAAGGTAAAACGATGTAGGATGATTTTGAGGTTGAAGAACAAAATGAGACAGGAGTTTTTCGACATACTCTAACTCTATTGACCCGGATAACAGACTACGCACGCGCATCGCAGAGATGAGACAAGATGAGCATTTGAGGTTAAAAATTAAAAATTGTCCATTTGTTTCGAAAATGACAGACGGTTTCACTAGATAAGACCCTTCTTCCTCGGCTGGGATCGTTTAGAGTCCTTTGAAGCTGCATTTAAACTACATTTTGGAAGTTCAACCTTGGGAGCAACACTGAAGTCCATTATATGGAGAAAAATACTGAAAGGTTTTCCTCAAGAAACATAATTTCTTACTGACTGAAGAAAGAAAGACATAAACATCTTGGATGACAAGGGGGTGAGTACATTATCTGTAAATGTTTGTTCTGGAAGCTAACTTCTCCTTTAAAATCATTTGAATAATGTGAAAACTGCACCCATGTGTGTCAGCACTTAAACCAATACCAGTAACACATTTTCTCAAAGACTGGTTAGGTTGCAGTAATTATACACACAGAAAAATTTGAATATAACATTATACTAAAGCAGGATTTACAGGTGTTGTCTCGCACACGTCATGTGACTGCAGAAACATCTGGATGTACACAAAAACCATCAGTCAACACCAGTGTTGGGGAAATGCATTACAAGTAATGCGAGTTACGTAATCAGATTACTTAGTAAAGTAACATTACTTTTTAATTCACAAGAAACATCTGAGTTACGTTTTCAAATAAGTATGGCCAATTACTCTGTTTTACCATTGACTGATTGACAGCTTTCCTGTCCCCATATTGGGGGAAATTGGGAGTAAGTGCAGAAATGAACTCAGAATATAAATATGATCCACTTCATCCATACTAATAAGCAAAAATGTTATTAAACTAACATTTTAAACCAACATTTGTGCTTAATTTGTTTTACTACTGAAGAGCGTTGAACTTTCTTCTTCTGTGTTCTACTGTACAGACGTGAATACAAATTTCCTTCAGCCTGAGGCTTATTTATTTCAGTCAATACATTTTTTTTTAGTTAGGTTGTTAAGTGTTGGGGTCGACCGATTATCGGCACCGATATCAAGCATTTTATGGTTATCGGTATCAGTCATTTTCAAATCCGATTTGCCGATAAAATAATTTAAAAGCATTTAAAGAAAGTTTGTCAGAGCCCTTGTTATTCTTAAATTTTATTATTACACTAGACATATATATCAGTTCAAAATATTGGTCTACTTGATCTGTAATAATCGGTATCGGCCCTGAAAAACACATATCAGTCAACCCCTTGTTAAGTGTTGGAGGTGGGACTTTTATTTTGTCCAGATGAACAAGAGCATTCTCTTTCCTTATTTGTTTAAGGTCTTTGTTTAACGTTTCTGAATAAATGATGTTCTCTTTAACATTTTATTCATCAAAATCCTAAAAAGTATCAAAAGTTCCAAAAAAATGTAAGCATCACAACTGTTTTCAACACTGATAACACATGAGCATATCAGAATGATTTCTAAGGGATCATGTGACACTGAAGACTGGAGAAATGACGCTGAAAATTCAAAGTTGCATCACAGAAATAAATTATATTTTTAGGTATATTAAAACTAATAAAACATTATTTTAAATGCAGCCTTGATTAACCTAAGAAAATTCTAACATGCTACTCTCTAATATATCAGCATCAACCATCCAAAAATATTTTTAAAACAAATATAATACATTTAAAATGAATTACTAATACTAAAATATACTAAAAAAACATGTTTTTCCCCAAGAGTAATGAGAACTACAGCAGCCAACTGATATTTTCAGGGGGAGACAGGTGAGACAGAGGGTGACAAGACCTAGACTATTATCCTAACGGTGATCTTATATGCACTGCTTCAGAATGAGAACGAGTCCTGTTCACCGTAATCTGCTGCGGGTTACATAAGACCTGATCATCATTACAGCTCACAGCGAGGAGGATGAATACAACCTACAGCAAAACCTCTCACTCACACGGAAACACAAACACTGTCACGCTGTTACTACAGCAGCCACACGCAATGACAGGCAGAAAGCAAGCGGTCGTCAGGTACCTGGGCATCAGAGCGTTTATACCCGTGCGCTTTCCCATCCTCCCCAGCCTGCGACTCGCTCTTCCTCAGCACAGAGCGCTGCTAAGAATAGCAATGAACTAAATTCACAAAACAACATGAGACTGTCAGGTGACCTCCAGGCCGAGCTGGACAGCGCCAGACAAAGACATGCGGACGCGCCGCTGGACGCGGTGAAACTGGAGAGAGCGTGATGTGGGCATAGAGAGGCTAACGCGTCCTCTCCGGACTCCCTGCGAGAGGAGGTCAGCGTCTGAACGTGTTGGGAGCGAGCGGCCGTTACATAAAGAAACTATCCAGACCGTGACGCACTTCCTGTCCGCTAACTGGGGTCGTTTTTGAATTCATGCTTTGGGAATGTTTCCAGGCCGCATTCCTGTCAGCTCGCTCAAGCGGAGCCTACGGGAGTCCAGCGAGGACAATAATAGCTCAAGCTCAGTATCTGCTCTGTGAAGGAGCACAGCTGCTGGTCTATGGCACATCCACTCACAGCATCCATCATTAAAATGTGTTTTTCAGGGCCGATGCTGATGCTGATTATTACAGATAAAGTAACCGATAACCGATATTTGGAACAAATATATATGTCTACTGTAAAAATGAAAATTAATGTCAAAATTAAGAATGCAAAAACTTTTTTTAAATGCTCCTAAAATAATTTTATCGGCAAAAACGTTTTAAAAGCGGCCGATACTGAAAACCATAAAAATGCCTAATATCAGCACCGATAATCGGTCGACCCTTACTTACAACACACTTAGTTTTCTGCCATGATCGAATCCATTGAAAGCCAGAAATATTATTCAAGTGTAAAATTAAGACTGACACCACATTTACCTCATAATATGCAGATAACAATCATTTTCCCATTATAAATTCTTTCAGCAACAGGAAAACCAATACAGGGTGCTACAGTGGGACCATTTCAGAATGGAAAAATATTTAGAAGCAGCAGTGCGAGTGACCCGATCAGCATATTTGTGTTTGCGCTGAGGGGAACTTCAAAGGTTTCTACATGATTTTGCAATGTTGAGTAATGTATCACACACATATCTCATGAAATCCTTTTATAAACAAGGTGTAGAGAGCGTGTAAATAAGAGATTTATTGTGCAGTGTAGAGAGCTTCGTTGATTATAATGGAACTTTGTGAGATCGCGATAAACTAAGATGAGTGACAGCGTTTAATGATATTTTAGGGAGTTCGTAAAAGAGATATTGATTTAATACAACAGTTAAATAAGTTATTAAGTGACTTAGATTGTCTGACTATGACACTATTGCCTGATTTTGCTCTATTTCGTCGTCAAAAATAGTTTGAAACAAGTCACAACTGAGCTGCTGCACATCTCCATTCAAAGCGGTGTTTCGTTTATGAATGAACGTGCATTTTTAACAAATCTACTGAGTCAGTGATTCAATTTCCCATTCATAAAGACTTGCTTTATTCTTGAATGAATCAGCCGTTTGAATGAATCAAATGAATGAATGATTCAGTATTTAAATCAGTGACTTGAGCCACTTACAGGCAGTTTTACTTTCATTTTTAAAGTATCTTTTCAGTTATTTAAATCATGTAATATTTCTATATTCAAAATGTTATATTTAAGACATTAATCTCAACATGAATTTATGAATTTGATTGCAATCATGCCACCTTTGAGCCTCATTAAACATATGAAAATACACCTATAAGCCACTTTTTCTTGTTCTTCTTTGCCACCTCTGTAGTACAAATTAATTTTGTTAATACTGATTTCATTTGATTGGTAACTTATTCTTATTCTGTTGTTTTAATTAGAAATTTTAAAAAGCTTATAAAATATATTTTTTTAAGGATATGACATAAAAGATGCCATTACAACGGCAAATATATATATATACAGGAGTCAAATATAATTTCTTAATGGAAAGGTTAATTTGGATTATTGATTAGAAGTGCTTCTGAAATTTTGACTGTGCTCCTAAATTTTTAAGTTAGGAGCACAAGTGCTCCTAAAAAGAAAAGTAAGTGTAGAGACCTGCAATAGTGGATTTTGTTGATATTGATTATGTGAGGTGGTTAGCTGGCAGCAGTAACATTTCCAATAAGTTCAAATTTATTTTTACCTTTTATGTGCATTTTTACCTTTATAAGGCCATTTTTTTCTAAAGTAATTAAATGTATGCATCATCTTTTGTGTCAAATTCTTACATTTAATCAATAAATTCAAAAAGTAAGACACTATAGGGCTGTTATCAATCAAATAAAATCAGTATCAACAAAATTTGTGTTTGCATTGCCGAGGCAGCACAGAATCTGCATCTGAAGGGGTATTTAGATCTATTTACACATGCGGTTTAATGCAGGACATGAATGCATTTAACCTGCAGTTACAAATGCATAATTAATGTTTCGGCATTTTAGCATTGCTCTGAAAAAAGAGCAGACAGGCTGATTGAAAATGCAAACTCATTCTCTGCCAGTAAATGGCAGAAATATAGCGGTTTTCTCACTGTTCACAAAGCAGCGCTGCGCTCATAAACGCTACTTGAGAACAAATAAACCAAAGTTTCTTAAGACACGTTCTTGTTAGTCATATATGACGTTGGCTTTTTAAATGTTTGTTAGCCTACCATCAATTTTATCCATTCCAAGTCATTGTAGCGCTAACCATAATGAAAAAAAAAAAAATAAGTAAAAATCACACAATTCATATAAATCATACAGCCATATAAATATCTGGTTAAAAGAGGCTTGTAATAAGGGACCGGTTGCATAAACCACTTACGTGGTGTTCACACCAAAAGCGAGTTTAATTATTTGCAGAAGTAGATTACATATAAAGTCAATGCAAAGACGCAAATGAGGAAAAAAAAAAATGGGCGATGCAATTGCCACGAATGCGTGATGTACGCTTCAATCATGTCTCCCATGCAAGAAAATTTGTATGATGCTCTGTCGCACAAGCCAATCAGCGAAGAGCTTATTGACACTTTCAGTTTGACGACACCTGTTGTATCAGAAAATGTTTTGTTTTTAATGTTTTTGTTTGTGCCAATGAGGCGAAAAACATCCCGCGAGTAACGGGATGCAAATAATTGCTTCGCATTTGGTGTGCACACACCATTAGACTAATTCTAAAAAGTTAGCCATCAGTTTTTATTTTCTCTTTAATGACTGGTCATAACTGTCTGTATAAAAATGTAGACTAGTCTAACTTCAATCTAAAAAGTAAGATGGATTACACTTCGGCTAACTGCTAGCTAGACAAACTAGTTCTTAAAGCACAATGTTTAAACAACTGGACAGAGGTGTGTTCATCAAGCACACACTGTAGACATCTGAGTCAAGCCATGCGTCTGTCCTTCTGCACTGAACCGCAACACAACAACAGCCAAATCCAAAATCTGATTGTGCAAGTGTGTACTCTCATTGCCCTATGAGTTCTGACCGACACATTGTACAACACCAGTCACATGATGTACAGTAAAAGAATGAAACATCAGTGGAGTATATCATCATGAATCACTCACTGAGTTATCATCTCATCGCTCTCTGTCTGTCATGAGCACACAGAAACTGGCTTGATGACAGCAGCAATACTTCAGTCACAGGAGACTGAGAATATAAACCTAGAGACCTACTTTTCAGCCATGCAGAAAACGCAGACGGAATCACAAAATTCAGTCATAAATATTAAATTTACTGTATAGCACATATTTTGGCAAATCGTAAATCGTAAGTTGGGCTGTTCACAATATGGTGACTGCTATGTAAATGTCAAGTCAGGATATGCGTGTCTCAGTTTGCTCTACTACACATACTGAAGGTCACTCGTCTGCGTCTCAAAATGCGAGGACATGAACTTCATCTCCAGAGCTGCTCCGAGAGTCACTTCACCAGTTTACATAAAACAACCATTAAATACACACTGAAACTCAAAGCTCTTCACCTAAAGAAATTATGACAGAAAGGCATTACTACTGTATAATGTACTTTTACAACTGTTTTTTAAATGTGTGTTTTACCCACGTATCAGTTTTAACATCATCCTCTGCTGTACAGTATTTTCTTTATAAAAAAAAGAAATATCGTCTATTAGAAAACAATTAACTTGCTGATTAATCACTGCAGGTGGTACGGTTGCATGGGAAACACTATATTTATTTCCAAAAGCATGTCTGACATGTGTAGACATGGCACGAGGTCTCTGGGTCTGGCTGAAGGTAATCACTGGCAGGGCACACAAAAGCTTTCGGCCTCAATCAAGAACAATCTGTCCTGCCAAAGAACCAGAAATGTGAGCAGGCCTTTGGTTCTTCTGAGCGGGGTCACCCATGTAGCTGCCCCCTCTGCTGTCTTAGGTACCGCAGGCTCTTTATACACGACGGGCCACGCCGTCAGAATGTGACGCCCTCATGCTGTTGTTGTGCGTCTAGCTCTTCACGACAACACCGGACATCAAAACCACTAGATAAAATATCACATCGTTTAACGTAATTACCGTTTCACATATTAACTGAATGAAGTGTTCATATTTATCTGGATGCGTTCCAGGGACGATTTAGCCAGTAGCGACCTTATATGAAAACGGGAGACCAACGTAAACACACATGAGTGTGGAGAAGACACAATCCAGGATGAGAGGTCAAAAGGTCACGGCACATGCTCAGACACTACAGTACACTCAGCTGCTGTCCAACTTCAACACGTTTAACACTAGTGAATCATAAAACAACACTTATCTTACACCCAACACTAGTGTACATATTTTTAAAGGCCGGTCATATTTTAGGCTTTTTAACAGCCTATGCTGATATCAGTATTGTTCAAGATAACAGTGCGGCTGATCGGAAATATATAACGCCATTTGTTGACAGCATGAAATATTTATACACCTTTCTAAATCCGCTCAAATATTTGACATCAAAACATGTTCATTATCACCTGACAAGACTGATATATACATTACACTCCAACGATTTATTTGTCCAATGGAGTGGAGGCCGTGGGCCATGTTTCTGGCAACCTAACAATGATTATAATACCCTCCGTTATCTTGTTTCTTCTGCATTTTGCACTTAAAGTAGAAAGATGGAAAACTTGTGCCCCTCGTTGTCAAAGTAGTCACAGTTTAATGAGTTCATTGTTCTTTTTTTATTTCCATGTTAGTAAATACGTCTCATGATGTTATGTTCCTTGTACCATAATTTTTTTTTTTTTTTACATCTCTTTATTCTACCATTGTGGTTCTCCAAGAGTGGTCTGGGACTTGCTAGGGGCCAAGGGGCCACAAGAAGGCTTAAAGGTTTAAAAACAAGGTTTAAAATAAGCTAAAACAGCTAAAAATCCAGATGTAAGCTAAAATCATTTTTCTTCTTTTTATGTGAACCCTTAACAACTGCCATTATTATTTAATTAATTTAATTGAACAAAACTGAATTGAATTTACTCTTGGATAATGTATGTGGGAAATTTAAAAGTGTGATGTCTAAGTGGGGAAAATTTAATGTAATTTAATGTTTATGATGAATATTAAATTCTACAATGTTTTATCAAGTAGAAATACAAACCGGATATCAGATTATATAGTTTATTAAGCAGAAAAGGCTGTTTGTGGTTAAAAAAAAATTACAAAAAAATAAAAAATAAATAGACACAAACTGAACATTATATTCTATAATATTTTAATCAAGCAGAAAAGGCTATTTGTGAGTAAAAAAATATTTAAAAATAAATACAAACTGAACATCATATTCTATAATATTTTATCAAGCAGAAACGGCTATTTGTGAGTAAAAAAAAATAATTAAAATATATATATACAAACTGAATAGCATATTCTATAATATTTTATCAAGCAGAAAAGGCTGTCTGTGGCTAGAAAAATTACAATAAATAAATAAATAAATAAATAAATAGATACAAACGTAACATCATATTCTATAATATTTTAATCAAGCAGAAAAGGCTATTTGTGAGTAAAAATATTTAAAAATAAATACAAACTGAACATCATATTCTATAATATTTTATCAAGCAGAAATGGCTATTTGTGAGTAAAAAAAAATAATTAAAATATTTATATATACAAACTGAATAGCATATTCTATAATATTTTATCAAATAGAAATGGCTATTTGTTAATTAAAAATAATTAAAATAAATACAAACTGAATATCATATTCTATTATATTGTATTAAGTAGAAATGGCTATTTGTGAATTAAAATAATTGAAAAAAAATACAAAATTAATATCATATTCTATAATATTTTAATCAAGCAAAAATGGTTATTTGTGAGTTTAAAAAATATTTAAAAATAAATTTAAACTGAAATATATTCTATAATATTTTATCAAGTAGAAATGGCTATTTGTGAACAAAATAATACAAAATAAATAAATACAAACTACAAAAGTCATGCATGTTTATTGGTAATTAAAGTTTAAACCATGCATAAGATTTAGTTTTTTGTAATTATGGAATTTTATAATTTCACTGAACAATTTTCATATCGCCATTTCTAGTGTCCACCAATAAAGTTTAAAAATAAGCATCTTCGCAATTATAAGTAGGAGCATCAGAAACAAGGAGTAACCTTGTTGTCAAAAAGGTTAAGAACTGTTGGCTGATCGTTTTCCACCCCATTCCTTCAGCATCAAGATGAACGATCCAAAATAATAATGTCAGCGTGCAACAGAAATGCTGCCAACGTCAAATGCAAATTTCACTGCTTTAATCTGATTCCTGCACATTCTGATGGGATGAACACGTCGTGATGGATATTACGTGCATCTGCATGCATGCTGCACTGGCACAGATATGCGTCCCCGTGTGACCTGCTGCACATTTCAGGAAAATGATCTGAAAAAGCATGAATCCACTGACAGCGCGAGGTCACGTGCCAGTCTGGCGCACGCACACACCAACGGCTTATCACGCAAACGGGATCCGCGTTTATCATAACCAACATTAAATTATGAGCACATTAGAGAAAAGCAAACGTGGAGCAGCGGACTATAGACTTGCTGAGGGTCGACAGCATTGCTAGTTCTGCATTTAGCAAACACTGAAGCGCTGAGGACTGACAGGGAATAACATAAATGTGCTGAAAGGCTTGTGTGGAGGAGTCACACGTTTAGAGAAACACTCGCCAGATCCGGTGACACAAACCAACAAAGGGTCGTCAGGCAGTGTCGCCTGAAGCCAACTAGCATGAGGCTAAACATTCAGGCTACACATGGAGATTACCTTACGTAACCGCAAACAAGCAGAACTCTAAGCTAAAAACAGACACACATCCACAGAACCTCACCAGAAAATCTCACTGATTCAAGTAAATCTGTCATGTTGCTGTTCTCCGGAAGCTGGAGATGAAAAGCTCGACACGTACCTGAACACCACGTCCTCTTTGTTGCATTTCGCGGGCGGTGAAAACGCGTTTCTTTTGTTGAAGAGTTTATGAAATAACGTGGGGGCCATAATGGACCCACAGTTTTAGAGGAAAAATCCTTTTTTGCCTTTAATTCTAGAGCCACACTCGACTCCAGCAGACGGACTCCATTTGTGGGCCAGTCATATGACTGCCATTAGTCACACGAGCTGCTTGGCAACGCCACTGCTCTCTGATTGGCCGATTATTCGCTGCGCTCCCCTCCGATTTACTGATTGGCTGATATTTTGGTTCACACACCACGTGGTCAGAATGGCTGTGTTGATGTTTTGGGGTTAAATTTAAGAGCGATGCATTTAATCTGTGTTTCACGGGCATTACGTGCTTTTTATGCTTAGTGATGCACAGAGTAATTCAAATAAATATCAGCTGCTCAATAAGAATATTCTGCATTCACTTTGTAATATTTATTCTTTTTTTTACACAAACATCTAATATAAATACATTTCATTAACTTCCATTTAAATCTATATTTAAGGCCCACTTTGGCTGGCCCTGTAATGCATTTTTGGTTTCTCATTTTGAGAACTCAGAATCACAAGTTAAGGACATATTAAATAACTTGATCCGGTTTACCTTCACTTTACATGTATATTTTCCAAGAGGTATATTATTGGGCTCTTGAGTCTCACCCCAATACATGCGTATTCATTCATCTTGAGGTCTTAAAAATGTGCTTGGCCATTGCATTCAAATACAAATATTTGTAGAAATGTAAATCAAGCACGTAGTAACTGTTGGCTGCCCTCTGCTGCTCAGATATGATCCTGTTATCTGGGCTTCTGAACTTGCAAGAAAAAGATATTGATCAGCAAGTTTCAACTGAAGTCCTCTCAGATACAGATGATCTATAAAGAACAGAAATGGGAACATGATTCCATTTAAAATTAAAAAATGTCAATATGGGGAAATGAGAAAAGAATTACCGGCTTGGCAGGAAACTTAAATGAGCGTGTTTGTTTGAGTCTCTGGAAGAAGGCTTCTCTCTCATGCTCATTTGCAAAGTCAAAAAATTTCACAGGCTGTGAGGAAATGTCTGCTGGCTTGCTTCCACCTGCTTTACCCAGCTTTAATCCAGAGTCCTGCTGGTCTGCTTTCCTACATTTACGGCTCGATACATTTCGAATGCTCACAATATCGCTGAACGTCACTTTTCTGCATTTTATTGGCTTCTCCTTTCCTGCAAAACCCTAAAAAGGGAAGTTTTCCTCATGATCCTGTTGATGTCATGATGCTGTATATACATACACAGTGAGCAGACAGACTTTATTCACCCTGTGATTTCATCAACAGCATTACTCGGTAGAATGCAAAAGGGAAGCAATTAGTCATGCACACATGATTATGTGACTATACATAGACATGATATAAAAGATGACATTATTAATCACCTTTTTCACAACAGGGGAAAGAACTACAACCCTAGTATTCACAGGCGTTCTCTCATTAGCGGATTTTGACACACTTCCTGCAAAAAGCAGAAACAGAACTTAATTTTAAGAGAGAAAGAAAAAAAAAAAAGAAATAGTCATGCCATTGACTGTATTTTTAACTTATATGGAGTGAAACTCAAGTACCTGATGCAATATCTGACGCCAAGGTTTCAGAGGGCACACACAACGGAGAGAGGCTGAGAAAAACATTGTTTTAGTAAAACCTTTATGATGACCTAAAAGTGAACAGTATATCAGCACACTGTACAGTGGGTACGGAAAGTATTCAGACCCCCTTAAATTTTTCACGCTTTGTTATATTGCAGCCATTCGCTAAAAAGTTCATTTTTTTTCCTCATTAATGTACACACAGCACCCCATATTGACAGAAACACAGAATTGTTGACATTTTTGCAGATTTATTAAAAAAGAAAAACTGAAATATCACATGGTCCTAAGTATTCAGACCCTTTTGATCAGTATTTAGTAGAAGCACCCTTTTGATCTAATACAGCCATGAGTCTTTTGGGGAAAGATGCAACAAGTTTTTCACACCTGGATTTGGGGATCCTCTGCCATTCCTCCTTGCAGATCCTCTCCAGTTCTGTCAGGCTGGATGGTAAACGTTGGTGGACAGCCATTTTTAGGTCTCTCCAGAGATGCTCAATTGGGTTTAAGTCAGGGCTCTGGCTGGGCCATTCAAGAACAGTCACGGAGTTGTTGTGAAGCCACTCCTTCGTTATTTTAGCTGTGTGCTTAGGGTCATTGTCTTGTTGGAAGGTAAACCTTCGGCCCAGTCTGAGGTCCTGAGCACTCTGGAGAAGGTTTTCGTCCAGGATATCCCTGTACTTGGCCGCGTTCATCTTTCCCTCGATTGCAACCAGTCGTCCTGTCCCTGCAGCTGAAAAACACCCCCACAGCATGATGCTGCCACCACCATGCTTCACTGTTGGGACTGTATTGGACAGGTGATGAGCAGTGCCTGGTTTTCTCCACACATACCGCTTAGAATTAAGGCCAAAAAGTTCTATCTTGGTCTCATCAGACCAGAGAATTTATTATTTCTCACCATCTTGGAGTCCTTCAGGTGTTTTTTAGCAAACTTCATGCAGGCTTTCATGTGTCTTGCACTGAGGAGAGGCTTCCGTCGGGCCACTCTGCCATAAAGCCCCGACTGGTGGAGGGCTGCAGTGATGGTTGACTTTCTACAACTTTCTCCCATCTCCCGACTGCATCTCTGGAGCTCAGCCACAGTGATCTTTGGGTTCTTCTTTACCTCTCTCACCAAGGCTCTTCTCCCCCGATAGCTCAGTTTGGCCGGACGGCCAGCTCTAGGAAGGGTTCTGGTCGTCCCAAACGTCTTCCATTTAAGGATTATGGAGGCCACTGTGCTCTTAGGAACCTTAAGTGCAGCAGAAATGTTTTTGTAACCTTGGCCAGATCTGTGCCTTGCCACAATTCTGTCTCTGAGCTCTTCAGGCAGTTCCTTTGACCTCATGATTCTCATTTGCTCTGACATGCACTGTGAGCTGTAAGGTCTTATATAGACAGGTGTGTGGCTTTCCTAATCAAGTCCAGTCAGTATAATTAAACACAGCTGGACTCAAATGAAGGTGTAGAACCATCTCAAGGATGATCAGAAGAAATGGACAGCACCTGAGTTAAATATATGAGTGTCAATGCAAAGGGTCTGAATACTTAGGACCATGTGATATTTCAGTTTTTCTTTTTTAATAAATCTGCAAAAATATGGGGTGCTGTGTGTACATTAATGAGGAAAAAAATGAACTTAAATGATTTTAGCAAATGGCTGCAATATAACAAAGAGTGAAAAATTGTAAATGTTTTTGATGAAGACTCTTATACTCAAAAGACTGCATTAATATTGAAAAATAGTAATACAATTAATAAAAAGTGGTGGTGGTGGTGGGGGGTGTTTCTACTGTGACTTTTCTACTTCCTATGATGCGTGATATATGGAAATATGGAAAAAGTGACAGTAAAAACATTTGTTACAAAAGATTCTATTTCAAATAAATGCTGTTTTCCCCTTTCTTTTTTTAAAGAACCATGGAAAAAATGTTTCTACAAAATATGAAGCCACAAAAAATTGGCGAAAATAACCATTATTAATAACTGAGCAGCAAATCAGCATATTAGAATGATTCCTGAAGGATCATGTGACTCTGAAGACTAGAGTAATGATGCGGAAAATTATAATAAAATTACATTTTACAATGTATTCAAGTAGAAAATAGTTATTGCATATTGCAATAATAGATTTCATAATATTACTGTTTTTACTGTATTTTTGATCAAATAAATGCAGCCTTAATCAGCATAAGAGACTTTATTTAAAGCATTTAAAAATCATAATGTTTACAAACTTTTCCATGTTTCCAAGTACACTGCAAAAATTAACTTGTAGGATTTAAAAAAAAAAAAAAAAAAAAAAAAAAAAAAAATCTGCGTAACTATTTGCACCAACACATTTTAAGTCAGTTTTACTGCTACTGCTCTGTGCAATCTACTCACTATTGAACTTAACATTCATAAGAGAAATAAGTAAATATTACATAATGATATATAATTTTACTTTTAGAATTAAGTAAAATCTACTCACCCAAGTTAAGTAAATATAACAAAGAAAATGAGTAACTTTACCCTGGCCAATAAACATTGGAGTAATTTTTACTTAGTCACATCTTTCTTGGCAATACTTTGATTTTACTTAATGTAGCACCTAATTAAACCATGCTTTTAAAGTGTATGTCACTTAAAAACATCTAAGCAAATTGTAACAAAAATGTAACAAGGTGTAACAAAATCACAAGTTACTAAATCAAACAACAAAAACAATGATAAAATGGTGTAAATACAGCTGGAAAACAGATTTTATTATTAATTATTCATGCCAAGTGCATGATGGGGACACCAGTACCAAAAAAGTTGAGTAGGTTTTACTTAATTTTATAATATTTATAATATTATTATACTTACGCTTTAACATTTACAAGCTTAAATTAATTACTAGTATAGAATTTTTTTTTTTTATTATTATTGCTTGAACAATTTTTTCCATGTAGAAATTACATTTGTTTTCTGTAGTATTTACTACACCACAGAATCATTTTTATCAGTGTACTATATATACATTTTTCAAACCCTTCTGTGTATATGTGCATGTATAAAGGCCTTACCAAATAGGTGACAAAGAAAACGATTTCTCTTCAGCAGGGTCTAATGATAGCTCTGCATAAAGTAAAAGCATAACAGCCTGTCATATTGACAACACAATGCAAAAACGTTTGTGTGAAATGCATCAGCTGTCACTGCATAAATAGAAGTTATGAATGATAAATAGGCATGACATACCAAGAATAGAGGAGAGGTTTGGAGGCTGCTGCAGCGCTAGATCCTGTGCATGGCTGTGATCTAGAAGAGTTGAGTTTTTTACCATGTTTATCATCCCATCTTCACCAGGTAAAGCCGTCCCCTCGTCTGAGTGGTCATGAGAGACACAAAAACAGCAGCAGAGTTTACAGTAATGTTTACTGAAAGCACTAGAATGTCAAATGTTGTATATAATGATTTGCACTAAGACATTAACATAAAGCACTTTGGCTGACATTTGGTTAGAATAAATCTCTAAAATTGTCATCATTCACTTGTCCTCATGTCATGAGAATGCTGTTTATTTTTTAGTATCTTAGCTCACAGTAACGTACATGTCAAGCTCCAAAAAGGACAAACATTAAAACATACTGTAAATGCATCATGAAAGTATCCCATGTATGACTCGTGCTATATGTTTTTCTAAAGTCATAGCTTTCTTGTGATGAATAGATTGAAAGCTTAGAGAACTGACTTGGAATACAGCAATACAAAAGTCAAAAGAACCAACATTATGGACATTTTACGGTTCCTTTTTAGAGCTTGACAGACGAGACCCTCTAAACTGCCACTGAGCAGAAGAGCTACATAAATGTTCTTCCTGATGAAGAGTGTTAAAGCATGTGGGTTTAATACAACACAAGTAAATGGCACCAACTGTCTTTTTTGGGTGAACTAACGTTCCTTTAATCAGTTCTCATACAAACTATACCATAATTGTCAGCTCTGCGAAACTCCTCGATGGATGAAAGTGTCATGTCTGTGTTTGAACCTGGAGAATCCACGTCTAGACAATCCAAAAGGAAACTAGAAACACCAGAGGGCATCATTATACCTGGTCAATAACAGAGAACAGGTTTGCATAGGTCTGTGAGCAAATGATGAGTTTTTGCAAAAACAGACTATCTGTTTTTAACCATTTTCAAAAATCATGTTTTTTCATTATGATTTCCAATTAATCTCAATTAAACTGCAGTTGGGTTATGTTGATACAAAGTAAAAAGAACTAAAAAAAATACAGACAACTAACACAAAACAATTAAAACATGAAATTTAAAAAAAAAATCTGCAAATAAACTCTTCAAATAGAACCACTCAAAGCACTGAACAGGGAGCTTCAAAACCAACTTGTGGAGTCCTGACTGAAGTCCTTGGAGGCACTGTCAGTCGGCATGCCCTGCTGAGAGCAGAGGAGAGTCGTTACACACTATGGCTGTCTATGACTCAGTTTGACTCGCACAGTTTAGAGATTTTAGACTCGTACACACAAACTCCATGTTAAAGATCAGCAGGGATATCAGAGCACTCGTACCTCAGCATGATCTCTCCCGCATCCTGAAATCACAGACTCGCCATTTGGACAAGATCTTCCACCTGCCTTTATTACTCTGAAACTTAAATTAGCAGAATATGGCGTCAGAAATAAAGAAACATATTTACCCCCTTAGTATAGTACATTCGGCAAAATTATGTTTAGGCAGTCTTCCACCATGCCAGTGAAGGTTTGATAATGTTCCACAGGTGTATGCAAGATTTAAATGAGGCTCCATCCACTATATAGTAACATAAGTTTTTGACAAAAAAAAAAAAAAGGGGCCAAATTCACAGTACACTCACATCCATTTGAACACTTGGACCAAATACAGGAAATACATGCAAGTATACAAGTGAATACAAGTGAAACTGCAAGTGTGGGTTTTTGAACAAGCCCAAATCTCACAAACACTAAAAAAGGACTACAAACATGGGAAAAGTGCATTAAACTGATGGTTTGAGTTATGCATAACCAATATCTATTAAAATGATTTAACATTATCAGTAACAACTCTGTTAACCTTTATAAAGACACAAACAGTAAAACAGCAAAACAGATTGGCCATTTCCTGTTAAATGCATCATTATGCAAAAACAGGAGCAAAGTTCTTCGCATGAAAGACTCGCAGCTGGCAGATGTTTTTTTTTTTTTTAAAGTGTAAACAAATAAAAAGTGAGGACGTTAACTGTGACAGGATGATTGACAGGCAGGACTGACAGTGAAAGAATGTAACCAGCATTGGGGAGTAACTAGTTACATGTAACACAGTTACATAATTTAATTACAAAATAAATGTAACAATTACAGAGGGGGTGACATCTGAATATTTTCTCACACACACACACACACACGTTTGTTTTTGTGAATTGTGAGGACTTTCCATAGACTTCTATAGTTTTTATACTGACTAAATGATATTGTCTATCCCCTAACCCAACCCTAACCCTAAACCTAGCCCTCACAGAAAACATGTTTGCATAGTTACACTTTCAGATAAACATCATTTACTATTTTTAATAATTTTTTAACATTGTGGGGACCGCAATTTCAGGTTTTACTATCCTCGTGGGGACATTTGGTCCCCACAATGTAGCAAAAACAAGTACTCACACACACACACACACCGATTTAACTGATTTCTTTCCCAAATTGCACTGACTGCTCTAAAATATCAGACACCAGTGTTTTAGGAGTTTATTTGATAACTATTATTTTCTATTTGGGTTTATGCATATGATTTATTTTTTACAATTAACTGTTTTTTGGCATTGTTACATCCCAGTGTTTCCTGGCATGCAACTATGCAAATATTTTAATTTAAGTAAATGATCTAAAATTAAATTAAATTAAATTAACTATATCTTATTATTTTAAATCAGTATTTAACCTTAGATCTTAAAGTAAAACAAGGCGCTAAAGTCTGATTTTGTGGTGGCTGTGCTTTAAATTTTTGTAATCTAATTCAAGTAATGAAAGATTGTAAGGTTGACTCCACCTGCTTTAAATGTTTAAATGAAATTTTCATTGAATAGCATCTGAAAACACTTATTAGAAATTTTGAAAAGTGATTAAATGTAATCAGTTACGTTACTTTACCAAAGTAACTGAAATAATTACACACTACTTATGACATTTCTAAAGCATATCTAATTCGTTGCAAACTTTCAGTGCACATTTAGGAAGCAGCAAGTCCTAAAGCTCTTCTTTGAAACGCAAACAGCCCAGATGAACGAACGTCACATCTCTTCATTAATATTCATGATTCGCTCATTGGCAGCAGGTGTGTCTTTAGCGTATTTAGCAGAAAGCTTTTCTAAAAGTATCCCACCTGTCTTTGTTGCATCCACGTGCTTTTAACTTAGAAAGCTGGCGACCTCTGCGAGCACTTCGACTGCGTTTAGCCCCATGTGTTTGGAAATCTAGGAGTTAAAAATGACAGTTACAACGTGTCGATAATTAACGCAGAATTAGGTGTAAAACGCTTGATACCGTAGGATGGGGCAGCTCTCATTGGCGTCACGTTGCGCCCGGTGTTTTTTCCACTTGACGTTTTCCTAACAATCATATTTGAGAAACCGGCTCGATGCCAAACGTTACCCACTTATACACTGCAATCGCAACAAACCCGATCATCACCGATACTTTATTTGTTGCTGTCGTTGAAGTGGGCGTGGTCCATAAATTAATTGCCGAGCGCTCGAGGAACGTAACCAGGCAACGCGAGTATAATTTATTACAACATATTAAACCGCGAGGTAACTTCTTTGTTGTTTGTTATTTATTATTATATTCATCCAGGGGCGTTTCTAAGATTTTAAAACATCTGGGGCTGGTGCCAAAACATCAGGGGCTAGTGGTAATGGGTGGGAGCTCACATCATGCTCACATAAGATTTTACACAAGTTGTTGAACCTGGAGGCGGCTCCGGGGGCATTAAACCGGGGTTTGAAGACCTTGTCACACTATTAACAATAGTAAATAGTAATCACTGCAAATAGCAAACATATCAAAGTATTATAACAAAATTATAACACTACAAAAATATGTTAGACAAATAAAATAATACATTTGAAAATGTATTTATAACTGTAAAAAATATATAGTTGCATGCAAAAATAGGGTCCTATTTTATTCCCAAATTCGGTTTTCTGTTTTCATTTTTCTGGTCTTCGTTTTAATGGTTAAATTTAATTTTGTTAGTCAAAATGTAATTAATCGTGTAATTAATTAAAACCATGAATCTTATACAACTTACCGTCAATTTATCAAAACTTAAGAAAAAATACATATTTAGGACACTATGAAATGTCTTATTTTTTCTAACTTTACGTTTTATTGTTACCAAATATGTCTGTTTATTTGAATGCATAAAAACAACGTTTATTTATTTTTACAGTATCCTTATGGAATTCTGTTTTGTGTATTTTTCTGGTAATCAAATTAAGGTATACATTTTTAAAAGATTTAATTGATCTTTGAATGAAAATTATATTTTATTTTTGGCAAATAAAGGGAATTTACTATTAAAATGTAAAACATGGAAGAAATATTGTGTGAATTTATTTTATACATTTTTATTAATTAGTAGTAGTAGTAGTAGGCACGTACATTATACTGAATGATGAATAAAGTTAAACCGAACTTTTACTTTGACGGGTTGCCGTGAATGCCTTTAAATTTCTGTGTATGTATTTGACGCTTGTTTTACTCAAATGAAACAGTGAAATGCTCATGAAGTGACTCTCAGAGCAGTTCTGGAGATGTTGTTAATGTATTTATGTCGTCATTTAGTGAAACGGCAGACGCTGAAATCACTGGGAGCGTCAGAAAACTAACCCGCGCATCCGCGCCGTTCATTCATAAAAAGACACGCAGAACTTGCAGGATTCATATTTAAATAGCCTTTTGCGGCATAATATTTACAGATACTAGTCCATATCGCGACTTGATTTAAGTTTAATGACCAACTTTTGATTAATTCATTTAAACTTTGACAAATTCCGTGGAAATCATAGGGCCATACAAAAAAAAAAAAAAAAAAAAAAACATTTGGGGCTGGAGTAAAAACTTTCGGGGCTCGAGCCCCGAATGATTAGCCCTAGCGACGCCCCTGTATTCATCATTACAGGTATTACAACTGCTGGAATCAAATCATGTTTTTCACAGTGCCTGCTATAAAACCTTTTTTTTTTTTTTTTCAACTTAAATAATGTGCTTATTTTGATAGAGGATTTTTACTATTATCATTCTGCCTAAAACTGATCGTGCAGACCAAACTGTAGGCCCAGTATGGAGTCACTTTTGTGCCTTTTTTATTTGATCAAACATAGCCTACTTTGCAAAACTAATAATATTGCAACTTAAAAAAAAAAAAAATGAAAGTATAAATAAAAATAAAAGCAAATAAAACGTCTTGTTAAAACTGTTTTTAAAGTACACAAATAATGTAACATTTTAATCACAAGCAAATATTTTAGACCTGCCAAAATTGAAGGAACTGCAGAAAGGAAGATGATATTTATTTGCAATGCAAAGAGTTTTGTTATCGATTACATTATTTTTGTACTTTAAAAACTTTGATTGCAATCTTTTATTTTTTAATTACAATATATTTAGTTTAGCTAAACACTATTTGAAAACACCATAACTTTAATTTATCATTACCAAGCATTATAGAATGCTTAACAGATCATTAGTATAATATATATTCACATAGTTAGAAATGGAATAATGTGACTGTTAATATTTATTAATGTACTTATGAAGCTTACCTGGTGATTATCAGATCATTATTTAATGTAAATCGAAATGCTTACAAATGTCATTAAATTAAATTAAAATTCATATGATAATGCACTTTTTAACAAAAATAATACAATGATTAAAAGCTTTTGTTAATGCACATCACTTTTGGTGCTGTTGAGGTGTGAAACGGATTAGGTTTTAGGGAGAGGTTTGGTGGTATGAGTAGGTTTAAGGGTTGGTTAAGGGGTCAAAAGTGTACAGGGGTTAATGTGATCACTATAAAGCTTCAATCTGTTTGTATTACAAACTCCAAGGCTTTAGAAATCCAAAGAATGGAGGCAGATTAGTGCTGCCCAGTAGAAAGAAATCATTCAGATCAACTGTAATACTACCGTTCCACCACTAGATGCCTGTTTAGTCCTATTTACATTCAAACAATTCCTAGTTGTTTTTATTTATGGTTCATAGGTTTTGCATTTAGATACTTAAACATAATCGTTGTCAAAGTCTGGTTTTTGTTTTTTCTTCTGGCTCAACTAACTGGAAACAGTCTCAAAACAGCCTTTTGTTTATTATTTTTTTAGATAAGTAATTCAAATTATAATATAAGATGATTATTAATGTTGAGATATGTTAGCTTAAATTGTGTTGATACTGTGTTGTTTATAAACAAACCAGCCAGAATACATAACAATATGCAAAAAGACTGAGATGAGTGAGGTAAGAACTGATTTGACTGTGTTATTACTAATATCAGCTGATTTTGTAGTGAGAACTTCTTTCCACTGAAAACGCTGAATTGTGTAGCTGTGAAACACAATGTCATCATCATCATCATATCTAGTGACATTCAGTAACTCTTGATTCTGGACATCAGGACAAAAATATTTCTGATCTGGATGAACATGTGATGTCATTGAAGTTTTAAAGTTTATTAATGTTTGTTTATGTAATGCAGGCATTCCCAAATGTTTCTTCAGCCAAACCCCTTCACATAAAATATTTGTGTGATATATTTGCAGGCTTTATAAGTGTTCATGTTTGTAGAGGTGTATTCAACAATCTATTACAATTTTGGATAAACTAATGGATTACTAAAAGGGAAAATGTAGGGCGGGGTCTTTGTTCTACCTATTGGCTGCTGATTGGATGTTGAGATGTGGGCGTGGCATTTAAAAATGAATGCAAACCTTTCAGTGTATTGTGGAGGGCGGGCTTTAAAGTTGGCTGTAAAAACATTATAAAGTCAATTTAAAAAAAAAAAAAAGTCATTGACACTGCACATTTGACTGCTTACGAAGAGTATTTCAGGACTGAGAAGTAAACTGATTTTGATTTTTATAATTTATATAATATACCTGATTTCATGCATTTAATCATAAGTTTGTTGGTGACACATCAAGGTTGTTTTCAGATGCGATGGTCAAAATACCTGATTTTATTTCACCTCACTAAACTGACACCGTTAGTACACTAATAGTAAACCAGTATGTACATCCAATAAATACATTCCAGTACATTCCAATAAATTGTTTTGTCTGTATACCAAAATGAATGGTTTATTCTCATCATTTGTGACTGGAAGGGACACCAAATTGGTCTCCACCATTCACACAGGCTGCAAAGTAGAAAAGGAAAAACGAAAAAACAAACAAGGCTAAACCCAAAAGCGACCACACGCAGGCCGTCGACACAGAATGACGCACCTTTTACAACGAAATACTGCATAACAGTAACTCTACTTGGACATACAGTGCAGCTCATGCCTCTGCCTCGAGAGGATGTTCAGATTCCTCCGTTTCAGTGCTTCTTCACCAAAATCTGGTCGTTAGAAACTTCACTTGTGAAGTTAGTCTGTGCAATGAATCATCGATGCCAATACACTTTGCAAATAGTAGAACAGTACAGAAATATGTTATCCAGTAAACAGCACTAAACCAATCCATCCCACTTGATAATCCCATCCACCTTCTTTTCAGGAATCTGGAACTGTGGATATTTAAAAAAGCGACAGAGCAGGATCTCGTCCTATATCTATAACGTGTTTTATCCGGTTTCAAAAAACAAAAAAGGGAGATTGAATCTCTATGTATCCTGTTTTTAAACAGCAAAACAGAAGGAAACATGCCACCGACAGCAAGAGAACTGAATTAGGCAGCCTGCTTCAGCAAAATCAATGTTTTTTCTTTTTTTTAATCTGAACTCAGAGGCATATAAGAGGCGTGAGAGAGGCTGGTGCGAACACAGAAGAGGGCTGAGCGAACTTAGTCGATGTCCATTTCGGGAAGTTTGGCCTCTGTGTTTTCTGGGGCGGCTTGGCCCTTCTCTGGTTTGCCCGTTTGAGCTTCCGAACCCTCCTGTCCATTAACAGGGCCGTTCTGTTCGGGTGCCGTCTCCTCCTTTGGAGGCTCCACTTTGGGCTTGGGTTTGGTGACGACATTATTGCAAGCAGAATACAGCTCCTGTGTAATAGTGAAGATACAGTTAGAAGATTTACTTCTCAAAAGGACATACATGTGCTAAGAGGTAATAATGACACAGCAGCTTTAAAAAGTGATTTTTCATTTTCATGGGATTAAAAAAAAGCAGTCCTTTGATTCGCAAAAGTTAACAAGTTTGTGACAGCCAAACATGACAGTCTCTAAGTAAGACACAATTTAAAGGAGAAGTCCACTTCCAGAACAACAATTTACAGATAATGTACTCACCCCCTTGTCATCCAAGATGTTCATGCCTTTGTTTTTTGAGGAAAACATTTCAAGATTTTTTCCATATATTGGACTGATATAGTACCCCAATATTTTCTCCCTCAGCTTCAAAAATCATTTCAAAATCATCCTGCATCGCTGCAACCCTACAACCCAGTGTTTGCAAAGTGAACATTCAAAGAAGATCAAACACTCTTAACGAAAAAGGTAAAACAGCGATATAGGACGATTTTGAAGTTGAGTGAGAAAATATGATTGGAGTTTTGACATACCCTAACTGTCTTGAGCTAGAATACACAGAGTTCAGGGAGAGTAAAACAAGACGAGCGTTTGAGATTAAAAAGTATATAAATTGTATTATTTTTAATCGCTAGTAAGACCATTTTTTTTGGCTGGGATTGTTTACAACCACATTTGGGATCGTCTGAAGCTGCATTTAAACTGCATTTTGGAAGTTCAAACTCGGGGCACCATATCAGTCCATTATATGGAGAAAAATGCTGAAATGTTTCCCTCAAAAAATTATTTCTTAACGACAAAGAAAGAAAGACATGAACATCTTGGATAACAAGGGGTGAGTACATTATCTGTAAATTGTTGCTCTGGAAGTGGACTTCTCCTTCAAGTCATGAATATAACCTTATTCTGTAAATTAACTAATGAACTAAACAAAAAAGCATTTCAAACATCTCCAGCAGAGCAGCATGCTTCATAATACCCAAAAATCAAACATATTCTCACGTCCATTAAAAAAAAAAAAAAAATGACATAACACACGCACAGGCAAATCACTTCACTGAATACCTGTCGGTGACTAAGAAATAATTACTACTTTACGATCCATATGCTTTTATATCCACCTTTTTGAATATCCTTACATCAATGTCTGTCAGTACATAACATGTGCAATGCACAGTCGTATTTAGGAGAAACAGAGGTCCAGCGAGTACATGCATTTCTTGTTGCATGTCATTGCTTTCAGAGATGAAAATGAAGAAAGCTTCAACATACTGTCTGTCAGAGACCAAATTGTGCATAATTCATAATTTACATAATGCAAATGACATGTTCTATGATTCTGACATTCCTAATTTAAATATAATCAATAATTCTCTATTTTTGTCAGAATTTTGGCAATAGATGAAGGTCCGTGTTTCATCCAATTTGACTCTCATATGCTGACACACATTTTTATAAAATGTAGTTTCAACGTTTGATAATATTGTTTCATTTTACAATAAAAGACACATTTTTTGCATGATGTTACATTTAATTACCCCATAGCAGATTTTGAGCCATACAGATAATTAAGATACTTAAGCCACTGTCTGTACCTTTGTTTTGGCCTGAATCTCTTGGGTTTTAACCACAGGGTCTTGGCTGAGATTCTGTTTGCTCTGCAGATTCATTTTGTTGTTCATCCAGGTCATGGTTTCATTCACCTGCTTTTCCACCTTCATCATTTCCAGCTCATCCAAATGATCATACAGCTCGTCCTGAGTTTAGAGATAAAAGAAACATGACTCATCCAAACGTTTTCTACAGTGTTACTGTAAATGAAACAAATGCGCTTTAAACAACACCTAATATTCAGTCATTTTAATCGATTTAACTGCACTGGCATATTGATGGAGAACAAAACTAGATCTAGAGCTAAGTTATTAAATGTTTCACATAACACATAATTATTACTGATATTTTCCTGTTTGCTAAAGTGAAGCTGCTTTCAAACAATCTGTACTGTATAAAGCATTATATAAATAAATGTGGCTTAATGAATGATTACCTTGGCTTTATAAGCCTCGATGATTTTCATGTACTGCTGGATTTGCCTTCCAAGCTCTTCGAAAGCTTTCGGCCGCTCCTCAGCTTCCACGAATCTGTTTTGAATCGGCTCTCCCAGTTTCTAGAAGCAAACGGTTTTTTGTGTTTATTCCTTTTAATAGGGAACCGTTTCAAACTTCAACAAATCAGTAACACATCCACACCTACCTTCAACTCATTCAGTTTATCGATGTACACTTGTTTCTGCTGGTCCTCTCCTTCTTCGTACAACCAGTTTTCAGTGTCCTCCAGTTTCAAGGAGAAAGAATCTCGATCCTGCATTGAAAAACACTGCTTAATAAAAACAGCATTTATAAGTGCACCTTCATGAATGAAACCAAACGCATGTAGACACTCACAGCCTCGCTGACAAAGTTCTCCAGGGCTCCGTGCAGCTTGTCTCTCATTTCATAGACGTACTCCTCCACACAGTTCTTTGCATCGTTTCTTTCTTTCTCCAGCTTGTCCTGCATAATCATCTTCCCCTACAGGCAAGAAAACACAATGTCAGAAACCAATTCTTTAACCAGTCTTTAAATTTTTGTTTCACATTTCTGATTTAATAAATCGTTAACTTAAACGCACAAACCCACTGCAGTTCTGACATTAAAGGAGAAGTTCACTTCCAGAACAAAAATTTACACAAGGTATTTTCTCAAAAAAAAAAAAATTGCAACTTATATACTTTTTAACCACAAAAACTCATCTTGTCCCGTCCGCCTGAAATGATTTTAAAGTGATGGGAGTTTTTCAACATACCATAAACTGTCACAAACCAGAAGAAAAACGAGTGCTTAAAGTTAAAAAGAACATAAAAATATATAACCAACTGTTTTGCTAGATAAGACCATTCTTCCTGTAGAGCCCTTTAAAGCTGCATTTAAACTGCAATTTGCACGTTTTCCTGAAAAAACAGTTTCACTCATTTTATGATGTTAATATATAAAATAAAGAAGAATACATTTTCTTTCTCTTCGCTTTTTTATATCAGTGTTACATTGATATAGCAATTGAAATAGAGCAAATCACCTTTTGAAAGTATCTGGAGCACCAAATAACATTCGTGCCCACTACTGTGGCGCCAACTGACTATAGTGGTGTGTTCAAACCAAATGCGAATTTGGTCAATGCAAAGACGCAAACAGAGGTGAATTCGTGCTGGGCGACGCAAATGATGCAAAATGCATGGCGCGTTTGCAACAAACATGCGATATTTGCCTCAAATGCGCATGCCATGCAAGTTCAAAAATTTCAACGAGTGGAAAATTCGCATGATGCGTTCTCACCCAAGCCAATCAGCGGAGAGCTTATTGACAAGTCCAGTTGCATTATTGTAGCCAGAAATTTATAATATAGGTATCTGGAGTGTAGAAAACAATTAATATCAGTCGTAGTGGTAGTTGTATTTTAATAGCATGGCTACAGAGATGCTGTTAAAAATAAACTAATAATAACAATAATGTCAATGTATGTACAGCAGAAAAATTTAACACATTAATGCAGGATTAATGAGCTACTCATCCGCCTCTGGATGGTGCTGTGAACCCAGGCGTTTGGCTTTCCAGCGTATTTGGGACTTCAACAGCAGGTACAAAGCAGCATTCACAGTTCTCTCTATCATGGTTGATCGCGCCTTGCTGTTATTCGCGCGAGTGATGTAGAAAACATCCCACGAGTAATCTAGAGCGAGTGTGTTTGGTGTGAATGCACCATAACAGATTATTTGTCACTGAATCATTAATTCTAAAGATTTGTTAAAAAAAAAAAAAATAAAATAAAAAATTTATTTATGAGTGAATCATTGAATCCAATTTTTCTTACATATTTCATTTAAATTTAACATTTTTAATAATGCAGCAATCACAGCCTTTAGTAAATTACACACTATTGTACTTTAGTGCAAAATCATTACAGAGAAAAATCTCTTTTTGATAAGCAGGACTGGCAAATGACCTCGAGACGGGAATCAAACTCGAGCACGTGTGTGCTATATGGCGGCGTACTAACCACAAGGCTATTGTCGCTGACAGAATAATGATTGAAACATAATTGAAACATAAAAATTGTGATTCTCAATCGTGCAGCTTGATCTTCTCCTACAGAACGCTAATCAAATAAACTGATTGCTGTGGTGTGGCTTAAGTGCTTTTCGCATTGTGACATACCTCATTCTCCACAAACAGATTGAGCGTTTCACTGGCCAGCTGCCAGTTCAGGCTGTTCTCGATCGGCAGATCCACAGTCTTTGTTTTCACTTTGGCTTTCTTGGCTTGTGGAGGCTGCTCATTCTTCTTTTCCTCCTGTTTGTTTTCTTCTGTTGAAGTCTAAAGGTCAGAGTCACAGTGAATTTCCCATTGCAAACATTAAGTGCTGTAGAGCAGTGGTGAGGTTGTGGGTTTTAAAGGGGGAAAATGCTCCCATATCTTTGTTACTGATGTCAAATTGTGTCCGATCGAACTCTTTTGTTTTACCAATAAACAGTGATGCAGTAATCCAACGCGTGATGTCTGTTTAATCAATTGCAAGACACTTCCTATACTGTATATTTTGGTACCGTGTTGGGTTGCCAATGCAAAATTTGGGATTTTATGTGCCTCATGTAAGGGCACATATGAGCTCTACAATGCCATTTAAATTATTTCATTTGTGACCCTGGACCACAAAACCAGTAATACGGGCCAATTTTTTGAAACTGAGAATTATACATCATTAGGGTTGGGTATCGTTTGGGGTTTTTTCGATACCGGTGCCAAATCGATACTTTTAAAACGGTACCGGTGCCAAAACGGTGCCTGAACCGATACTTTTAAAAAGCCACAAAGTGGTGGATGACACAAGAATATATTTTTATTGGACAAAAAAAGTTCTTTAAATTGAACAATGTATTAAAAGTAAAAAAAAAAAAAAGAAGATGTATAGTAGTACTATACATTATTAAGTCAATGCAAAACGCAACAACAATAAAACCTAAGCCACCTAACCCAACTACAATAATTTAACAGCTTAAAATTTCAGAAATTCTTTTGCAGAAATATGACTATATGTGATGAGATCTGGGAAAACCCGTCGGATGTCGCGGTGGGACGTTTTCAGGAAATTCGTTTTTCATTAAATTATTATTCTATAACATCTTGTCTATCATCTCTGAAAATATCTCTTCGAAATTCACTTGTTTAGTGCAGAAAAATAGACATTTATTGCAGCAAGCAGAAATGACTGTCTTTCTCCTATGTTAAGAACGCGCTGCGGAGGTGCTTTCCCTTAACTCCACAAAAACAGTTAACCTGTCAAAATAAACCACGTAACATATTTAGTAAAGGCGTATCAGTTCACATTCTCCACCAGTCCTGTGTAAAGTACGGCAAGCAAAGTTATTTATTTATTTTTTATGTATTTATTTATTTTAACATCGTGAGATGGCGGAGCACAACAACGCCGTCTAAAGTACTGCAGCTGCTCACTTAACCGATCTTACTCGTCTCAGTCTGCCCAGTTTTGGTGATGTCAGTGCCCTAAATGATGTTACGGGCTATTTCACATCCAGAGATGAAGGATCGGATGATGAAGTTACTAAAGAGGAGTCCGATGACAGTCTGTTTTATCACAGTGCGCGAACAGTTGCGCTGCGCTCGCTTTTACTACAAGGTGCTGCATTATTTACTAAACATAAAATGGGTGATCAGCGGAAAACAAACGTTGTCTGTTTGTCTAATGATGCAGTAGCGCTGCTAACTTGACAGACAGCTCTCGTTAAACCCGTAAAGTGAAAGTGAAAGCCGTCTCACTTTAAAGCCGTTTTTCTCAAAATCCCAATCCTGAAAATCATCGCTATCGGCCAACCTAAGATAGCCATAACGCAGGTTATGTAAAAAATAAAAGTTTTGGAAAGGGACCTGTACTCAGCTTTCATATGGTGTCAAAACCTAAAAAAGGTAAAATTTCACCATGTGTTGGGTTTTCCTAGATCGCATCACATATTTGCCGTCTCTGGCAAAATACGACAGCTCTCCAGCTGATGTCTGCAAACTGTCAAACACGGTGCATCCCTCTGCTTTCAACTTTATTCCACATACCATCAAATGTTTCATGAGGTTTGACGCGTTTTCCCCTTCACACGCAACTGCTGTAAAACATTTGCTGCACGTTGCAGTGTCTGAATCATTTCTCGTGAAATATAGCCACACTTCAGAATGTTTAGTTTTTGGCATTTTAAGTTAGACGCGTTTAACGTAGCTTGCTAAGCTAACGGCAAACCACCTGCTGCAGTCAGAGCAAGTGTAACGATAGCTGCAGCATTCACGCGCTTCTCGGATGGTCTCATTTCCAGACGATTTGTGCTTTTAATTCGAAATGTGAAAATGGATAGTAACTACAAAGATGTCTTGGATTTCTATCATCAAAGCTTTCCGACGTTCACGTGAGTTTTCTCATTCAGTAAATAAATTTTCTGATCATTCTGACACCCCATGAATGCAGTATTTAAATTTAACTAGCGATCATGCATGTTGATGAATCAATGCTTCTACATCCGTGTCATAGCACCAGAAGACAAATATTTCAATCGACAGTTCAGGCATTTAAGTGGCACCGAAATGAGGCACCGAAATTCGCGTTCTGGTTCGGTCCGGTACATACCGGTCACATGGGTACCGGTGCCGTATTGGCACCGGGTTTCGGTACCCAACCCTATACATCATCTGAAAGCTGCATAAATAAGCTTTCCATTGATGTAGGGTTTGTTAGGATAGACAATATTTGGTCAAGATACAACTATTTGAAAATCTGGAATCTGAGGGTGCAAAAAAAAAAAAATAAAATAAATAAAGATACTGAGAAAAATCACCTTTAAAGTTGTCCAAATGAAGTTCTTAGCAATGCATATTACTAATAAAAAATAAATAAATTTTTATATATTTATGGTAGGAAATTTAAAAAAAATATCTCCATGGAGCATGACCTTTACTTAATGATTTTCAGCATAAAAGAAAAATCATTTTGACCCATACAATGTATTTGTTGCCTATTGCTACAAATATACCCATGCTACTTACGACTGGTTTTGTGGTCCAGGGTCACATTTTTGATTGTATGTCCCTTTTTTCTCTGTTTCTTTTGCATTACTTAGATATTTCACATGACAATAAAATCATCTGTCTGCCAGTAGAAATAAACAGGCAGGCTGCAATTGGAAATGCATGCATGTTGTATATTTGGTGTTGGTGTGCAAGTGTATTCACACACCTCCATCTCTTCAGTGTCTGATTTCTTGTCTGCATGTTCTTTCTGATCATCACCTTGAGCCTTCTGTACTTCCTGATCCACTTGCATCTTGTTCTTTAGGGAGCAAATACAACGAATGTTCACAGGTCTTGTAAACGACTACGGTCACAAACACACTCAAAAGCTTTAGGAGTCAAAATGATCTTTTAGCATGTGTACAGAACAAAGAGTAGTTCCTACCAGGGCTCGTTCAAGGAATGAAAACTAACAAAATTTTGACAGGAACAGAACCAGAAACAGGATGATATTTTATGTTGAGGCGAGTGAAATATAATGCCTATTACATAATAAATAATATTTTAGCATCCAGATATATCGCAAACATGGAAACATTTGGATTTGTGCCGAATGAGAGAAGTAGGCATCACCTTAAATCAATTTTAGATTGAATTTTTAGATTGATGTTTTTATAGCCTAAATGCATAGCCTTAACCACAGAATTTGTTGCGGAGAGAAGGAAACTAATAACTGTGTTTATGTTTGTAAACATTTTGCTTCTCCAGCATTTTAGCCTACATCATCTCTGAATGTAAAAATAAAATGCGACGTGAGCCTACGCGACTTATGTTTTTTTCCCCTCTCAAAATGCAATTTTTTAAACAATGCATCACACATTTTAAATATCTTTAAAAAAAAAAAATAAATACTTGAATGCCTTGAAAGCGTTAAAAGATTTTCTTCTTTTGTTTAGCGTCCTACATTTGGCCAAAATCTAGAAAAGATGATGCTGTATTGGCTGTGACTAAAGAGCAGAGGGTTACTTTGAGTAAAGAAAAAGCTGCTCCTTATATATAATAATAATAATAATAATAATAATAATAATAATAATAATAATATTATAGGCAGAGAATTAAAAAAAAAAAAAAAAAAAAAAAAAAAAACGACAATTTCAAAACAATACTAATAAGGAATGCAGGAACAGAAACATTAAAATATTGATTCTGCTCGGAGTGAACAGACTGAATTTTTTTTCGTTTTCAAGCCCTGGTTCCTACTAACCCAAACTCCTATTTATTTTTAATGATCTTAGAAACTTTTGATTTTGCATCTCACAAGTGTAAATGTATGGAAGATTATTTCTGCCTTAGAATAAAAAAAATAAATACATAAAAAAGGCAACTGCAACTTTTTAGGCTTAATTCTGACTGTTTTTCCCCTTCACACTTGGTGAGTTGTGGGTTTTACAATTTGCAATTATTTTTATAATTGAGTTTAGAACTTGCAAGATATAAATTAGCAATTTTGATAAATCAAACATAAAAATGGCTAACCGAACACTTAATCCAATGCACGCTGAAAAAGTCTAGCAAAACATTTTTTATTTCATAAACTGCATCGTGCAAGAAGTGCAGGGTGCATGCAAGTTAAAAACAAAGAAAAGCTCTGAAACGTCTGGTTGCTCGTGTTCATCTGTTTTTAACTCGCATGCACCCTGCACTTCTTGCACGATGCAGTTTATGAAATAAAGCATGTTTTGCTAGACTTTTTCAGCATACATTGGATTCAGTGTGCGGTTAGCCATTTTTATGTTTGATCCCAAGTATTCTTTTGGCTCTACACACCTGCAGAACAAGGATTTTCTTTTTCTTATTTGGAACGCTACAATTTTTTCAACTTTAAACAATTTAGAGAAATCCAAATTATGAGATAAATCCGCAATTACTTTTTTTTTATATTTCTACTCTGTAGCAGAATTAAGCTTCCGCTATGGTTATTACTGTCAACAGTATTAATTTCAGGAGCAACTCCTGTGTTCTGTACACAAACAAAATTCACTTCCACCCTTAAATTGATAATAATGCTTTTTTTTGATCCCTTAATGCAGGGATCTCCAAACTGCACAGTTTGGCTCCAACTTGACTCAACACACCTGGCTGGAAGTTTCTAGCATGCCTAGTAAAAGCTTGATTAGCTGGTTCAGATGTGTCTAACTGGGGTTGGAACTAAACTCTGCAAAACACCGGCCCTCCAGGACCGAGCTTGGGCACCCATGCCCTAATGTGATGGGATAGAGAAAGTATTATAAATTGCACTCGCAGTGATGACTTTACCTCATCCTCTTTGCCTGGATTGTCTGTCTCCATGGGTTCCTCTCCCTCCGCAGATTTCACAACCTCCACCAGGGAGGCGCTGGACACGCTGAAGACCCCGTGCACATTCACACGTACCTTCACCTTCACCTTGGCGCTTTCGCCAGACGGCTGAGGCACCACCTTCTGGATGTTAAACTGGCCTGCGGGCATGCAAAAATGAGTCAATAGGGTTGCACAGTTAATCATGATTTCTGCTTTTCTCGATTAAGCGTAATCCAGGTTTAATCCTTTTTAGGATTGCCGTTCTCATAGATACTTTTCTGCCCAGCGTTTTAATCTCCCAAACCTGGCAACCATGATGACAACATGGATAAACAAACATGTTAAGGAGAAAATATGTATGGAGCTTAGTGATATTTTACACTGTACTTTTAGAATAACCAGCATTTAATTATGACATTAGCAGAATTGGCTACCATAAAGTGAATATGTGCTCTAAATGCCCCAAGTAAGATCAGGAACATGTATCAATAAAAAAAAGCTTTGTTTTATAAGAGCAGAGCTGTCATGTGAAGTTGTGAAGCATGCACATACTGTAAAATAAAATGCAACCCATTTGTTTGTTATGAATATGTTTTGTTTGGAGACATGTGGACTAATGCAATGTACTTAATGAAGCAGCACCGTGCTAAATTCCAATTAAGCAAAGCAAAGAGCATTCCCAACATACCTATGGTAGGATCAGGATACGGCAGCTCTTTTGGATTGTTGTAATAGGCATCCAAAGAGAAAGGCTCCCTCCGGTAGAAAGTCAACACTTTAGAGAAGGGTGCGGCATGGTTCTTTGGGAAAACTTCGCAATCACTGCAGAACAAGACAGCATGTGACTATTAAAACCGTGAACTAAGTTAATCAATCTTAAGACGCTAAGAACCAAGAACACACCTGACGCCTTCATCAGCTGCTGAGGTCCACTTTAGAGAGATGGGGTAGGGAACCACGTCTGTGATGGAAAACTCGCGCACTTTGAAGGCGGGTGACAGGATTGCACACTGAGGAACAAAAAGCATTTGTTTGCAGGAAACACTGTAGTTGTAGCAGAAAAATGAACTTGCAAAGCAACATTAAAAAAAACTGCTGGTACAAACTATCACAGGTCACCAACATTGTAGAACGGCCCATATATTGACTTTATATCAGGCACAGGCCAACCCACAAGACTGGCCGTCAAAAAGACTATGTAGGTTGATCATTAGATGGAAGAACTAACCTGCAGCGCACATCCTCTTGCCACAGCCTCGTCCAAATTCAATGTTGTGCTCAGCTCCTTTCCGAAAAATTTGCTGATTCTTTCTTTGATGGCTGGAATCCTGGAGGCGCCGCCTATGATCTCCACTGCATAGATGTCCTCTTTCTTCAGTCCTGGTTATAGGAGGGAAACAAACAACACCACAGTTGCATCACTGCTTGACGGGAAAGGCACGCTGCTAAAAGCTACAGCGCTTGTACTTACTGGTCTGTTCCATGATGCTGCGCAACGGAGCCTCCACCTTGGCCAGCAGCTCTGTACAGAGCTCCTCAAACTTGGCTCTGGAACAAGAGAGTCATCAAGATATTATTAGACGTGGTATTTTAACGAATTATCCCCGTCTCGCATCATAACGCACAAGCGTTTTCCCGTCACAGCTCAGTGCCTAATTTACGCCGCTGACATCGAGCGCCCAGTTTAGCTGTTGGCATGTGGTCGCCTGTGGTTACAAACCTGTTGAGTGTGCCTGAGACGTCGATGTCATTCATGAAGCATTCAATGTTGAGCGGCAAGTCCGAGGAGTTGGCGCTCATGAGTTTCTTCAGTTTCTCGCACTCCTGGTAGAGCCGAACCAGAGCGCGGGGCTTGGATCGCACGTCCAGCTTGTACTTCTTCGCAAATTCCTCGCAGAAGTACTTGACCAGCACCTCATCGAAGTCTTTACCACCCAGCTCAGGGTCAAATGCAGAACCCAGAACCTATGATAATCAGTGAACAAAAACATTGAGGGCCATACTGTTGCTTCCAAATAGAATGTACAAAATTACGCATTTTAAAAACAGTTTCTTAAGAGACATCCATATAGTATATGCCAGCTCAAATTAACTGTATTTTAGGAATGTAACAATACTATCAATATTGTGATTTTATTATCTTGATATTATCATGGTCGCATGACAATATGAAACGACAGGTCTTCCGGACCTGTGGTTTTAAAAATATATTTAATCTACTTATTCTAACAAAGGTCCGGCGATCAGCTCATGAGCCGATGTTTTCCGCACCTCAGAACGGCTCTGTTCACAGTGAATGCAGTGAACTTGTTTATCGTATTTATCGAGTTTAGTGCGTGTTTGGGAATCTTTATTTTCACGTTTATTTTCACATTTGCATAGTTCCTAACATTTTAATGGGCAGATGATTACAGTATTTCACTAGATTTGTAGTGAGGCTGTTATTAATCAATGAAGCTGGAGTTTTCTATCAAAATAAAAGCTGTCTAAAATAAAAGTGCAATATGAATTGCTGATAGCTAGCAGTTCAAATGGGTAACATTACTGCAGTCCAAAACATCTTTCAAGTGTAGAAATTAGGGAAAAAAGAATAGTAATTTCCCTACTGTGGTGTAAAGCAAAAATAATATACCTATAAAAAATGTCTTTTTCAATTTTTACAGTAGAATATGGCTATTACTGTCATAGCAATAGCAATAATATAAAATCATTATCATAAATTATTATATTCTAATTTGTTTGGCTTCCTAAAACATCAGTGTAAATGCAATTAAGACTGAGACAGTATATCACAAATAAAAAGAGAGTTGAATCACCTTTAGGTTCAGGTACAAGTCAATTCGCTGACTTTCTCACTTAAGTTTACGTTTGTCTTTTTTTTTTTTTTTAATATATCGCAATAAATATGTGGACTTCATGTCGCGATTTTATTGTATTGTGAAATTTTGATATTGTTACATCCCAACACTCTTTTCTAGCAATGTAAATCTATGCTATCACTTTTTATTGAATTTAACACATCCTTGAATAAAAGTATTAATTTCTTCTTCTTCTTCAAAAAAGAATAGATAACTGATCCCAAACTTGAGCAATAGTGTACATTGTTATAAAACCTTTATATTTTAAATAAATGCTGTTTTTTTTAACCTTTTATTGATCAAAGAATCCTGAAAAAAAATATCACAGGTTCCAAAAAAAGCACTGATAATAAATCAGCATATTAGAATGATTTTTGAAGGATCATGTGAAATTGAAGACTAGAGTAATGATTCTGAAAAATAAACTTTAATTACAGATATAAATTGTAATGTATATTAATATGGAAAAACATCGTTTTATATTGTAATAATGTTTCCACAATATTAATTTTTTTCTGTATTTTTGATCATACGAACACAGCCTTGATGAGCATAAGAAATTTCTTTAAAAACCATTAAAAAAAATAAATAAATCTTACTGATCCCAAACTTCTGAGCGGCAGTGTATATAAATGTAAACTATTTAAAAAATATTTCAACTATTTAAATTTAGTTTAGTTCCTAAATTATGTGGGGGTCTATAGCGTTTATCAACATTAATATTACATAAAAACAATTTTTACTGTGATAGAGTCCAGATCTGTGAGCGTTAGCAGAACCGAAGGTGCCAGAATAAACATGAAACACATGTCAAACGCTGTCATCAAACGTGAAACAGCTGTGTCGTCATCAGAGCTTGTGCAGCCGGCTGAGCCAGCTGGCAACTCTCAAACTGTTCTCATAGTAATTACATGCGTCACAGCTATTCTCTGAAATGCTTTTTCTTTAAATGTATAAAAGCATATAGAAAGTGAAACTACAACTGAACTCACTAATCAAATTGTCAGTGAAATGGCTAATCTATCATTTTGACCCATGTCTAATAATAATAATAATAACCATAATAATCATAATAGAGTGAGCATTCCATTCTAAATTAATGTTATTTCAGTGTTTCCCCTACCATTATATTAGGGGGGGCGCCCCGCCCCCCCAACGGCACCCCCCGCCCCCCTTGAAGGTCAAGTTAATTTTGTTTTATTTTCGTCGAATAACGACAGAAGTAATTTATATATAACAGGTCTGTGCTTTTTTCTTTTATTAAACTAAATAGCATTATGTTATTTATACGATGGCATGTAATTTCTGTCTCAACGTTTGCGCGTTTACAATTGTCCTCCGTATCGCGCACGGCGGAGTTCCGCCCCGATGCGCGCGCACACACACACCCACCAGCGGACAGAGACCGCGCGTCGGAGAGTATGTCGCAGCAGGCAAAAATATCCGCGTTTTTTTTAAACGCTCCCAAGGTGGTGACGATGACAGCACGTGTTCTGCTGCGAGCAGCAGCCGGTGTAGCTTTCCTACTCCGAATCAAAGTACAGAAAAGAGCCCAAGTGCTGCATGTCCTGCCCCTGACAAGCAGCAAAAGTCTAGCCACCACAGAACGACAGGTTTTGACCCAGCTTGGCTGTCAGAGGGGAAATACTCCCCCTGGCTGTACAAGACTGATCTTGGTAAGTAAGTAAATACACACATGCATGAATGAACGAATTGATAAATAAATTGCTTAATTAATAGCTAGCTAGTTAGTTATATAGACAGACAGACAGACAGATAGATAGATGATAGTTAGATAGATACACTGATGTTTAGTGTTTAGTTCAGTGTACAGTTGTTTAGTTATTGTACAGTAATTGTTCAGACATTATAATATATTGGTATACTGCAATTAAAAGAAACATATAAACACTATGAAGTGTTTGTGTGAGTGTTTTGCCGCACCACCCATAACACCACAACCCCACCCCCCCCACCCCCCCTCCCAAGGCCATGATCCTAGGGGAAACACTGTATTTTAATATCTTGTATACATTATTATAAGTAATCTTTTATTTATTTATTTTTTACACCTACTGATTTTGGACAATTTTTTGTAATTTTGTCATGTGCTTTTACAATTTTTATTAGCTTGTTTATTTAAATATTACTACTTTCTCTTATTTATTACTTTCACTTTTAGTTTCTGTTTAGCTTTATATTTAACTTTTTTTCCAGTTTGTGATTTACTGTAGGTTTATTTTAATTAACAAAAATGTTTAATAGTTTTAGATTTAGTTAACACTAATGATTTAACAGTAATAACTGCCCTGAACATTAATAAATTGTAACATTTAAGAATTATCACCATAATCTGCATAATAAAAGTTTTTGGAGAAAAAAATCCTCACCTTCAACTTTCCCTTGTTAAAGGCACAGACAGAGACTTGGTAACCAGCATGGCCAACATCCACAAACACCACAGTCCTGGGCTTCTCCTCAGGAGCAGGCAGGTCCTGTTTGTAGATCCCATACGCCAGTGCAACTACAATTACAGTAAACACATTAAACTTTTAAAACCATTTTTTTTTACATGCTAAAAAAAAAAATCATTTATCATTTGTGTTCCACAGAATTAATACAAGTCTGGGATGACATCAAGGTGAGAATATTACGACATGATGGGTTCGGCATAAACAATGACAGAAGTTTAATTTTCAGGTGAACTAAATCCATCACCAGTACTTTACCTGCTGTAGTGTCATTCATGAGTCTGAGACAGTTAAGGCCTGCGATCTGTGCAGCATCCATGACCGATCGTCTCTCTGCATCAGTAAAGAAGCTGGGAACCTATGTAAGAGCATGAGGAAAAAACACAATAACTACTCATACTCATTACACAGTAACTACAATAGCTAAACAATAAAAACCATGCATAATAATGCAACATTCTGGAAAAAAACATCAGTGAAGTTACTCCTACAGACAATGGAGCAGAACAAACAGCCAGAGAATCAGAAAATTGAGAATGCACAACTCAAAAATCGAATCAAGGGACAAAAACGCTGACATAAGTTGAAGGCAGTGATGTCTGTCATAAATTAAGGCAAATGTACCCAAAACAGCTTTACATAAAATTATAACATCAATATATGACATCTTAATATCTTCATGCCTTAAAGTTGCATTTAGCAGATTAATCTTAGACGATAATATAGTTTACATTTTGCGATGATGCAAGCAATCAAGCCATTGAGATTTGCTATGTAGTATACATTGTCGTATGAGAGTATACTTTATGCACATAAGGTTTGACATATATATATATATATATATATATCTTTACAAAAGTGTACTGCATGCACGCAGGTAAAATATGATGTACTATATATCTAACTTTTAATGTACGGGCAATAGTAAAGATTACATTTCCCAAGAATAAAATAATCAAGAAGTTTAGTACTGGAGTTTTAGTAAACCCTGTTTGCACGCTTTCATCGTGCTTAGATTAACAAAAGTGTATATAACAGACACCAAATAATACTGTTGGTATTTGGAAATAAAACCTGCCTTTTCCCAAGTGCAATCATGGATATATGATGACATTATTGACTGCCTCATATAATCACAGCTCTTCCTGAAGATGACCACACTACTTTTTGCATTTTGCAGACATATTATGCAACTCTAAAGAAGAATATTTTAAGTATGTTTAGAAAAAGAGAACAGACGTACAGAGATGACGCAGTCTGCCACAGGTTTTTTGAGTGCAGCTTCAGCGGTCTCCTTCAGTTTGGTCAGCAGCATACCAGTGACCTGCTCAATGCTGAACACCTTCTCTTCCTCCATATACATGACCTGTGGGGACAGACAGCATGAATTACTGTGAATTAGCCACAGATAAATCATACAACTGAACAGAGAAGCTGTTATAACATACTTCTGACTATTTGACTTGATTAATGCTGTTTAATTAGTCTTACCTTAATACCAGTGGTTCCAGTTGGCATCTGAGCAAGATCATAGACCAGGCTGGACTTTGCCGCCTGTACATATGGGTCGCTGAACGCCCTGCCATGGAATCGTTTAAAACCCTGCACAGTGTTCTTGCAGTTCGTGACCACCTTGTTACGACAAAAACAGAAAATATCATTACACCTTCCATCCAGCCTGCAACGCAATGTGTGATTTTGCTTATCCAGAATAAATAAACACTTACCTGGCTTTTGGCGGCTGCCCCTATCGATCGATTACGAGGACCGAATGACACAAATGACCTGAAAAGAGCACATCATTAGCCACTACAAAGATTACAATTCAGTTTCACCAATTTCTTACATCTAATGATCCCAAAAAAAAAAAAAAAAATCAATGTTCTTGAAACGTCTACTTCATGCTCCTTAAAGGAACAGCTGAAAATTCAGGCCATCCAAGATTTGGAGAAATTAGGCATATTATCACTAGCTCACCAGTGGATCCTCTTCAGCGAATGGGTGCCGTCAGAATGACAGTCCAACGCCTAATAAAATCATCATAATAATCTACGCGATCGATTAACATCTTGAGACATGAAAAGCTGTGTGTTTGTAAGAAATCCACCATTAAGGTGTTTTAATTTTATACCACTGCTTCTGGTTAAAACGAGACTCCATGATCCATAACAACACTTCTTCCAGAGAACACGTCCATCTCCTGATGTCCTCTCACATCAAAAGCCTGCCACATATTTGTTTAGAGCTGTTTTTGCTTGTAAATGGTGCTTGATCTGTGCAGATTTTTCTCATTCAGACCAATGACTTTTTAACTGGAGGATGCCTTATAATGGATTATATATGTAGATTTGTAAAAATTTGTAAAAAATATCTTCATGATAGATTTGTTTTATACAAAACCACAGCTTTTGGCTTCATAAGATGTTAACTGATGGACTGGAGTGGTGTGGAATATTTGTGGATTATTGTGATGTTTTTATCAGCTGTTTGGACTCTCATTCTGACGGCACCCATTCACTGCAGAGGATCCATTGGTGAGCAAGTGACAGAATGCTACTTTTCTCCAAACCTGTTTACATGAAGAAACAAACTCATCGGCTCATCTCTCATCTTGGATGGCCCGAGGGCGAGCGTGTTTTCAGAATATTTTATTATTTTTAGGGGTGAACTAATGCTTTCAACTAGCACTCTTATGTTATACTGGTATAGCAACATTTCAAATGAAGCACATATTTAAATGCATTTAAGCAGTAATATAGTGAAATATTTTGACAACTGCTTTTTTATTTGAATATATTTTAAAGTGTAATTTATTCCTGTGATCAAAGCTAAATTTCCACCATCATTACTCCAGTCTTCAGTGTCACATGATGCTTCAGAAATCATTCTAATATGCTGATTTGCTGTTCAAGAAACTATTATTATTATTATCATCATCATCAATACTTAAAAACAATTGAGCACATTTTTGAAATTAAAAAAAAAAACCTTTTGTAACATTATACACTATACCATCCATAAGCTTGAATTCAGTTTGCCTTTTTTGGAAAAGAAATGATAGAAATTACTACTTTTGTTTAGCAAGGATGCCATAAATCAATCAGAAGTGATGATAAAAACTTCTATTTCAGATAAATGCTCAATTCATCAAAGAAACCTGAAAAGATTCTACTCAGCTGTTTTAACATAATAATAATAATAATAATAATAATAATACATGTTTTTGAGCAGAAAATTAGAATATTAGAATGATTTCTGAAGGATCATGTGATTGGAGTATGGATGATGCTTAAAAAAAAACAAAACAAAAAAAAAACACAAAATTACATTACTGCTCACACCCTGAGCAGAAGAGACTTTAAAAAACATTTTTAAAAAAATTGGACTGGTAGTGTATTACCTCAAGACATTTCCTTAGTGCAGAAACTGTTATTAAAGATCAATTAATATTTTAAATAACACGGTTAAAGTCAAGTAAACGCTACAGTGATATACATAACATATTAATAAGACCACAAATAAGAAGAAATGTGCAATGAACAGTTTTTCAGAGTTATGTTTGTCGGTTTTCCTAGCGGCCCTATTAAAATGTGCTAGAATGTTCCTGCGGCCGCCGGTGTGACGTCACGTCAGAAGCAGCAGCACGAGCCACGCTGTAGCATGCGGCTAACCGCTCTCCTTCATCACTACACTCACATCACAATGAAAAAATCCTGCCATTTAAATACTATACAGACTTACACATCATACTAATCGAACGTGCAAAATACAGCATCATAATTATAGGCAACATTATTCTGATATAGCGGCAAGAGGACAAAAAGCACGTCTTAACTTGTTTTATATTATTCAGATCAAATCTAATGACATTATGAAAGAAACACGTCCCGTTCACGTTCCACGCTTCTTAATGTTGATGTCATTGCGTTGAATGGATTTTGACAGGTCAATTTTACAACAGAGGGAAATACATGAGAGGTCTCTATTACAGTATCGACCAGAATGAAAGTCTTTGACTTACGGTGTACATCTGTCGCTGTATTCGTTTGCTACGGTCTCTATTCCACCGGCCCGGGCGACAGCAACGTAACAGCTCTGGAAGCCCACATCGAATCCCACCACTGACATCTTCACTGAAAATCACAATTATAGTCCGGCTAAAATACTGAATACTACCCAAAAGTACCCTTAAAAATTATAACAGTCACGGAGGAGCGTAGTTAAGCTTGTTAATCCTAAAAGCCGTGGTTAGCGCGATTTCATAGTTGTCGAATGCCTATTGACTAACTTGATGCAGACCGGCTGACTGCTACATGTAATGGGTAAAGCTGGAGTTCACGCCGAAGTCAACGGTTTTATCGCGAGAGTTCGGAAGTTCTAGATGGCTCTGGAGCTTTCCGTCAATGACGTAACCATGACGACAAATCCAGCCATTCGAAAGCGACAGATGAGTTTACTACATTAGGGTTATTACCTTCGACTAAACCAGACATTTTTGATAAGGTATATATTTTTTTAAATTATCAATATACATGGGAGTTTCATATTCATAAAATGATATGGTCAGACTCCAAACCAAATGTATTGTACTGCTTTACAAAACTGCACAAGTAAAAAGCAATTAGAGCGTATAACATTGTATGCAAATATGACATTATAGCATAATTTTTTTTATTTATTTATTTATTTTTTTTTGAAGATTATTGTATTATACTTTGGCACTAGTTTTGTGTATGTGTGTGTATATATATATATATATATATATATATATATATATTCTTGGCTATGGCATTAATAAATAAAAAATGTAAAAACATGATTATAAGCATTAACTAAAATAAATGAATTAACTTAAACTTATATTTTTAGCTAGCTGTCAAGGCAGTATTTCTCATTTTCTCAAAATTTTAGTTTAAAATATTTTAACATTTACACACACTACATAAAACTATATAGTAAAAACTATGACATAAAAATGACGCAATAAAATTACTAAAACTTTAATTAAATAACAATGTGAAAACTATAACTATGTAAAATATAAATATCTAATTGAAAATATTACCAAAAACTATAATAGTATCACAATGGTACTACAATAACACTTGTGTATATTTAGCATTTAGCATTAGCATTAAAAGATAAAATTTGCAGATTATAATGATACTGTACGACGATAATTATGAATAATAACACACTAGTTACCCTGTAATACACACAACATAATATGATCCAAAACCATTTGTTTTGACTTTCTGAATTATATATATATATATATATATATATATATATATATATTGTTTTTTGTTTGTTTTTTTCCTCAGAGGATGTTTAGTTTTTTAAGTCAATTTTTAAGTGAAAATGTAAAATAAAGGCATATTAAAAACCATACAAATGACAAAAACACAATATAACTTTAACTCAAATTAAACAACAGACAACAGAAAATATAAAATCTAATTTAAAATATGATCAAGAACTATAATAGTATTTCAGTGGTGCTACAATAACACTTGGGTATAATTATTTAATTTTAAAACATAAATATTGCAGATGATAATGAGATTGTACGACTATAATTATGAATAATAATATAATAACACACAACACAATATAATTGGAACCATTTGTTTTGACTTCCAGAATTGTGAATAAAAAAATATACATATATTATTATTAAGTTGGCTTGGGAAAGTCAACTCACTGATCTACTATTTAAGAATATTATCATTATTCTTCTTCTGAGCCAAATTTCGATATCTGTCTCCTCCTAGAGCTTTCAAGCTAGAACCACCAAACTCGGTCCAGACCTTCAGACTGGTCTGACTCGGTGTGCTGTATCTTTTCTAACTGATCCGGCTTACAGTTTTCGTAAACCAGACTATCAAAACCACCAAAAATCCCATAGACTTACATTGACGGAATGTTCAAATGAGCAACACTCTTCAAACTCCAACTGACAAAATTCAAATCTAAACTCCCAGAATCCCTTGAGCCTCAATCAAGCTTCCCTTCTATGTACTATTTCTAATCCATTTAGACTCATTTAAGCTTCCACTCTAATATTTCTAATATTTCTAATATTTCTAATCTATCTAGCTATCTAAATCATGCTAGCAACATGCTAGTAACATGCTAATTGTGTTAGCAACATGCTAATCATGTTAGAAACATGCTAGTAACATGCTAATCATGTTAGAAACATGCTAACAACATGCTAATCATGTTAGCAACATGCTAGTAACATGCTAATCATGCTAACAACATGTTAGTAACTTGGTAACAAGGCTAGCAACATGCTAGTTACATGATAATCATACTGGAAGCATGCTAACAACATGCTAGTAACATGCTAGTAACTTGTTAATCATGCTAGCAACATTAGCAATCATGTTAGAAACATGTTAACAAAATGTTAGTAACATGCTAATCGTGTTAGCAACATGCTAGTAACATGTTAATCATGATAGAAACATGCTAACAACATGATAATCATGCTACCAACATGCTAGTAACTTGCTAATCATGCTAGCAAAATGCTAGTAACATGCTAATCATGACAGAAAAATGCTAGCAATGTGCTAGTAACATGTTAATCATGCTAACAACATGCTAGTAACATGTTAATCATGCTAGCAACATGCTAGTTACATGCTAATCATATTAGAAACATGCTAACAACATGCTAGTATAATGCTAATTGTGATAGTAACATGATAACCATGTTAGAAACATGTTAGAAAACATGCTAGTAACTTGCTAATCATGCTGGCAACATGCTAGTAACATGCCAATCATGGTAACAACATGCTAATCATGCTATAAACATGTTAACAACAAGCTAGTAACATGTTAGACATGTTAGAAACATGCTAGTAACATGCTAATCATGTGCGCAACATGCTATCAACATGTTAATCAGGCTATAAACATGCTAGTGACTGGCTAATTATGCTAACAACAGTCTAGTAATTTTGCCAATTATGCTAACAACATGCTAATCATGCTCACAACATTGTAATCAGCCTATAAAAATACAAGCAACAAGCTAATCATGCTAAAACATATTAACAACATGTTAAATCTTGTAAGCAATGTGTTAAATCATGCTAGCTGCTTTCATACTTTTACAACTGCTTCAAACTTTCAGGCTAGGCTTTCTCAGGCCAACTTAAAGTTTGTTCTCAAACTTTACTCATCTAGTTATTATTATTATTCCGTAGGGGGTGTTTATGAAACTATAGAGAAAAAGCATTTATCTATGTGGACTGTAAATGTTTACATTAATAGACCATGCTTACCTTAATAGTCACCTTAATAGACTGTGTTGGCGGACAGACTAATTAAACAGAATTTAAAAAAATACAGACGAAGACTCTCCGAAGCTGTAGATGGCGCACTTTATTTTTCCAGGCTCGACATTAAACCGGACGACAGACTCGCACGATCGCATCCAAAATGGCGACTCCCATGCATAGATTGATCGCTCGAAGACAAGCGTGAGTTATTTTACACAATATACGAGTTTGGAGTGCATTTTTTACATTACATGTATAATGTATTCATTGTGTTAATTCGTCCTGTAGTCGTCTATATGAGTTTGTATTGTTTCAGTATCAAGTTTCAGGTCGTTTAGTTATGCTCCTACGGCTTTATCATCAAAACTCTCGCAAACGCGTATCTGTGATTTTTGTCTTGTTGTTCTGGCGAATTACTATGTGGCTTCTCGTTATTCCCACAGGGAGGCAAACAAACAACATGTTCGCTGTCAGAAATGTCTAGAATATGGACACTGGTCTTATGAGTGCACTGGGAAAAGAAAGTATCTTTATAGACCTTCCAGGACAGCGGAGTTGAAGAAAAAGCTAAAAGACAAGGAGAACAATCCTTCGGAAGATCTGGGGTAAGAAACACAACAAAGCACAACACATTCACATACATGTGTAGTCATTTTGAATGTATGAGTCGCTAATTTATAAACCAAGAGCCTACGATAATAACTCTTTTGTATATTACAAAGATTGCGAGTTCAGTAATCTCGTCTAGTTCTATTAGTATCGATTTTGTTGCAATTTAATTATGTTTTTAGACGGACAGCGACACCTAAAGGCGAAAGCGCAGAATGCAGAAGTGTACACTGCATGTATTGCTAGTATAGCAAAATAGACCACTTTATTCGTTTAGTTTGTCAGCCCTGCATTTTTAATTTCTTGTACGCTGTTTTGAGAAAAAAAAAGCCTGATATTACCTAATTTCACAATGGTGAGTTCAAAAATTTTCTTTCCCTCATTTTTGTTTATACATATAGTTTGGGATCAATCATATTAAAAAATAATAATAATAATTAAAAAAATAAATAAATAAAAATTTTATATATATATATATATACACACTACCGTTCAAAAGTTTGGGGTCAGTAAGACTTGTAATAGTCTTTAAAGAAGTCTCTTATGCTCATCAAGGCTGCATTTATTTGATTAAAATATAGAAAAAAACAGTAATATTGCAAAATGTTTTTACAATATAAAATAATGTTTTTTTATTTTAACATACTTTAAAATAGAATTTATTCCTGTGATGAATTTTATCAGCTGTTACTCCAGTCTTAAGTGTCACATGATCCTTCAGAAATCATTCTAATATGCGGATTTATTATTAGAATGATCAATGTTGGATAATATCAACAGCTGTGCTGCCATATATTTTTTGGAACCTGTAATTTTTTTTTTTCAGGATTCTTTCATGAATAACAAGTTTAAAAAGTACAGTGTTTATTCAAAATATAAATATTTTATAACAATGTAAATTATTTATTATTAACTTTTAATAAACTTTTAATTATTAACTTAATACATCCTTGGTGAATAAAAGTATTAATTTCCTAAAAAAAAAAAGAAACAGTAAAAATGTACTGACCCCAAACTTTTGAACGGTAGTGTATATATATATATATATACGGTATATAGTGTATATATATATATATATATATATATATATATATTATTATTATTATTATTATTATTATTATTATTATTATTTTATATTTATATTAAGAAGCACAGCTGTGTTTAACATTGATAATAAATCAGCATATTAGAATGATTTCTGAAGGATCATGTGACACTGAAGACTACAGTAATGATGCTGAAGATTCAAAAAATTTATTTTAAAGTACATTAAAAAAGAAAACTGATAGTTTTTTTAATATTATTTTTGATCAAATAAATGCAGCCTTGATGAGTAACTTCTTTAAAAAAAAATAATAAATAAATAAAAAATTTACAGATCCCAAATTTTGAACAACTCCGTGTGTGTGTACATCTCATTTGAAATCTTATCAAAATAACAAAAACAGTCAAAAAAGAAGTATTCAAAATGTGTCATTTAAATTCAAATTTGCGGGGAGTGGGAATATACTCCATTTATTCAACTTTAAGTTTATAAAAAAATCAATTTATGTGACTCTGAATGTAGTGAGACGCCCACAGATGTAGCAGAAAACATCTGGCTTGCATGTTTGCATTTTCCTCTGTCACTGCCTGTAATTCTGTCCATTTTTTTGGCATAAAGTAATGTTTTCAGAATTGTTCAGATGTGTGAAAATGGGCTGAGAACTGATCACAGGCTCAGATTCAGACAGGAATTGTGGCTTTGTGGTGTTTTTCTGCTTATTAAAGAAAAATGCAGCCTTTATCACCTTACAAATGCGTTGTTAAAAAAGTGTGACTTGCTTGAACAAAACATGCACTATTTTTGGAATCAACACCCCGAAATAAGTAGGAAACTAGTTTTGGATTTGATTCAGCAGATACGATGCAGGGCGGTGCTACTAGTCATGTTAAACGTCTGAAAACCTCACGTTTAAACTCTGCTTTCTTGACACTTTTTAGAGCTGGAATAATACCACGCGGTGAGAAAAAAGCAAAGAAGAAAAGGTGAGTCACTGACTTTTTGGGAACGCCAGTGTTATCTGTATAAACATGTTATGATTAACGCATGATTTATGCATAATATGCACTTTTATAAAGTGAAATTTCAGAGTGTTCTATCTATGTAATTACTTTGAGGGAACTGAGAAACTACTGTTTTTGTTGCATGCTGGTATAAATTTAATTAAATTGCACTTGTAATGTTTTGCACAAATATAAAGTTTATGGTATATTAGTATACGTATGTCAAAACAATAAATGAGTCAGATGCTTTGATCATACTCCTTGCATCTTTAAATTTATTATGATGATTTTTTTTCTAAATTATTTCAAAGTTTGAGCCCTATTTTTATTTTAGAAATATAATTACAAATGCATTTGAATTAAAGAAACGCTTGAATTATAGAATCTAGTGTTCTAATTGTTTATTTATACCGTAATGGCATATTATTAAGTAATAATGTTTATTAATAATTATTAATACTTTTCCATCACACCACTGGCCTGCAAAACCGTTATGCACAGATATATTTCCACATGAAAGAGGTGCAGAACAGAAGTGGAAAATGTCAGATTTTCAGTTCTTTTTTGGTTGTTCAAACTGCTGACATAACAGCTGATCTGTGCCACATGTGATGAACAAACGCAGATTTGTGCCACTGTGGTATAAAGTAGCACTTACAGCACATGCTGTTTTCTTTTAGGTCCTCCTCCAGTTCCAGCAGCAGCAGTAGTGATTCGTCCAGTTCTTCCAGCGACTCTTCCTCGGACAGCAGCGATTCCTCGAGCTCCTCATCCTCGTCTGAAGACAGCAGCAGTGACAGCGAAGACAGTTCCAGCCCTTCCTCCTCTTCCTCCTCATCTTCCTCCAGTTCTGACTCTGATTCCGATTCCTCAAGCAGTTCTGATCAAGGCCCGCCAAAGAAGAGAAAAAAGAAGAAATGAGCTTCCAGTTCATCTGATTCAAATACAGAACTCGTATCATATACATTGACAGTACAGAAAACACTCTGGTATTGAATATGTGAGAGGGAAGTCATGTATGTAAAGAAAATGAGAGGTGTATATTAATATTGTCATCATTCTTTTGTAAAATGTGAAAATCAAACATCCACTGTTACATTTACATAGTACAACTTTGTTTTCTCTCTATAGCGGAGTGCAGCCATGTCTCAAGCTGTTAAAATACTGCAATGATTTATTCATTCATACTAATACCATCTTTTTTTTTTTTTCATCTTTTTGATCATAAATTCTTTTTTTTTTAAAGAATGACAATTAAGAGGCTAAGGCATATTAACATGGTCTTAATTTTAAGATGGTCTTATGAAATAAACAGATTTCTTACAGAAAGAAATGTACCTATTGTGAGATATGATGTAAATGCGTAATTATCAGTATCAAATAATCTGTTGAAATTTAATCGCATCTAAAATTATTTTTGCTTACATATGTGTGTTAAATACATACATGTATGTGTGTGTATTTATATGTATGCATAAATATACACAGTGTAAGCGCACATCATCACGAATAATCTATTTGACATGTTTAATTTATTTATATATATTTAATCTATTTTATATATGAAATATATCTAATCTAAATTATATGCAAGTATAAATATATATACATATTTTTTAAAATACATACATGTGTATTTATATATGCATACTAAATACACTACACACACATAGCATGTAAATGTAAACTTTTATTTTGGATGTGATTAATCGTGATTAACCGTTTGACAGCCCTGTCATGTTTATACTGTAGTATATGCCATCTATAATAACGATTTAGTTATTGTGTCAAAGGAACATACAAGGAATTAATATTTGAGATATTTTGTGTATTTATATATATATATATATATATACATAAATATACACAGTACACGCACATATCATCGCGATTAATCTATTTGACAGCCCTAATGAAAACATTAAGAATTAGGGCTGTCAAATGATTAATCATAATTAATTACATCCAAAATAAAAGTTAATGTTTACTTATTATGTGTGTGTACTGTGTATATTTATTATGTATATATAAACACACACATACATGTATATATGACCATGGACCATAAAACCAGTCATAATTGTCAATTTTTTGAAATTGAGCTTTATACATCATCTGAAAGCTGAATAAATAAGCTTTCCATCGATGTATGGTTTGTTAGGATAGAACAATATTTGGTCGAGATACAACTATTTCAGTATATGGAATCTGAGGGTGGAAAAAATCTAAATATTGAGAAAATGGCCTTTGAAGTTGTCCAAATTAAGTTCTTTGCAATGCATATTACTCATCAAAAATTAAGTTTTGATATATTTACAGTAGGAAGTTGACAAAATATCTTCATGGAACATGATCTTTACTTAATTTCCTAATGATTTTTGGCATAAAAGAAAAATCTATAAATTTGACCCATACAATATATTTTTTGCTATTGCTACAAATATACCCCAGCGACTTAAGACTGGTTTTGTGGTCCAGGGTCACATATATTAAGGAAAAATATTTTTTTTATATATGAAATGTGTAAATTATATATACAAGTATAAATATATATACATGTATATATATATATATATATATATATATATATATATTAATATAATAATTGCAAAAAAAAAAAAAAAAAAAAAATTAAAATGAGGGCTGTCGAATCAATTAATTGTGATTAATCGCATCCAAAATAATTTTTTTTGGTTTGCATAATATATGTGTGTTATATATGCATGTATGTGTGTCTATTTATATGTACACGTAAATATACACAGTATACATATCATGTAAATTAAAACTTTTATTTTGGATGCGATTAATCTGTTTAACAGTCCTAATTAAGACGTTAAGAATTAGGGCTGTCAAACGATTAATCACAATAATTACATCCAAAATAAAAGTTAATGTTTAATTATTATGTGTGTGTACTGAGTATATTTATTATGTATATATATATGTATGTATATATTTATTTTTTTAAATATACACATTTCATGTGTGTGTGTTTCTATATACATAATAAATATCCACAGTACACACATATAGAAAATAAACAAACTTTTATTTTGGATTGATTATTCGCGATTAATCGTTTGACAGCCCTATGTTTATACTGTAGTTTATACAGTTTGTAATAACGATTTAGTTATTGTGTCGAAGGGAACGTACAGGGAAATAGTATTTGAGAAATCACTAAGTAGCAGTCGATTATTATTTTTGATTAATAAAAAAACGCACGTTTCATTGTTGAGCAGCAGCAACAATTAAAAGTAAACTCTGCATAAAGGTTTTTAGACACAGTAGAAACTGAAATCGTTAAAAAGTGCTGAGGTGTCTACGAACGGCTAAAAACGCTGTCTAGATAGTCTGCACTCTGGATTTGAGACGCAGCCCCTCTCTGAGAGGACGTGCTCGTCACGTGACTAGGTTAGTTTACGAAGCCGAAATCAGCCAGAGACGCGATGATCTCCTAAAAATGATCGTGATCTGCTGGAAAAATCTGTCCGACACAACCATGACGAGCAGACGACCATCGGCGGTATGGCTCACTTAAACGAGCTGCGTCTTGTAGAGCATTTACGTGTTTCTTGTTGGTGGGTGACACATTTATTGGGACGCTACAGCAAATCAGTGTGGAAGCGGACAGAGACAAAGGGAAAGGCTTTCATAGCTAGAATGCTTCGGGCCTAAGAAGCCAAGAGGTAAGTGGGCCATAAATGGGGCGATTACATAATAGAAAAGATTCACGCTTACGCACATACAGTAACATCCGATCCTTTATTCATGAGAACAATTGTAACAAGTTGTTAACGAAGCAGAGCTCGCGCTGTGTTAAAGTGTTTCGCCAACATGCGAGCTGTCCAATCCTGAACACTCGCTCATATGCCATCGACAAAGCATTCCTAGAAACGTCCTTTTATTCTTTGTATAATCAATTTTCGATCAGAATTCATCGTGGCCAGTTCGTGATTGCAAACGCATCATGAGAGACTCCCGTGTATCACATCTATCAGATGTAGCAACGCTGTAAGATGCAGTTTTTGGCACTTTCATTACTAGAAACGGGCTTTTACGTAATTTCAGTTTATTCAACTTTTTGTAAATTCAGTTCGCGGATTTTTCCATCTACACATCGTTAAATGCTAATGGGAGAGTCACGTAAACACACTAATTTCTCTCAAAATACGATTATTATTAATCATAAATAAAAATAATATTGTTATATTCTGTTCACTTGTTACGTTTTTTGACTGTGACGTTAGTGCTTCAAACGACGGACGTCACTGCGTAACAATGTTTCACCTTCCGCTGAAGTAGTTTGGCGTCACCAACTTGACAAAATGTAAACACGGTCCAAACAGCGGTAGCATTACGAGATTGTTTCATATATAATCTCCGTTCAGGTGTTGTTGTGCATACTAAGTCACTAGCTGAATTAGTCATGTTATGTGGGATTAACTGAGTAATATAGAGTTGTTTAGGTGTGACTATATTTGAGAGTGTTTGAACACTTGACTTGACATTTGTCAGTGTTCTTTATTCTTTGCATGTTTTTTTTGATGTACCATCTTTGGTACTTCCTCCATGTACTTTTAAGGGCAAACCTATTGCATTATCCATGTTTGGAGGCCATTTTAAATAAGTAGCTACAGCAGGAACAAGTTCGGAGCTGCATACTACTCCATACTGTGGTAGAAAGTAGATATGCTCTGCATATTATGCAAATGTTCTTTTTGCACTGAATACTCGGATTGCTTGCTACATTTGTAATGTATTCCAGTTTCTCCTGCTGCCCTGCAAAGTCTACTTCTTAGGGTGTTTGTCTTAGTGATTAGAAGGTGTGTATTCTCAGTCCGAAGTGCAACGCAAGAATGCATCAGAATCTTCAGTGCTACACAAAGTTTTGAGAAAGCATGCTAAAAAATTGGGTGAGAATGAACGTTCATGTTGGTAGTGGTTTCTAGGTTGTTGTATGCAAGTATACAAAAATGCACGAGATAGCCCTTTGAGTTATAATATTAATCAGTGCAAATGTTTTCAACATTAATAATAAATTAGGATATTAAAATGATTTCTGAAGGATCATGCGACACTAAAGACTGGAGTAATGATGCTGAAAATTCAGTTTTGCATCACAGGAGTAAAATATATTTAATTATAATATAATTATAATTGTATATTAGAAAAAGAAAACCATATTTAAAATTGCATTATTTAAAAAAAATAAAAAAATATATATATAAATGTTTTGTAATGGTGTGATTCTCCTGATTCAAACAGTGTTTTTTTTTTTTTTTTTTTTTTTTTAAATCTATATGGGTGAAAATACTTCCAGAACCAGGGCCGCTAAGAAGTAAAATCCTCCATTACTTTTATCTTATTTTTCTTGATTCATTATTGTTAAATGTTAGCACATTTTTACACAGTCTTGATTAAAAATGGAACATTTCTGCTGGATTCCACTTTCAGAAATAATATAGTTTCACACAAACTTTTGAAGTATATACTGTGCAGTATGCCATCCAATCATTAGCCAGCATGTTGCTTAAATTCACTGCGTAGTTTCCCAACTGACTCGTGCAGATCCGCAGGCACCCGGCACTGATGTAAATCTTGAGCTGGGACAGACCTTGTGCTGCTTATGTAACCAAACTAAACACGCACACGTTCCCGCTGTCTCTGACTCCTGTCCTGAACGTCGTCGCCAGAAGATGTGCACGCAGAGGAGAGCACGATGTTCATTGATAAGCCAGTGACAAAAGGTGTATTGTTGAGCTCGACACAGCTTGTGTATAAATACCGTTATGGGTCTTGACTCTCTGCAGGGCTTCCTGTTTCAGTTGTGGTGCGTGGCTTGACCATTTCCTCTGTCTGTGTTTATGACAAGAAAGAATGTGGTTGACACCTCGCAATGTTTTGTCAATGTCAGCTTCTACAGCATGTTGGGATCGAACAGGTTGTACTACAAGTTCCTTTAGTTTTAAGAACCGCTTTTGTTGTTGTTATTATTTGCAGCTTCGACAGCTGGATGAGGTCAGATGAGCTGAAAGCATTCTTTTACTGCAGTAAATTCCCAGTTTGTAAAAGGAGCAAAAGCCTGTTTTCCAAGATACAATTGACCATTCTTATTGCTGTGCCTGAGGCCTGTGAGTTTCCTGTGCATATAATATGGAAAGTTTTACAGATGATTGAGTTACAGTTACAGGGGTCATGCATAGAGAAATCAACATTCTTTGATCTTTTAACACAAGAGGTCATTTACTTGAAAACATACTGTGCAAACTCATAGCTGAGTTTTTATTTATTTTTTTGTTCTTTATGCACAAGCCCTGTTCATTCATAAAGTCTTTACTGGTATATTACCGTTAAGAGATCATGTGTGAACCGATCCTTTCCAAAAAAATACCAGTACGTTTGTTCTGACAATAACATTACTAGCAAAATACCGGTAATGAAGAACGAGATTACCAGTATGAGCATGAATGATTTCACAGTGCACTGACATAAGACACCTACTCTTGATCAATCGTAACTAGGGCTGTCACTAACAATTATTTCGATAATCGAGTAATGTCAGTTATTCTGACGATTAATTGAGTAATTAATTGAGATAATATAATATTAAGGTGCGTTCACGCCATGTCGGAATTCCCGTAATTACGAGATTCCAACTTGTAAAAAGCATTCACGTCCTCGTAGAACTTGCAATTACAACTTGTGAACTAGGAGTCTTCTGAGAGCTACGACTTGTACCACATGACCACTGTACCACCTGACCATCGTAGGCTCTGTTTAGGCGTTGATAGTGTTGCCATAGAAAATCATAATACCGAGTCTGAGGACGTGAACAGCTCCGAGTAGAACGTCACATGTTGTCATCTCGAATTTACGGTAATTCCGATATGGCATGAACGCAGCATTATATTTTTATATATATATAAAATAAATATAAATTACTCAATTAATCATCAGAATAATTGACAGATTACTCGCTTATTGAAATAATTAGTAATAAAAATAGAGCAAAGTGAACAATAGCCTTTAAAATGACTTAAAATACATATGGCAATAATAATTAGTATTCAAAGTATCAAAAGCAAGTAATCATATGGTTTTACTGAACAAAACTGTTAAAATACAAAATAGAGCTAGTGCACATTATGCATTATAACAAATGTAGAGGGCACCAACGCCCTGACCAGAGGTTGCGCTAGACTTTTTGACGGACAGGGTCATAAAAATTCTGTCATAATCTATTATTAACTCTTTCTTACTCTTTATTGCACAATGTAATCTGTTTAATATTGATTTAGCATCATTTAATTCAAATGTCCACTCATTCTTTAATATTTGGACATTTCTTTTTCTTTATGATAGAAAAGCTACAGCCACTGTAATTTCTTGAATATGTGAACATCAAAACATGTAATCGTAGAGTGAGGGTTTAAACTTTTATTTTGAAATCGTGATGAACAGTTTTAGAAAGATAATAATGTTTTCTCCTGTGTTTGTATAGGTTTATAAATGATTTACTTTACAAATCTGATAAAATAGCATATGTTGCGTTCCCAGTTGAATGTTATAATAAATTCAAACTCATCGTAATACACTGTAAAACAAAACAAAACAAAAAACTTAAAATAAAGTTGTTGTTTGTTAGTGCTGCCTTAATTTTAAGTTTACTCAACTCAAATATCCAGGTTTTCATGTAGTACAACTTAACATTTCATGTTGACTAAACTTAAAATTTTAAGGCAGCACGAACACTTAAAGTTGAAACTTTTTTTTTTTAAGTTTTTTTTTTTTTTTTTTTTGCAGTGTATGCAGGGATGGAGTTTGAGACGCTCCACACATGTAAATGATAACAGTTCATGTAGCAGCGTTTACTGTGAGCGGAGCTGCTCTGAGATGCACGTATGTAACCTGTAAATCATTAAAGCACGTATTAATTGAATAGTAGTGTTTGTGAATCATTGCAGCCCTAATCATAAAATTCTGATACCAGTGATGCATTTACACCGTGCTATTTACGGAAGTTGAAGAAAAGTCAACTAAGATGTCTCTGGGCCAAAATCAGCTCAATAAATGTGAATATTTGACAAAAAAAAAATGAAAATTTCAACAAAAACACTAGCAGCGTTTAACCTTCCGTGTTTACAAACACAACACCACGAGGTGTAGCCATTTAGAGGTTGTTTCTGGTTAATGATGTCACAGAATTTACAGGTATTTTGAAACTGATGTGTGAATTGTGCTTTACCGGTAAACAAGACGGAACGTCTTTGCCTGTGTGAACAGCGCATTTTTGTATTTACCAGTAAAGCCATTTTAGTAATTTTACGGCAATTTACTGGTGTGAAAGAGGCTATTATCATATTATCATATGTATATTTAATAAAGATGCAGTGGCGAACTCGATATATCGCAGCATAGTTTAAATTAGTTATTTCTGTTGTTCACACATGATTTGACAAAGTTTTTGTTTTATTTATTTATTTATTTTTTTTGCGTCAAATTAGATATTTATTAGACGTTTATTAGATATTCAAACCCTTGTATAAAATGTGTGTTTGCTGAATGCCGATTATTAGACAGAACTGTTAAATAAATGTCTATGCTGAGACATTAGGCCTGTTTTCAACACTTAATGGCCAAACAGAATAACTTAATGGCTGATGACGATATTAAAAAAATAGTAGTTTTTAAGGTGTTTAACGTCTTAGTTTGCATTAGGCCTAAGGCTTGACATTGTTTTGTTTACTTTTAAGTTTACTGTATAGACTACTGTTCAAAGTGTTATTGAAGTTGACAAATTATGCAACTTTGGAAAAGTCGGAGTGTAGCGACAATCTCCAGTCTCAGTTCTGTGATCATAAAGCAGTATTGCTATAATAATTTGTGTCAGGAGTGCAAATAAAAATGTGCAAAAGCAAAACTTCATACCTTTAGTATGTAATAGCTATTGCAAGATGAATCCATTGTGTCACACTTGGCTAAACGGTTTATGAAAAGGAAGTGAGAAACACTCTATTTAGTACACAAATGTGTTTAATCCAAGAAATATTTTTATGTTCTTTATTACTTACATCAGAGTTTGCTCTGGAAGATTTACCCTCTAACATCATTCGCCAAGACATTATGCAATCAGAACATTTTTTTAACCATAAGTAATCTTGCTTTAACAAAAGTGGGTGGGGGGGGTTTGAGAGAAAGAGATTTTTTTTGCTGTATATTGCCAGGCGTTGGCTTTGTGGAAAATTTGTCATGTACAGAACATTTACTAATGAGAATACAGTTCCAACAGCATTTATTTTCAGCATATTTTCCCCTCATTCTGCACTGGACCATTCACCAGTGACTTTTTATTGATGTTTTTAAATGAAAAAACACCTTTAACATCATAGTTTATAATCATTTTAAAATTTAAAAATGTGGTAGAATTAAAACAGAAACACATTGATTTGTTGTTTTTTTAAGTCTAGTTATAACATCATGAAATTACGTCAAGTAAAGTTTGATCCATCAGTACACAAAAATTGCTTTATTTTGAAAGGATGTTGAGTTAGTGAACTCATTCTGTGAAGGATTTGTCAAGCCAGTTTAAACAATTAGTGTAAATGAATCATCGTTCTTGAATTCGACTACACCGGCGCTGTGTTGGTTTTAGCGTGTGGCACGTGAGGACAGAACAACAGAATCAAAGGGCGTCCACTGTTTTAGTTTTCTCTCTCATTAAATTCAGACTGGAAAGTTGTGTTTATCAGTATAATTGAAGGACGATGCATTTTTATGCCGTGCCAGTGGAGACGGTCAGTTTTAAACAACATATTGCCCAGATTTCTTTCATGTTATGGTTCACTATCAAAATTAGATTAGGTTTGCTGTGGAACAATTGTCATTTACAAAATCACCCCCCTTTTGGTGTGAGTTTTCCCACTTTTTTCCATCCACAGCATTCTTCAGAAACGCAGACTAAAAAAAAAATCAGCACATGCACCAGGCTCTGGGTTGGTTGCTTTGTGTGCGTGACTCTGGCACACACCCTGAGCATACAATCCTGAGAGATATCGTCATATATAAAGTCAAGAAATGTCTGGCCGGCTGTTCACTTAACACCAATTCACAAATTCAGTGTGGAATTGAATAAATATGGAAGGGCAGGTACGTTCTGTAAAACGGTGTTAATTTTTTACAGTTGAGTGCAAAGGGCTCTTTAAAGAAGTTAATATTGCACAGATGCAAGCGTGTGTGGGGGTGTGTGGTTTATTGCAATGCAAGTAGCATTGTTTTTAAAGTCAGCTTTAAAAATGTGTTGTTATCTATAGTAATACGTTAGTGTTCAATCTGACATAAGTGCTATATTGTCTCTATGCTTTGAACTTTATACATTTAAGACAAGCTCTTTTTTTCAGGCATAATAATAATTAATGAAATTGGGGTACATTACATATACATTTATTCATTTAGCAGGCTAGAATGTTGTCCAGAACTAAGGAAAATATTGCTTTACTGCAACTAAAATGTGAAAGAGATCTCTCAACTGCTTTAATGTATTTGCATTTTAACAAAGGAAATGAAAAACGTACAATTTGGTTATACCCTTAAAATTTTATTTGCATGTTACATAACCGTGCATGTCCTCATTTAAAAGTTTAAAGGGGTCATCGGATCCTAAGTTCACTTTTTCATGTTGTTTGAACATTAATGTGTGTTGGCAGTGTATGTACAAATCTACCCTATAATGATAAAAATCCATGCAGTGGTTTTTAATTAATCTGTAAAAATAATATCCCCTTTTTCAAATCGAGCCGTTCTCAGATGCCTGTCGTTGTGCTGTCACGCCCACAATAGTTGATTGACATGAGCTCTTACCTTAGATCAGCTGTCACAGTCCAGTAACTTTCATTGTTTCGATGCCGGAGCAGGGATGTAAGTTAGACAAGAATATCTCAGATTGAGCGATTGAGGTGTTGTGTTGCTGGATGTAATAATGAGCATAGTGGTCGTCATTTACTCCCGACATCTGAGCCGCTGAAGATGCAGTGGATTACATTTGTTTGTGAAGGGAATGCGCCTCCCGATCTACATATATCTGTCTATGTTCGCGCAAATCATTCATGATCCAGCTTCACTTACAGCAGAAGTGTGTATAAGCGTTTTTTATGAATCTTTGCGATCGCCTTTCCTTATAACGTGGTAGTTAGGAAGTTTAGCGGCTAAAGTAAACAAGATCGTCATTCCACAGCGAGAAGAGAGGGGCGGGGTGAACAGAGCTCATTTGCATTTAAAGCAACAACCCCTTAGAATGAGATGATTTTTGCAGAGCTGATTTTGACAAGGTAAAAAGGGTGTTGTTTTACAAAATCATTGAGAATTTTTAATCAAAGTATATTAGAGACTTTTCATTAAGACCATAAAGAATCATTTCAACTTGTGGAAAATGGGCATCCGATGACCCCTTTAAGGATCTTGTTAACCTCACTGGAGAAGATGTTGGACGCCTGAGGCGTTTTGATTTACCTTCTTAAAGTAATCAGTGCTCAGATTGACAAGCAAAAATGGTCCATTTACCTCTTTCAGTACTGTAACAATGTATGAAGTCACATTCCAACCCAGCAGCGTTCTGTTGGTCAGCATGGATTAGTAATAATGAGCAGTTCACCAATTGTGTGGGGAAATCATTCACCCTCACGTGAAATTACCTATCACATGGATTCCTATTGAAATGACTGGATTCTGCTAATGGAAATTTACTAAACAGCCATAAATGTGACTGCACTTTAAGCTGTTCAGTGATAAATAGGATATAAAAATATAAAAGTCACAATGGTGCTGCCAGCAATATAAAATTAAGAACCACATGAATTTAATTCTTTTTTTTTTTTTTTTTTAGATTGTTTTAATGCCATTAAGTTGTCAAAGACATCAGACTAGTGTCAACCTATGACTTGTACAAGTGTATGAGAGTTCAGATATGCTATTAACGTCTCAAAAATAATTATCAGTGTCTGAGTCATGTTCTAGTTAAAAAAAAAAATAATAATAATAATAATTTTTGTTTTAACACAATAACATAAGAAGGACAATCATATAGATTTATGAGAAGGGGTCAAAGGTCTTTTTTTTAATAGTTGATGTATTTTTATGCTCCATCCTAAAATGTTTATTTAGGTGTTTCATGGCATTGAATTAACAACAGGGTGAAGAATTAACATTTAAAAAACTTTGTAAAAAAATTATAGTCATTTTTATTTATTTATATATTGTATACAACAGATTGTTTCAAAGCTGCTTTACAGTATTAAATAGGAAAATAGTGTGTTGATAATGCAAAATTATACTTGACTAACAAGAGACAGCTCATATCTGCCTATTTTAGGATACATATTTGAAGGCTAATTACCATCAACCCACTTGGTTTAGTAAAGTGTCTTTGTCTCTTTGTTCACATATTTTTTTTCCCCTAGCGTTATGATTTTCCCCCTAGAATTATACTAAGTCACTATGTAAAATTAAATGGTTTCAGTTGAACTTCTTCAAACATTTGTTCCTATCATTTCAGTGTGTAATGACATGATGCTATTTTCAAAATAAAAGGTTTGGCATGAAAATAAGTTTGTAGAAGGTTAAATACCATTACCAGTAGCCTATATGTTCTTGTTTTATTTGCGTTGAATCTATTTAAAGGTATAGCTCACCCAAAAATGAAAATTACCCTATGATTTACAAGCCCTTGAGCCATCCTAGGCATATATGACTTTTTTTCTTTCAGATGAATGCAATAGGAGTTATATTAAAAAAATGTCCTGGCTTTTCCAAGCCCTATGATGGCAGTGAATGAGTGTTAAGATTTTTAAGCCCATAAAAGCACATCCATCCATCATGAAAGTACTCCACGTAGGCAGTCTTATGTTTTGCTCTCTGATTAAATATGGATATTTACTTACACAAACGCTTCACTTTGCTTCAGAAGGCTTTTATTTATCCCCCGGAACCATGCAGAGCACTTTTATGATGGATAGACGCACTTTTTTGGGCTTGAAAATCTCAACACCCATTCACTGCCATTATAAAACTTGGAAGAAACAGGAATTTTTTTTTTAATATAACTGTGTTTGCCTGAAAGAAGAAAGCTGTATACACCTAGGATGGCTTGAGGGTGAGTAAATCATTTTCATTCTTAATTTCTCTTTAATAGCAATTATTTATTTTAGAGCAAAAACATATAGATATATAAGCTATATTTTCCAGTGGTTTAGAGCTCACTTGTTGTAATCACTTCATTCACACTTTAATTTAGAAGCCAATTCTCACTTTTAATTAACTGTTAACGTGTATTTCGCCTCATTAAACACCTAATTTGCTGCTTATTAATAGTTAGTAAAGTAGGTGTAGTAAAGTAAGGGATCTATAATATGCTCATTAATAAGTGCTAACAAACAGCCGATATGCTAGTAATATGCATGTTAACAACAGCTAGTTAACAGTGAGAACTGGTCCCTGCACTACAAGTGTTACTGTGACTTCAAAATCCTACATTTTCTAGAGTTTTTGATGACATGAAATAGATCAAAGTGCAAGCTATTTTTATAACACCAGGGGCCCGTTGCATAAACTGCTTAGACTGAAAAGTTAGTATGGTAAGACTGCTCATGGATGGCGTAATTCACAAAGCAAGACTGATTAATATTTGCCTATCTGGTAGTTGGTCATACCAAAGTCACAGACTTAACATACTAGCTATGTTTATGCCAGACAGAATTGTTTTCGGTGATTCCTATATTGCATCTAATTGCCTCATCACCACCTGGGTTTACAAATGTTTTTGACGTGCTTTCCCTGTGGACTCTGAGAAAAGCTGCATCTGGCCCTTTAAGGAAACTGACGTTGATGATGTTGGCTCAGGCCCAAGTGGGGGAGGGCACGTGTTTACTGAGAGACGGCAGCTGATTGGCTCCTGCGACTCTTAACATCACAGAGGGGAGTGACTCACTGGCATAAAATAACATGTCCTTATAAGGGCGCTGGTGGACTGCACCATTCTCCACAGCACACAGAGGGGTGTTTGCTCAGCGAAAATATTTATGTAGATAACTTGTATCTTCGTGTGGATGTAATATTGATAATGTAGAAGGATGAGTTGTTTTAATAGTGTAGGCTTATGTGAAATAAGCATGGTATGTTATACGTTTTTTCATTTGATGGTCCAATGGTTACTAAGATTTGTAGATTTGGTCTAGAGCATCTAGCAGTCCTCACCTGTATGTTGTAGCCGTGTCTCCTCTGTTTAGCGCAGTGGTTCGTTCCGCAGACAGACTGTAACCTCCCCTCCCTGAGTCAGATTTATCTCAACTCCCAGGAAATACAGCAGCGACGATTGAAGTGTGAAAGCTGCCGATCAACAAACTATGCCTGAAAGTGGACGCTATTAAACAAGAGGGAGCAGTAACTGGGAAGAAGCATCGAGTTGTCTGGAATTTTCTCCCTCAGTCCTCTTCCAATGGTTCATTGGTTGAGGCCATGGCCTCTCAGTCAGGGTAAGCACTAGCACCAGCCATGTTTTCAGTGAGTAACTCCTGTAGTAGTCACGGCAAAGTTTTAGGCCTCCTCGCAGTCATTTGCATACCGTTCTTCTTTTATGTCTCTTGATTAGTTTTATTTCACAGATTTTAATGCCAAACTGAATCTTGTCTTTTAAGTTAGTCTTGAAATGAGCAGTGCACTGTAACAGCTTTGCCAAAGAGTTAGAATATTCTAGACAGGCCGGACAGATCATAATCTGGATTATGTTACTGTCTGAAGCACCTTAGAATATGTGGATATCAAAATGGTTTTGGTGAACATGTAAAAAAAAATGCTTTTTAGGGTAGATCAGTTCATGTGAAAAATGTAAGACGTCGATGCCAACACACATTTCGTGCTCTGATCAGATCAAAATGTAAAAGTAATTCTTGCCCACTTTCTATAAATTGTATCATTCCTGTCAAATTAGATATAAAGATCCCAGCGTTATGCGCCAAGTGTCGTTTGCTCCCCAACCTACTGGAATGAACACCCTGGCCTCAGTTTTACATTTGCATCATAGGATTTAAAGGCCTTACAGATGGCAGGAGAGCCTCACTAACAGTATTTTACACTCTCAAATGTGGATTTAACCAGCTTATGCCATTGTTTACAAGGTTAGGCCTCCCAAAAATGAAAGTTTGTTTATTCAGAGCCTGTGTTGCTTTGTTCCGGGAAAAACGCAAAGGAATGTTTTGAATAAATTTCATTCTGTTCCTCCATCACAGGTGTTTTATTTATATTTATTTAGTTATATATATGTATGCATGTATGCATGTATGTATGTATGTATGTATGTATAATTTTTTCTATTTTAATATACTTTAAAATAGAATTTATTCCTGTGACGCAAAACTGAATTTTCAGCATCATTACTCCAATATTCAGGGTCACATGATCCTTAAGAAATCATTCGAATATGCTGAATTACCAATGTTAAAAATGGTTGTGCTATTTAATATTTTTAGGAACCTGTAATACTTTTTTTCAGGATTCTTTGATGAATAAAAAGTTAAAAAGAACAGAATATGTTAATTAGAAATCTTTTGTAGCAGTATAGACTGCCGTTCAGAAGTTTAGGGTCAGTCATTTTTATTTTTTTAAGAAATGAGTGCGTTTATTCAGCAAATATGTTTTACATTGATAAAAAGTAATAGTTAAGACTTACATTTTTATAAAAGATTCGTATATTGAATAAATGCTGTTCTTTTTAACTTTTTATTGTTTACACTGGTTGAGTGTTTTAGTAAAACAAAACTAACGATAATATGGATAAGTTGATGCTGCTGCTAATTCTACTACTAATAACAACATAAAATGCGCTTAAAGCTCTGATGATCTTCTGAGGTAATGGTTATTAGTAGTGTTGTCTGCATTCGCTCAAACCGATCAATCAAAATGTGGACAATAATAGATGAACCAATGAGATTGCCGTTTTGAACATTAGCTCTACCCACTACTGAAAGAACCACCTTTTTAAATCTTACTGAAACACAGACGGGTGTAATCTAACAACGCATTAGCCAGTGGCTAATTATAGGCGTTAATAAGTCACATAGCGTTTGCAATTTAGTTGCATATGTGAGTGATTTACTCACATTGTAGAAGATTGAGTTTAATGTTATGTGCAAATGTTTCAAGCTAGGTTTGGAGTCGTTGTGGAGTGCAGTTTCATTCTTGTGTGTCATGTGAAAGATTATAAAGTGGCAAGTTCGTATGTAGAAAACTATGAACGTCAAACCTAAAGTATACTACTACGATTGTCTGCATGCTACTGTGTGACTGTTTTCGTCATCATTGCAGTCCACTCATATGAGCATACACATCCTGATTTTTCTTTTTTTGTATTTTTTATATATATTCAACTGGCTTAATGCTCAAATAAAAACTAAACAGTTCCTCTTAGTGAACATATGTTAAACGTGTCCATCTGCAGTTACAGCCTATGGAGTATATAGCCTATGGTTTTCAAAGACTTCACAGACAGAATTGTGGAATCCAGTCATGAAAATGCAGTTTACAGTATAACGTGGAATGTTACGAAGATATGGCAAAAAATGAAGAAAATAATAGTTTGAAAATAAATTACATTTGGAGTCTGTGCATCTCTGTGTAAATGAGTAGTTTTTTTTTTTGTTTTTTTTTGGTTTGGTTTGTTACACATACACAAGCAATTGTAGTTAAAGGGATAGTTCACCCAAAAATTTAAATTTAGCTTTCGTGCCGTTCCAAATCTGTATGACTTCTTTTCATCTGCGGAACATGAAAGATGATTTTAAATAATGTTGGTAACCAAGCAGCTGCTTGAAGCCATTGCTTTCCATGTTTTTTTTTTTTCTCCCATACTATGGAAATCAATAACTACCAGCAACATTTGGTTACTGACATTCTTTAAAATATCCTCTTTTGTGCTCAACAGAAGAAAGAAAAGCGTACAAGTTTGGAACAACATGAGGGTGAGTAAGTGATGACCAATTTATCATTTTTGGGTGAACTGTCCCTTTAAATTGTGGAAGTTCCATGACTTCCGATTGATTAAACATGCTTTTTTACTTCACCGTTAAAATAGAAATCCAGAAAATTAAAAGAGACTATGGAATTTGGCTAAAAACAAAACGACATTTGGGCAGAAAATAGGGCCCCTAAGTGTAAAAGTGTGAAAGCTTGTACACTAAACTGCGCTTAACAGTTTAGGGCTCTATAAAATAAGATTTATTTTTACCCAAATTCGTGTCTTCTGTTTTATTTCTTGCAGATTCTTTGTTATGATTAAAGAAATGCATGTGTGATGATTTGAAATCCTGAAACTTGCACCATTACATTTACACGACAGAGGTAAAGTTGGAAAGTCATGCAGGTTGAAACAATTTGGAGATGAATACATTATGACAGAGTGGGGCCCTGTTGGCACTTTTAATAAGCAGTGTGGAAGTTTAGGTGTTCACACCAGTTTAATCAGTAAAGATCATTATTTCTTTCTCAGAGGTGTTTTGACTAATTAGATTCTGGTGCAGTGTGTGTCGAACGACTACACGCCGCGTTGGCCATTTGAGTAGTTTTGTCGTGCAAACGCTCTCCCGTTAGCACATTCATTGAGCTTTCTCGACACGGCTATCAACTTAACAAAATAAACCTTGTCAGGATCTAATGCATCAAAAGTGACTCCCCTTAAAAGCGCGTCTAAAAACACCCTGCGAATCGCACCCTTCCCCCTTGACGTTACACCGTGCATCTCCAAACCTCAGTGGTGATGATTTAATCACTGATGCTTCCCTTGTGAAAAAGAAGATGGAGATTTAATTAACTGCCCAGTAATATCATGTTTTTGTTTTTTTGTTTTCAGCTCTTACACAGTTTAATTAGCAGTTTGTTTACGGGTAATGTTTTAATGCAGCTTGTTTGAAGTCTGCTTTAATTTACCCATAACTAACTTTCTGTTTCTTTCTTTCTTTACTTTTTTTTTTGTTTTTTTGCTCCTCCTCTTTTCACACTTTCTTTTGCTTACTTTATTTTTGTCCTCCTAGTGAGACCATACCTAATCTGTAGTTATGGCTTCAGTGAATGTAGTTATTGCCAGATTTCTATACGTTTATTAAGAAATGAGTGGAAGCCTGCATGTTATCTATCTATGTAGCTCTAAGTTCATTAATAAGCCTCTATAGAGCATATGATTCACCAAGAGTTGTTTGTGGTTTTAAATAACATTTTAGAAAACGATCTGAACTGAAAATGCTTCGTCTTATTATTTTAATGTAAAAAATCTTGACTTGCGGAAACAGTGTTTGCTAATGACTGAACTGCATGCGTCAAAGACTGACGTTTTTTTTTTTTTTTTTTAGGAAGTTTCACTCGGCGCCATCGATTACTCAACATTCACGTTACTTGTGATGTTAGCAGTCTTGAATGTCTTAACTTTTGAAATCACCTTTTTGAAGGTTTCTGTGAGAAAGTCAGTATTACCAATCACCGGGGCATTATTGAATTGTGTCTTCTGAGTTGTGCTACACAACTGTTGTCTGTTATTCTGTGAAATAGTCAGGTCTTGTTTTCTAAAGGGAAAGCACATCGTAATCCTGTCTATTTGTATCCATTTGTTGTTCATATGTGTAACTTTATCTTGGTAGATCCAGGTGTAGATCAAGGTGTCAGGAAGCTATTTTTCCTCTTATTCCTCACTGCTTAGTGACTCTTAGTATCTCTGTTGTTAGCAACATGAACCGTGAAGACCGGAATATGCTCCGTATGAAAGAAAGGGAAAGGAGAAATCAAGAAATCCAGCAGGGAGGAGAGGCCTTTCCAGCTAACTCTCCCCTCTTTCCTGAACCTTATAAAGTAAGTTCATTTTGTTTCTTCTTTTTTTTCCCCCCCATTTGGTTATCATTTATTTATTTATTATTTTGCCCTGTAGACTTCATTTTAATCTTGGGTTGTTCCTTTTTGGCTTCTGTGCTCAACTAAACTTGCTCTTTAGCCAAAAAAAGAAGTACAGATAATAGCACTGTGGTGATGCAGGGACTTTGGTCATTACGTGATAACTGGAAAAATGTATGCGTCACACTAACTTGACAGATATGGGTGTTTTAATGGTTACACACAAAAAATTGTGACATTTACAGTATGAAAACTGAAACTGTGCTTGCCAGAAGTTTACTGTATAAATGCAATAGCAAAACTATTACAGAATAATTGTTAAAAAAATCACTTAATGAAATTGCATTGATATACCAAACTACTAAAATCTGTTTTTTACCTTTTATAATATGACAACCACCTTAAATGCACAGATTTATATTTATATATAAAAAGTACATGGTGTCCATCATAGCAACACCAAAATAATTCAATAAGCATTCATTAAACAACATAAGATGTAACATAAACACTAATGTACATAATTGATAAGAAAGAAAAACACATTTCAATGAAAAACCACCAAAAGTGAGCTTTCACAGAGAATTAACTTCTTTGAATTTCACTTGAAATTATAAAATGACTTTTTACATGCAAAAACTGGCATTTACAACTGTAGTTAGTTGTAAAATTGCATGAAATTTCCCATTATATCTCTTACAGTTTTTCACCATGTAGATGACGACCAGCATGTGTTTTTTTTTTTACAGTGTAATAAGATATCTGCATTATATAAAATGCAAATCAGCAACAAAGATGCAAAGCAATAGCTTTGCTAGATTCAAATCTAAACATTATCCAATGACAGCTGGCAGTAGGTTTTGGAAGGTTGTTTATTGGCCAATTAAAAACAGTTTCCAACCAATACTGAAAATCTCAGAATTAATGGAGTTTACTATATGTCTGTTGCTTTGTGCTCCATGGTACAAGTCCCAAAAAACATGCATTGTCCTGTTTTTATTGGTGACTGGTTGCATTTGTTATTTGAACGCTAATGGTTATTACAGTGCATTTCATGGGTAAGTACTTGCATTGTTAGATGCCTCAGCTGGAGATTTTTGTTAACAGTATTGGTGCATATAAATATGTCAGGCTGATACTAAATGCCTCCAAGTTATTGGCTGGATAACTTCCTTTACTAAATGTGTGGTAAGTGCTCAGCAAATATCCTGTTGCACACTCTCTTATTATACAGGGATAAGCATTGTGAGGTTTAGGTAGCAGGTGTGAGGAAGGAAAGAACATTGCCACTTAATGCTGGTCATTGAGAACCTTATTTTTCAGCGCCACGATCAAAGGAATTGGATCATTTTACATCAGATGATCTCAAGTGATGAGAGGGAAATAGTGTTCCATGAAATAATGTCAAGACAATACGTTTGTTTTGTTGTCCTTGTTGGTTTGCATGCAACAACAAACAAGAACCTTGAAGAAGTCAGAACTCTGAAGAAGCTTTGTTAATGGACTAGTTTTTGAATTTAAAATTTTCAGTTGTTACATTTTATTACAATTTCCACCCCTATTTATAGTTCTGTTTTTGGTTTGTTTTTTTGTAACCATGTTCTGCTAATCTTCCTGTATGATTTATTGGACAAAATTTGGAATGGAAATGTGCCATTAATATTTTGAGTCTATTTTTAGTATTGAGGTGATCCACCATCAGTTGCTGCAAGTATCAGTTCATTCTCATTCCTCCTGATCTGTTTCTTTGTAATATTTTTAAGATGCATCCTGTAATACTATTAATGGGTTTTTTATTTGTAATTGGGCTGACATAAAGCTGCAATCATGGAAAAATGACATGTATAATAATCACGTGTTGATGTAAAGAAGATTACAGTCTCTCTCGGTCTAATCTTTGCTGCTAGCCAGCTTTGCACAGCGGTAAGTGATTTACTTTGGTGGTGAACCTGTCGTAGGTTGCAAAAAATGCAACCTGACAGATATCGAATGCAGTCAGCTGCAGTCCTGTTATTACTTTCATATTCCCTAAGGGATAAGATGAGATTGTCTGTACTAACAGTGGAAAACCCCTGCTTTGACTTTTCCTCTTGTTGGGCTGGGACGTGGTGTATTACTTGTTTACTTTGGATGAACACATTGGGGGCAGTAGTGCAAAAAATACTTCACATAACAATCTGCTCATGTATGCTTGACTCAGAACATTCTGGACAGATCAAGTTCTAAAACAGGACAATTTTATTTGTAACGTTTGAACGTTGTTGTGTCTCAATCAGAATTTCAATGGCAGAAAGACATCATTTTGAAGTTAGTAAAATTGCACACACAGACCTGAAACTTTTTATATGCCACTATTTGGTGTTTGAGATGTTGTTTTCACACTCATCTCAAGTCTTTCTCACCTTGTCCTTTTCTCCCAACAGTCCTGCAAGGAAGATAAACTCTCAAGTCGCATCCAGAGCATGCTAGGAAATTACGACGAGATGAAGGAAACCATCGGCGAACCCCCAATGTCTAAACTCATTCCCAAAGCCTCCGGCTCCTCCTCGGACGATAAATCCGGCCAGTACAACGACCAGCGCGGAGGCGCCCAGAGTCAGAACAGTAAATGGACTCCTGTCGGCGGCATCTCCACCTCGTCCTGCTCGTCCTCCTCAACGTCGTCCTCCTCGCAGAAGCGCTCGTCCGTGCAGGGCAGCCACGGCAGCAGTCAGCGTGGCAGCTCGAGCAGCGGCGGTCAACGGCACGAGCGAGACTACAGCAGCAGCAAGAAGTCCAGCAAGCACGGCTCCGAGCACAAATCCCACTCCAGCCCGGCCAAGGGCTCCATGAGCTCCGGCGGACACTCGCGCAGCCGCACCAAGTCGCCCAGGGACCGAGACGCCAACTGGGACTCGCCATCAAGAGTTCATTCCTTCTCCAGCGGGCAGCATCCCAGCCAGAGCTTCCCGCCGTCGCTCATTAAACCCGGCTCCATGCTCCAAAAGCCCACCGCCTATGTGCGGCCCATGGACGGCCAGGAATCGGCCGAGCCCAAGACCTCCTCAGAGTCGTACGGCAGCCAGTCGCACAGCAGTGCCGTGGGAGAAATGAAGCCCAATGGCAAGGCTTCCCTCACCAAGCTCAAGATCCCGACGCAACCTGTCGACGTAAGTCATGCATGCTTTTCTTTCAAACTATTAACTACTATTGCCTCAATAAACTCCTAATATGCTGCTTATTAATCGTTAGTAAAATAGTTGTTAGTTTAGGAATAGGGTGCATTAAGGGATCTAAAAATGTGTGCATGCAGAATAAGGCATTAAAATGTGCTTTAAGTAGTAATAAACAGCCAATATTCAAGTAATATGCATGCTAGTAAGCAACTAGTTAACAGTTGGTCCTTAAACTAAAGTGTTACCAAGTACAATTAGAGCCTTTTTGCGTAATGCGTTATGAAGGTATTCATATTGTACGTTGTAATGCATTATATCTTTTCAACAGTTGTAACCAAAGTTAAAATGCATTATAACATCTGTTTTTTTTAATGCATTATACTTTCTAAAGTTGTAACAATGCGTAGAAGTGAATAACTAGTTAGTATAAGAAAAGTAGTGTAATGTATTATAACTGTGGTTAATAAATATTCATGAGATCATACAATGCATTATAAGGTGCATTACAAGGATTAAAACTACTTTCATAATGCATTATATATAAAGGCTTAAAGTGTTACTCCATTGTTTTTATCTTATCTTTATATGATGAGAAAGTAGTGTTCATAAGCACGGAACTTCTTTGTGCACATTGGTAATTGCTATATTTCTGCTTTAACATAAGCGCCACCTGCTGTCAGAGATTTGCATCTTCAGTTAGTCACTGTACGTCTAGAGGATTTTGAACAAATTAATGATTTAGAAAATAAAGACATGTCAATGACAACAGTGCAATCTTGTCATCATAAGCACAAGTGTACACAATATGCAGAAAGTCTTACCAATGCATGAATGTTTGTATGACATGTCTAAGTCACTCTGAATGTGTACATAAACCACAATTATAAGCATAGAGAATTTTACTCCTTCAGCTTTTATTTGTGTAGGTGTCATGTTTGTGTTAGTTGTGTAACTGTGGTTATTTGGTTGGTTTATACACGCACAGCTTGGGGGGGAAAACGCAGTCAGACAGTTTTGTTTAGTCATTTAGTATACAAAGCAGAGCGCAGATGTTTATCCTGATGAGTCAAACCATCAAAATAGACTATTTTCTTTAGGGTTTATTGTAACGTTTTTAGCTAGCCAGCATACAAGATGATGGGACATAGCTGGCTTTGTGCCACCATTTAGCATGCACCTTTAGGAAAATATCAAGGAACTGTAATAAAATATTAATGTTATGACCTCTGTACAATATCTTTAGTAAGTTGCATATATCACAGCTCTACTGAGTGACTGACAATCTATATAAAGTTATATTTGGCCTGTGGTCACAAACAACCCTGTGTATTTATTCTTATGTGCTGCTCTGTAAGCTAAGATCTGCATGTTTTCGTTCATTCTTGCAGGTTCCAGCGGTAGCAGATGCGAGCTGTGTTGATGAAATTTTAAAGGTAAGAACCGTTTTATTTGCAGTCAGTAATAAAAGAACAGTTCACTGAAAAATAACAATTGTTTTGCTCACACTTGATAGCAAAATATGTTAGCAACACTTAACGTTAAAAGTTAAAACATAAGAAATGCTTAGCAACATGTTAAAATATGCTGGCAACATGCTTGTAACAACAATGTTGAATGTTAATAATGCCTAGCAACATGTGAAAATGCGTTAATGGCATGTTAGTAACATTTAGCACTGTTAAATGTCAAAAGCATGCTAAAAAAGGTTAAGAGCAGCTTAGCAGCATGTTAACAACACTTAGCTTAATGTTAACAATGTCTAGCAACATGTTAAAATATGCTGACTACAGAGCTTAGCAAACCTGTTAGCAACACTTAACAAGGTTAAAACATGTAAACAAAGCGAAGCAACATGCTAAAAACACTTAGCTACATGTTAACAATTCTTAACAACATTAAACAGACAAAGCCCAGCAAATATGTAAGTAACACTTAGCAGAATGTTAAATGGTAACGTGTTAAAACCTAGCAACATGCTAACAAATATTTAGGTATGTTAAATGCTAAGGACATGCTACAACATGCTAGCAACTCTTAGCTTAATGTTTACAGCATGTTAAAACATGTAACAATGCATAGTCGTATGCTAGCAAGACTTTAACATGCTAAAACACCTAGCTGATTGTTAACATGTTAATCATGCCTAGCAACATGCCAACAAATGCTTAGCAACATGTCAAAATATGCTGATGACATGCTAGCAACACTTAGCACTATGTTTACAGCATGTTAAAACATGACCCTGGTGATAAAACCAGCATATGATGGTAGGTATGTTTTGATGCTGGTATAAGCTGGTCCTTTGCTGGTTCATGCTGGTCCTTGACCAGCAACATGACCAGCATAAACCAGCAAAGAATCATCTTAAACCAGCATCAAAACCTACATAACCAGCATCCCAGCATCAAAACATACCTACCAGCATATGGTGGTTTTTTCACCAGGGTAATGTGGTTTCTTATTGGTCTGATGAGGTCTAATAGGGTCTGAAATAGTCGTGTTCTTCAGATTTTATCTGTCTGAGGGAAAACCTTTACAATTCAAGGTTTTAAAACTCTCTTAAACTATCAAACCAGGCGTAGCCAAGCCAGCCTCAAAGTTTATTGTCTCTTTAGTTCCTCTCATTACTCTCCTCACTCTCCACTTTTCTGGCATTTACTTCACGTCTAATTCTTAGTAACATTGTTCAAAAGGGATTCATAATGAAAGGAACTGCAATAAATGACTGAAAGCACTTAGAATTAAATGTCAGCGTTTTAAAAATGTGGTAATATGGAAATGTTTCAGTTAACGCTGCCTCTCATGTAATATGCAAGCGTCACTAAGATCTGTCTGATCCCAGTGGAGATGCATTGAAACAAAGGTGTACATCAGAGGGTAGACATGAAATGCATGTTAATGCCATGTGCGAAGGAGGCCTTCATTAAGTTGTCAAAGCATCAAAGAAAAAAATTGTTCAAAACTAGCTTTATCACTGGTTTGTAAATCAAGCTCTTTTTGTTTCTCCACCAGGAAATGACTCAGGTCTGGCCTCCTCCGCTAACAGCCATTCACACGCCCTGCAAGACGGAACCGTCAAAATTTCCCTTTTCCACCTCTAAGGTCAGATATGACAGGGTCACAGAGCAGCAGGACACAAGCCACACACTTGTCCATTTTAATTATGCTCGCAGGATATTATAGAAACAATGAGTCGTTTAGACGCAGTAATTAAAACGATACCCCTGCTGAAAAAAAACAATAGACACATCACAAAATTTGCAGCTGGTTATAATAAGACTTGTATTGGTTTTAATGGAAACTGTAATGGACCCTGTGGGTTTCTACTGGTAATTGGTCGCCTTCTATTGGGGGTTTGTTAAAACCACTAAATCCTAATGGAATATGTCCCAAAACACACTACAGAAAACCATTTTTAATGGTTATAATGATTAGAAATTGATGGTTTGTAATTTTTTAAATTACAATTTATGTTTTTTTAGGTTTTTGTTTCCATGCATAAATACTAAAAACACACAAACAACATATTTGGACCCATAAGTCTATATGTCAATGCATTCATTCATTCAGCAAACAAATGATGATATAGTTCCAGAATGTATCCAGATTTATTTTAAACTTTCATAACTGTTGTTTTAACATTTAAAACCAGTGAAACATTTTTGTGACATATTTTTAATGTATAACTGTTACCTTCTTTGTTGTAGGATGCCCAGCACCTGTCTTTTGGGGCCCAAAGTAAGTTCTAGAAATCATTTTATGAGACTGTAGTGGCTCTTCAACCTTTTTTAGTGATGCAATTTGTATGCTGATGATTTTTTTCCATTCTTAGAAAAAGTCTCAGGAAAGAGTGCGTCTGCCAGTCACCCGTCTAAGCCATACGACAACGACCAGTCCAAGTGAGTCACTGATATACTGGAATCTATATATACTGATAATGGTAGTTATCGCAGAATAAATTCAGACAGGGTGATCACAACCCCAAAGTGAAACTTTGCAAAGCTTCTGCAAAGAAAAACAGTTCCTAACAAACAGATGATAGCAGTTGCGTTTCAATGAAGCCGGCGAGATGTGAAAGAAGAAGCTTCAGCCTCAAATACTCATATGATTCTGTGTTATTCTGCGTTGCTAATGACAATTTGCTATTGAGGAATAACATTCCTCAATGTCACGACTGATCAATCAGAATCAAGTATTCCAGGGAGCCGTGTAATAAAGCGATATTCCGAGTAGGATTTGAGTGAAACTTTATGATAAACATGCAGCCTTTTGGTCCAGATGCAGTCATTAAACACCGTTGGCTTTTGTCTGCTGGTTCTTTGCGGTCGGCTTGGTGTGTCCTGGGCTTTACTGATCTCCTTTTGTCTTGCTCTCATTTCAGCACGCTGCATGAAGATCTGAAGCTCAGCAGCAGCGAAGACAGTGACGGAGAGCAAGATCCTGCCAAAAACGCCTCCAGAAACAACTCAACAAGGTGACACACTCAAGTTTATTATCATTCAAAACCACAATTCATATTCAGAAAGGTGCTATACGTTTTCTTTTTCCTATTGATTTGCATGGCATAAGGTGATAGTGAAACATTTCGTCACGCACAATTAGGTTAGCCTTAATTTAAGGAACTCCTAATTTTGTCTGTTCTACTTTCTGGACCATAATGCATTTTGTTCTAGCCAAGAACTGCCCGCTTAGACCAACATGTAAAGCAACTAACCACAGCTTAAAATGTGGGATTTAGGGGCAAGTTTATCTGAAATGTGCAATGATATTACACCTGCATGAAAGAAATTAAATCCAGTGTTTTTTTTGGTGCTTTCCAAATGAATCATCACACTGATTGTTGGTGTTCAGCGTTTTGGGACATTAAACTCTCTAGTGTGGTATTTCAGCGTCTTGCACCATGTTCTTTGCTTCTGGCAGAAACTTAAAAGGAGTTTGTCTTTGAAACATGTTGCTTGAGCTTTCTTGAGTTATCACCTGCTGTGGTTTTCATGGCAATGGCAATGCATCAAATGGTTGCAGGCAAATTTGAGGAAATTTGCAAATGCCTCCACACACTTTACAATCTCTAAGGTAGGGTTGCACCAGCTGTTCATAACTTCTTACTTCAATTAAAGTCCATGCTAGAGACTTAGTAACTACTAGCTAGTTTGTAAGTGCTTTATTTGGTTGCACCATTTGTTCTTAAGGCAGAATGTAGGTAGAAGGTCATGCATAGTCGAACAGAGTATTGAAATAAAACGTAAGCTTATTAATGTGCTCCTGCTAGTGGGCTTATAATAAATGTTATGTTTCTGCTCATTTTAATAGTGCAATGCAAAAATATTTAGTAGCGTGTACATTGTATCATAGTGCTCCTTTAAGTGTAACGTGCACACAGCTGGTGCAAACAGCCTTACATGAATCTTGTAAATGACTAGTAAAGAGATGCACATTGCTCATTATGTGGCATTTGGTGAATAGTTGCTCAAGGTGTGTTTTGACATTGTCTCACTTGGATTTGTGCCTTTGCAAAGTTGTAGTGAATGCATGTAGAAACATGTAGCCAACAAGAAGGTAATAAATTTGTGTGTCTATCTCAGTAACAACAGTAATAACAGCGAGCCTGTTGAACCAGAGGACACAAGCAGTCACAGCGGTTCGGAAAGCAGCTCCGGGTCGGACAGCGAGAGCGAGAGCAGCTCTACAGACAGCGAGAATAACGAACCACCTCGTCCTGCGTCACCAGAGGTGAATCACCTGCTCATGTGAAACGCTGAGTTACTGCAGAGCAGCTTTGCTCGATTATGATACCGTATGTAGGTTTGGGTATCATTTTGGTGATTCCAATTCTGCTTTTCGGTTCCAAATTTCACAGATTCCCAGTTTCTGTTCCAATGATGAGAAAAACATTAAGTCAAACTTTTAGAACTCAAACATATTTTTGTCTTTTTGCAAAACATTGTTGCAGCTGAATATCATGAATGAAAATATGCTTCCTACAGAATAAAAAAAATGAACAGCCGAATTTAACTTTTAACAAAAATGCCACAACTAGACTAACTTATATAGATTTCAAACTTGATTCAAGGCAAGCAGACAGTCAGCAATAAAATAAAAACCGATAGACAAATTGGCAGTGGTACAAATAATAAAATACAGCAATTAGAGGTCGACTGATTATCGGTGCCGATATTAAGCATTTTTATTGTTATCGGTATCGGTCATCAAACCATTTTGCCGATAATTTTAAAAGCATTTTAAGAACATTTTTGTTCTTTGTTCTTAATTTTGACACGAATTTTCATTTTTACACCAAACGTGTGTATTGGTTCAAAATATCGGTTATCGGTCTACTTGATTGGTAATAATCGGTAACAGCATTGGCCGCTGAAAAACACACATTGGTCAACAGAAATTGAAATCAAATATAAAATAACACTGTATGTTGTTTTTTTATAAAGATGTTTATTATTCCCTGTTAGAATGTAAAAAAAAAAACTGTAACACTTTAGTATAGAGAACGGTTCTCACAGTTAACTTATTGCTTATTAGCATGCATATTCATAACATATTGGCTATTTATTAGTACTTACAAAACGCATATTCTGCATGACCATATTCTACATCCCTAATCCTACCCAATACCTAAACTTAACAACTACCTTAACTACTAATAAGCAGCAAATTCTGAGTTTATTGAGGCAAAAATCATAGTTAATGGTTTAATTGCGAGACCTTAAAGTGTGGCCAGATCTAGTACACTGATACACATACATGTCTTTCTCAACTGTTTACATTCACTTAAGACAAAACCAACTGTTTTTATGTGTATATTTTGACATGATTTTGTGCGTATATGTCAGTTCAAGCACAAGAAGATGCGAAAGAGGACTCAATTTGGTGTTCGCGCAGTATATGAGTGGCAGCTTTCTGTGGATCATGCTTAGGATAGCTGATACCGATCAGTTAATAAGTGCTTAATTAGCTCCAATCCTTAAGATTGATTTGAGATTCTTAGTATACTTCCCTCAACATTGTTAGGCCATGCTGATATAGCAGCAAGTTTTATGCTAAACTGAATCATTTCCCTATTTGATATCACAGCGGGAACAGCCCACGGCTAACAAATGGCAGCTGGACAACTGGTTCAAGAAAGTCAACAAGTTGTCTCCAGCTTCTCCGGTGGAGAACAGCAGCACGACGCCAACAAAGTATAAGAAAGAGGGGCGAGAAACCAGCAGGATCTACAGCGGCCCGGGTTCAAAAGACGCGGCGCCCTCTGCCGGCCGAGACCTTCGGCCAAACCAGAAGGGGCAAGAAAGGCGAAGCCAGAAATCTCCCGCTCAGAGCGAGGGTGAAAGCCAGAGCAGGCAACGAAAGTCGGTGGGCAAGAAGCAGCCTAAAAAGCCAGAGAAGCCGCCTGTGGTGGAGGAGCCCAAGGGTGGGCTCAAGGTGGAGACCGAACCCTCGCCCGAGATCCCGTCGCACAGAGTCCGCGCGGCCAACAAGGGCCCCCGCAAGCCCAACATCAAGAAGGAGCCCAAAACCTCCTCTCCTCGACCGGCGCAAGACAAGCGCAAGAAAACGGCCAGCAAGTCCCGGGAGTTCATAGAATCCGATTCGTCGTCGTCGGACTCAGAAGGCAACGAAAGCGTCCCCTCTTCTTCACAGACTCCGAGAGAGCAGTATGCCGAGAACACGTCCGTCCTGTTCTCACCCATGCTTTCCCCCCTGAGTGACCAAGAAGGGAGGCTGCCGCCCAGACTGCTGGTGCAGATCGACCTCAGTCTGCTGACCAGAGTGCCTGGACGAGTCTACAAGGAAGCAGAGGTGAAAGTGGAGAGGGACTCCCCTCCTGAAGTAAAAGACTTCCAGAAACAGCCGGGAGAAAAGGGACCCAGCAAAGGGAAAAGAAAACACAAGGTTGGTGGCTGCTGTTTTTTTTATTTCATTTATTTCTTATATTATACACTGCTGCAGCACCTCTTTTCAACCTCTGCCTGAAACGCTCTGTTTTAGTTCCTGTCTCTTTAAAGCCTGCCTTCTGAGCACCCAGTATGCTTTGATTGGTTAGCTGGTCCAGTCTGTTGTGATTGGTCAGCACTGGGTTTGTTAGTAACCTTGGTTTAATTGTTAAATAGGGCTGCATGATAAATCGCATGTGATTGTCATGCGCATCTCGTCAGTAAAGCCAGTTCTGTGATTAGTAGTAAAGCTCCATCACGTGGATTCACAGCGGCATACACAGAGGCATAGATCACTGACAAACTATGTTCGATTATAAGCGCAATATTGCATGATGGAGATTTACTACTAACCACAGAACCAGCTTTACTGACAAGATGCACATGACAATCGCATTCGATTTATCGTGCAGGCCTATTATAAAAATACACTATTGTATAACATTTTGGGGTCATTCATTTTTTTTTTTTTAATTTATTTATTTTTTTTTTTGCAATTTAAATAACTCTTTTCTATATGTGACCCTGGACCACAAAACCAGTCATAAGTGGCACGAGTATATTTGTAGCAATAGCCAAAAATACACTATGGGTCAATTTTTCTTTTATGCAAAAAATCATTAAGATATTAAGCAAGGTCATGTTCCATGAGTATATTTTGTAAATTTCCAACTGTAAATATATTAAAACCTAATTGTTGTTTAGTAATTTTTCTTCTTCTTATTCTTATTCTTATTCTTATTCTTATTCTTATTATTATTATTATTATTATTATTATTATTATTTATTTTGTTTATTTTATTTTTGCATTTTTGTAACAATTTTTTTTTTCCAGATTTATGGAAAGCTTATTTATTCAACATTCAGACAATGTATAAATCTCAATTTAAAAAAAAATGACCCTTAAGAATGGTTTTGGGGTCCAGGGTCACATATGAATTAATGTTAAGATGTAATTTATTCCTGTGATCAAAGCTGAATTTTCAGCATCATTACTCTAATCTTCAGTTTTACATGGTCCTTCAGAAATCATTCTAATATGCAGATTTTCTTGTTTAAGAAACATTTCTGATTATTATCAATGTTGAAAACAGTTGTGCTAGCCAGTATTTTTATGGAAACGGTGATACATTATGTTAAAGATTCTTTGTTGAATAGAAAAAAATGTAGCTTTTATTTAAAATGGAACTCTTCTTTAGTTTGCTTTAGAAAAATCTTTAAATGCCCTTGTGTTTCTCCCACAGAATGATGACGATGGTATCAAACCAGACAGTAAGAAGTCCAAACAGGATGAAAAGTCATCGCACAAATCAAGCAGTAAAGAGTGAGTTTGCTTCAAATCCAAATTTTAGAACTAAAAAGCAAATATTAATATTGGAGAACTTTCCGTAAATGCTTTATTTGAACTATTTAAATTCATTATTAATTACATGGGGGTTTTTTTATTACAACAATTTTCGTCTACTTTTTAGCAAGTGACTGGGAGATCTTTGCCTTTAAACGGCTGAAGTGTCCATCCAAAATGTTTTAGTGAATGGAAATGTTGCATTTTAACAACGTGCAGTCCACTGGTGCAAAAAAGGTTTTACTTTGATTGCCAAGGGACACATTTAAAACAAGTCTAGTTTCAAAAATGCACCAATGTGTAACATCGCTCCTTATTTACTTTTCACATGCAGATTGTGGTAAACCATAAATAACTTGCAAGTTGACATTGTATCAAAAGTAAACTTTTTGTTGAAATTAGTTTTGTTTTACAAAAGCATTAAAATGCATGACTGTGTGCGATATTCTGGTTATTGCCATTCTTTCTAGACAAAAAAAAAAAAAAGTTTTAATGCAATATGTATGTATGTAAAAATAGCGACAGAGCAAAAACCTATTTTGTTGCACTACATTGAATAGAATGACCTCTCACATGAGTGAAGTTTAGAGTCTTCAGAGCAGTTTTTTCCTTCAACCGAGCTGTTCGTTAATCAAGTTAAACCCCAAATGTTTTCTGCAGCTCGTCTAAGCGTGCTCAGGACAAAGAGAAGGAGTCTGCGCCCTCTCCCTCCATTACGCTGCAGCGCACACCCAAATCAGACCACCCGGGCCGCAAGCGGACGCTCAGCCAGTCCTCCGCCTCTGTACCCAGCAGCGCCAGCAGCAAAGACAGCAGCAAGAGCAGCTCCACCTCCAAACACCGCAAGGGCGACGACAAGCCCTTACGCAGGGATGCCAAGGTGTGTTTGCGCTTGCAGCTCTCTGTATGCTGCCATTGTTTACCATCTCCACCTTTGCGTAAAGCATCCTGTATTGAGTACGTATAGTGACGTGTCTAGAAGTTTTTGCAACAGTAATAATGCACTGCTGCAAAAATCATACTAAACTGACAGTTCTGTCACATCAGCCTCAAAGCAAGGAAAATTTCATATTTTGAAGACGTGCATAGTTTTACATAAATGCATATGCACCACCTTTTTATTATATTTCTGTGTATGTGTATATTACACGTCTGCGTTTGTGCATTTGCTCACTCATTCTAACTGTTTAGACTTAGAGTTTTCCCATAGCCAGAGTTCTTGAATTAAAACAGAACGTCTTAAATTCTTAAATTCAAGTCAGGGCATTAAATGTTGCATGCGTTGCAAAAAATAACATTTTCCTCTGTTTTTGTTTCCCAATACAAACATCTTAACATTGTTAAATCAAGATATATTTACTTGGTGCAAATATAAGTGTTTGGAAAAACTGAACAAAATTAAAGTGTTTATGCAAAAAACATCTGTCAGTGGGGAATGAAAACTTGCTTCCCTGTATAAAGTTATTTTTTTCTGAGCCAATCAGCAAATATTTATTCTTGTTTTAATCACAAACTCACTTCGTCTTACTCAGTTTTTCAGAAAACAAGACTTCTTATATCTTTATACATGTATCTTGATTCAAGAATCATTAGACATTTGTCAAGACAGTGTTTTTATTTTTTATTTCCAGGAGAAAAGCTCTAAAACGGAGAATCCCGTTGCAGTGCCGCCTCTCTCTGATGGCTCTAAATCTAGATCTAAGCTCATGTTTGAGGACAGGTAAGGAGATTTTCATCTTTTGTCTAGTTTTTATTTATTTATTTATTTTGGTTATTCCTTAAGACTGTTTTGCACTGTGTGATTGCAATAAAATCTTCAATGTTAACATTGTGAGAAATTATATTTTAGTATTTTTTTTTTTTATGAATATTTTTCGTCATGTCACACTGAGGAGCCACAGTCAAATTGAAAACCGTAAAACAATATTCTTTAAGAAATTTCACAGATAAGTAACACATTTAATTAAACATTTGAAGTAGACTCAAAATCTTTGTTTTGTTTACAACTCAAAATCATTTTTGAGTTGTAATTTACTGCATGCTAAAATCTGGCTGCACAGTGTGACGTTTATTCATCATGTATTGTTATTGGCTGTGATTTATTTCATCATTATTATTATTATTTCATTGTGCATCTTAATTTTTGGACATGGTATTGAAGTTTTTCGCTCTTTTGTGAAGTAACAGCCAATCCTTCATGTGAATTGCAGGGTTCATTCAGCTGATCATTACCTTCAAGAAGCGAAGAAACTGAAACACAACGCGGATGCTCTGGTGAGGGTCTGTTTACTGGTCTACGGTTCTCAACATGCGTGTCAGATAATCTGCATGATATTTCTGTGACCCCTGACCTTTTGTCTTAGTCCTCCATTGAGAGCGACACAACAGGTGCTCTCCTCACACGAAACACATGGGTCACTTCTGTTTTTGTTTTGCTGCATATATATATATTTATTTAGTTAGTTATTTTTAGACTGTGTCCTATTTAATTTTATTTTTCTAAGCAAAAAAAATAATGACTATCATGCATTATCATGTACATTTACAGAAGACACCCACTAAAATGCCATTCATTGTAGTAATAGTTAATATAAGAAAAAAATCTTGTTAGGCAAATTGAAAACAAGAGTTATTAGATCACAGTGCAGCCCCTAAAATACTAATTAACTGTAATTTGAAATATTTGCCAATATTTGCCACTGTCCTTCAAACCACTAGATTTGACCTGTTTGGCAGCAAGAAGTTATTAATCATTTAAAATGTAATGGCATTTAGTATGAATTTTTTTTCTTTCTTTTATATATTAGAAACTTGTTTATGGACCAATTTAATTAACTTGTTATTTTAAGGACCAATTTAATTAACTTGTTGCTTATTTGCATGCATATTACTAGCATACTGGCTGTTATTATGACTTATAAAGCACTAATTAATGCTTTATTCTACATGATTATATTTTTGATCGCTTAGTCCACCCCATACCTAACCAAACAACTACCTTACTATTAACGAGCAGCAATTTAGGAGTTTGAAACATTAAATTAGTTGCTTAACTTGCATTTAATATGCTTTTCATGTGTATAATATCACTTTTGTAAATTTAATTTGACGCAGACACCAAAATGGGACGTCTCGTCTTTGACCCATATGTCACAAATATGTGTCAGAAATAAATGCAGGAATGAAAGCTGATGATAAAAATTAAATGGAGCTTAGAAGCGTTTGTTTTGGCCCTGACGTCCATCGTTTTTTCCTCAGATGGACAGGTTTGAGAAGGCCGTGTACTACCTGGACGCTGTGGTGTCTTTCATCGAGTGTGGAAACGCCCTGGAGAAAAGCGCCCAGGAGGCCAAATCACCCTTCCCCATGTACGCAGAAACCGTGGAACTCATCAAGTAAGTTGTCAGAATATGTCCTCCAGCTTATCTCTTCATTTGGCTTTCAGAATTTGCTGACAGATGTGTGTGTTTGCGTGTTGTGCAGGTACACTATGAAGCTAAAGAGCTACATGGCGCCGGACGCAACCTCTGCAGACAAAAGGCTAGCCGTGCTGTGGTACGTAGCAGAAACGCATCAATTGCTTTCTAAATGAACACAGGGAGGAATATAAGATATGAAGACTAAATCAAGGTTGATCTGAGAGGCTATTAATGACTCAGTGAGCTGCCTGGTGGTTTTCTGTTTTCAACGGAATGATATTAAAGGCATAGTTCAGCCAAAAATAAAAACCTTGTCATTTACTTACCTTACACTTTTTCCAAAGCTGTATGTGTTTCTTTGTTCTGTTGAACACAAGATAATATTTTAAGGAAACTGACCAACATAGTATTTTTTTTTTTCTATACTATGAAAGTCAGTGGCTACCGTCAACTGTCTGGTTACCCACGTTCTTCAAAATATCTTTTTATCTTCAACTGAAGAATGAAACTGGTACAGATTTGGAACAAGTGGAAGTTGAGTAAATGTATTTTTGGCGAACTGTTCTTTTAAAAGCATTATCAGTGTTTGAATCCATCTTTATTTGACTTTAGTATTTAAAGTAAACCGAGTCAAAGGTGTTACCTAAGTTAATGTGGATCTAGTGTTTGGTAAACCAGTGGCAGATCTAATCAGTGGATCCGTCTGTGTCTCTCTGCAGCCTGAGGTGCCAAGCGCTCCTGTATTTGAGGCTTTTCAAGCTACGCAAAGAAAGTGCACTGAAATACTCTAAAACGCTCACTGAACACTTGAAGGTAATGTGACTTTCTGTATTTTAAATTGCGACTATAAGGTTGCCATGTATTTATTTTATATTATATCAGTTAAATATTTTAAATATTATTGCAGTTTTAACAAATTGATTTCTGTCTGAATTTAAATGATATATTTTCAGTGTAATTTATTCCTGTGATCTAAGCTGAATTTTCAAATGCTCCAATCTTCAGTGTCACATGATGCTTCAGAAAGCATTCTAATATGCTGATTTGACGCTTAAGAAACATTTCTATTCATTTACTGTCTTAAATATCTTTACTGTCACTTTTTATCAATCCAGTATTAATTTCTTAAAAAAAAAAAAAAAAAGTCTTACAGTAGTTAGTCTATATTGACAAAATTACAGAAAACATAAAAACCTTGTACTGTTTGTTGAAAGATTACATGATTTGAAAATGTTGTTGTTAATGTTTGTCTAAGTGAGTTTCTAAACATAACATACAAGGTGTATTAACTAAAGTTGTATTTTATTTTTATTCCAGAATTCACTGAGTAATACTCAAGCCCCGTCTCCTGGAGTAGCAAAGTAAGTTACATTGGTTTATATTATTATAAATATTAAAGAAACGAGACTATAGCAACCGCATTTCAGTGTGCAACAACACCACATAGCAGCATCCTGGCAACCATGATGTTGCCAGGATGATAAACCAGAATGATAAACAACTAATATCTTGTACATTTTGTCTTTTTATCTTGCACAAAATATTTGCCTTTGATTTCTACAAAAGTTGTTCTATATTCTGTTTTTGAAATATAAGCACAGTATTATCTGTGTAACACAGCTGCCAGTAAAGCATGTTTTGTTCTTACACAATTTAGAATCCTTAAAGAATCTTAAATCAGAGCAGAATTGCATTGCAAAATGCACATATAATGCCATGCATTGCAAAAAAAAAAAAAAAAAAAAAGAGTTAAAGATATAAAATGTTGGAATTTGTTTTCAAGTATACATATTTAAACATCAAGATACATTTAATTTAGATGCAAAAGTAAATTATTGAAAAATATGTGACCCTGGACCACAAAACCAGTCATAAGTAGCACAAGTATATTTGCTCAAAAATACATTGTTTTTGCTCAAAATGATTGATTTTTCTATTATGCCAAAAATCATCAGGATATTAAGTAAAGATCATGTTCCATGAAGATATTTTGTGAATTTGTGAATTTCTATCATGGTAGTTAGTTTCTTAAACCTTACACTTCCAGCGAGGACAGGAGAAATGGCACTCCATGCATAGATCTTTTATTGCGTCCTTACTCATTTTCATCTGTCTTCTGCGTCCTGCAGCAAAACGGCGGGGATGCCGTCTCCGGTCTCTCCTAAACTTTCCCCCGGCAGTGCGGGCAGCTACTCCTCCAGCAGCTCCAGCCAGAGCGCCAGCTCCTCCGTCACTATTCCTCAGCGCATCCACCAGATGGCAGCCAGCTACGTCCAGGTCACATCCAACTTCCTCTACGCCATCGAGGTGTGGGACCAGGCTGAACAGCTCGCCAAAGAGCAGAGAGGTATTTTTCTTTTTTTTTCTTTTTTACTTCTGCCTTTTTTTACAAAAAAAAAAAAAAAGTCTATGTCCTTGTTAAGTGAATAAAAAGTTTAAAAGAACAGTGTTTATTTAAAATAAAAATCTTTTAATGACAATGTACAGTAATGTTCAGAAGTTTGGGGTCAGTATTAAAAAATTTGGGCACAATTTATTTTATAATATGGTCATGCAGAATATGTGTTTTATAAGTACTAATAAACAGCCAATATGTAATGAATAGTCATGCTAATAAGCAACCAGTTAAAAGTGAGAACTGTTCCCTATACTAAAGTGTAAACTGCAATAATGTTTCAGAATATTAAGCTTTTTCTGTATTTTTAATAAAAAATGCAGCCTTGACGAGCAGAAGAAGCTTCTTTAAAAAACATTAAAAATCGTACCGATCCCACACTTTTGAATAGCAATGTGTGTCCAACTTTATCTCCATACATAGGGTAATATATGGGTCGTTCATATAATTGTGGGTACATCTCATGTCAGTGAAGTATATTTTTAATATATTTTCATCACTATAAAGCCTTGCTGCTTAATTGTCTAGTACACAATTATATTTTCCCAATCACACTACTGTATGTTGAAAAAGCCATCTTTTGTTCAAAGATGATGTTCATATCACATACAACCCTGGTATTCAGCTGTCCGATTTTGTAAAGTTGCTCATTCTACTCTGCATTCAAGCATGAAAATGACCTCAAATATAAATGAATTTCTTTGTTTTGCCTTCAGTTAGATTAGGTTATCAAGACATTTGGGTGTGTGCTTCAAAAATAATAAGTGTTTATTGTGATATAACTAGATTTATTTGTGTCTGAAAAACCCTTGTCAACTAAGTTACCCACTAGAACACCCGCCCTCCTCTCAAAAAGGAATGGTTTGTCCCATTCTCGCATAATTTGCACAGTATGATGATATTTCGTCTGGAAGCACATGGATGAGACACTAGAAGTTCTGTTCTCTCTCTTTCCCCTAATATTGGTTAAACTAGCAAACCTGTGTCAAGAGTGGATTAATTGACTGTCAGCAGTGTTACACAAGTATTATTTCTGCAAATTTTAACAAGACAATTTAACTAAAACTTATGTTTTGTTTATGAAAATCTGTTTCTAAACATACTATATGCTCAGTAGTTCTTGGCTCCCATGTTGAGTATAGACCCAAAACACTAAAAATGTAAACTAAGTTACCTGTCAACTGTATTACCCAGTAAAGGTAACATGGTGGACAGTAGCAAACATACTGTAGATGGTATTTTATGCACATATTTCTACAGATCACCTTTATAGCATATTTATACAATATAAATTATTTCAAAGCAGCTATGTAAGGTCATGTTTGGGTTTTTGGGAAAAAGGAAAACCCTAATTATAGAATGACCCATGTATACTATATAGTAAATTTCAAACACTTGATTACTATAATTCAGCAAAAATGTAAACTATTTTTAAATAGTAAACTACAATAACACTCATTTGTCTTGCTGAGTACTGTTCTTTTTCTTCCCCGCAAATGCAAAATTGTTTTATTTTTGCATTATTTGTGTTTTTCGCTTGCATGAATCCACATGTGAGCACCTGGCTAAAGATTATTGGTTTTAACTTCTCCTTGTTGCTTTTTTTCTGCAGAGTTCTTCACCGAACTGGACAAGGCTATGACCCCGCTCGTCTTCAACACCAGCAGCATGACTGACCTGGTGCGATTCACGCGGCAGGGCCTGCACTGGCTGCGACTGGACGCCAAGCTCATACAGTAGAGCGGCCCTATCCGCGCTCTATCCGTAGCCCCCTCTATGCCTACGCAAAACACTCACACACTCGATCTGCCTCAGACATCTCTGTGACACTGTGTTCATTTCTACACCAGCTTGCCAAAAATGGAAACACTCAGCGCCCCGCCCCTCCACCACAGACCCTATGAATATTCACGAGAGGGGAGGCGGCCAGAACCGCACGTCTTGTCAGAGCGTCATTAACACTGCATCGTCCTGCTCATATCATCGGCTTGTTTAGGTAAAACAAACAAAAAAATGGGAAAAAAGAGAGCCTGGTTTCTTACTTTGACTGTCTTTTTTATTTTCTGCTAGCTGTAAGCAAACAAGAATAATAATTGGATGTTTATAGCTTTTTATTTCAACCAAAGTACCTCCCTTTAACCAAAGGTGCTTTAAAAATTTCTCCTTTTATCATTTTATTGTGCCTTGTATTTGATATACAGGAAACGAAGAGACACAATATCTTGAAATACACACATCTAGAAGGGTTCGACTTGTACGCAGGGTGTGGATTGCCAAAGGCTTGTAAAATGAGAAGCAGAAAGAACAACATGCACTCAGCAGATAATGAATGCAGTGCTGACTGATCAAATGTGCACGCATGTTTCTTGTATACCAGACCAAAAGACTGTTCGGCACCATATCAAGGCATTATTACTAATCTGTTGGGGTTTTTTGTTTTGGTTTTTTGGGTCTTTTTTTGGCCTGGCTCATCCACAGACGCCCGTCATATTTGTAAACGTCACTACGGCCAAGATTTTTATACGAAATGTAGCGCTCGCATAGGTGTCACTTTCTCGCTATTGATTTTCTGGTATTAAACGCAGGAGTATTTTATTACCGCGGCTCAGCCTAATATAGATTTTATTTAGATAACGGCAAAATCGCTTCGTTCCAAGTTGCGTTTTCACTCTTGGGCATGGAAACAGGGTTGCAATACGAGATGAGAGACGTATTTCTATTGTATATGAAAATATCATATTTAAATATTTAATGTGAGTCTTGAGGTTGCCTTTATAGTGTCATAGTCACCCGTGTGTTGCAGTTCTTTTCAAAGAAAGCAGTCATGTGAGGATATATTTATGTGTTCTGTTGAGAATAGCAGTTTATAAATGTACATAATACATAACGATTTTAGCGCAGACCGGCCCGCAATCCATACTCGCAGTAAATCGGATCGAAACTTAGGAGGGAGGTGAAGTGAAAAGTCAGTTCGCCGTATACGAAATGCTGGAAACTCAGCGTCTCTTGCACTAGGATCTTTCTTCTAATTGGCTCCCAAACTGTTTTTTCTGTCTATGCAGATGTTTCATAATCGCAAGCTCGTTTGTGCGGAAGCTAACAAGGACTCCTGCCGATTGAAATTTTCATCAGTTAAAACGGAAACTTCTAGAGGTTAAACATTTAATGGCTGGCGACTAGATATACATCACATCGTTTTGATGTAGAGTTGCAGAAGTGTGGTCTGTTAATTGTACTTTTATGTAAATTAATTAATGCACTAATGTGGTTTATATACCAGATTCACAATGATAAAGCAACTGCGTATGAATATGGGTCATCAAAATGATTTTCTCATGGCCTTTTCGCTTCTCCAGACATGAAGTTGTGTTGTGTCCTTTTTTTTTTTTTTTTTTTTTTTTTTCCCCCTTCTGTTTTTACTGTTTTTATCTTTTCTACTAGTTCATGATAGTGCTTTTAGAGGTTTAGATTGACTGATTGATTTAAATCCATCTTTAATTTTCTTTATGATCATAACTTTACCCAGGGTGAGATGCTTGTTTGTTTTTTGTTTTTCTTTCATCCATTTGGAAAATAACACTCGCATGTTTCTATTTAAATACTAAGCTGTACAGATGTACATAAAATTCTCTTTTAGGGTAAATTTTTACAACGATTTAACATTTGTATTAATTGTAAATAGAATGTGAATATATTAAATGCACATTTTCGTTACTGAAGTTTTTTGTTTTTCAACAGAACACTGTATGTTAGTGATGTCAGTACAGTTACGTTCAGAGTCCCTGTGCTAAATGAACATGGCTTTCTGTCATTCAAATGGTGATGTTGGTCAATGCTGTTGAAATGGGCTAAATGCAGATCTGCCATTAGTGACACAGGACTGCTGTCTGAACGTCAGGAGCGAGGAACGCCATCGTTTCGAGCGGTTCTAGGTGTCTGTATGTAGTACTCATTTTCTAGTGATCTCAAAACAATCATTGGCAAGCAGTATAAAATCAGTTTAGTTTTAAAAGTATTGACAAGAAGAAATCTACATATATATATTCGTATATGGATGCAATATGATCTATGATTTAAAGGTACTCTTATGAGCCTCGATTATCCAAACTTGTAATAACTTGTAATTTAAACACTTTTTTTTTTTTTTTTTTTGGTGAAGTGAGTATTACTAATGGATTTTCTGAGTCTGTTGCGAATCATCTTTGTATTTTGCTGTATTGAGAATAAAATATATATGATTGAAAAGTCTTGACTCTGATTTGAATTTCTTCTGAAACTTTAAAAGTGTTTTTGAGCATGCCTACAAGTTTAGCATTAAGAACACACTGTACTTCATGCATAAGTCTGTCATTTGAAGCATATGTTACTGTTAAAAGTAATACATTACAATATTGAATTTCTTTATTTTTCATAGAAAGTAATGCATTAATTTTCCATTACTGTTTATCACTTGGGCTGGGATTGCTTATGTTTTTTAATAACAAACAGCTCAAAAATTACATTTTTGGCAAATTTAAGTGCCATTTCACACCAAAAAATAAATTAAAAAGCCTCAGGCGGAAGAAAGTGTCTCTGCACTCCCCAATTTTTCTCAACACAAGGACTGGAGATGTGGCAGTGAATAAATGGGAAAACAAAGTAGCTTGTGTTACATATTCAAACAATTAACTCAAAATATTTTCCTGTAAATTTAAAATTGTTTTGCTAGTTACTTAAAGTAATCTGATTACTTAACTTGCATGATTTGTAATGCGTTACCACCAACACTGAATTCTACTAACTCTACGTTAGTAAAAGCATGAAAAATATGTTACCACAAAGTCATAAAATGTACATTCATATTCTGGGAGAACTTCAGCTCTGCCAGTATAATTATGTTCACAATCCGCTTGGTATTTGGATCTAGCATAGCTGGGTCATGCATAGCATTACTGAAAGCATTTAAATCAGATTGCAAAGAAAATTTTAGCTCAAATCGAGCCCAACTATATTAACACCCTCTAGGCTTCAAGGCTTACATTGTTTTCCCCCTATTTTTGACGTTTAAAAAAACAGATGAAAATATAGATATGCAAATATAATTGACAATTGCTTGTTTACATACTGTTCTCATACTGTTTCTCATGTTTAAGTGTCACTCGGACTCCCAGTTGCCATTTAAAGGAATAGTTCAGCCAAAAATGAAGATGAGTTCTGATTTTTTTCTTGTTTATGTCTCACAGCTCTGAGAAAAAAGTCAGATCTGGGTGTTAAAGAGTCGCCTTTTTATTTTATTCAGTGGTGGAAACAGGCTTTCATAGGTAGCCACTGACCCATAGTATGGAAAAATACAATGGGGGTCATTGGTTACCGTCAACTGTCTGATAACCAACATTCTTCAAAATATCTTCTTCTGTGTTCATCAGAAGAAATAAACTCATAAAAGTTTGAAACAACTTGAGGCTGATATCTATGACTAGTTGTGGAAGACAGTTTTCACCACTGAATAAAAAAGGGTAATTCTGTCTTTTTATCTCACAGTTCTTTTTTTGCAGAACTGCATGATACAAACGTGCAATTCTGACTTTTTTTTTTTTCAGAATTGTGAGGTGTGAGAAATTAAGACTTTTTTTTTCCAAATTGTGCGATATAAACTCGCAATTGTGAGTTATAAAGTCAGAATTGTGAAATAAATGCGCAATTGTAAAATAAAAATGTGCAGTTCTGATTTTTTTCCTTAGAATTGTGAGATGTACGCTCAATCGCAAGATATAAACTAAATTCTAAAATTCAGAAAACAAAGGTCACAATTTCATATATAAACTTGCAATTCTGAGAAAAAAAAATCTGAATTTCTCAGAACTGCGACTTTGTGTCTCACAATTCTGACTTTAGGCTTTAACTTGCAATTGCAGAGTTTATATCACACAATTCTGAGAAAGAAGTCAGAATTGCAAGTTCATATCTTGCAATTATAAATACCAGTTGTGAGTTTATATCACACAATTTTGACTTTATTTCTCAAAATTGCAAGTTGATATCTCACATTTCTGACTTTATAACTTGCAACTGAGAGTTTATATCTCACAATTCTGAGAAAAATTTAGAATTGGGAAATAAAAAGTCGCAATTACCTTTTTAATTTTTTATTCAGTGGCGGAAATGGGCTTCCATAGGTAGCCACTGATAGTACGGAAAAATTCAATGGAGGTCAATGGCTGCCGTCAACTGTCTGATTGCCAACATTCTTCAAAATATCTTCTTTTGTGTTCAACAGAAGAAAGAAACTCATAAAAGTTTAAAACAACTTGAGGCTGATATCTATGACTAGCTGTGGAAGACAATTTTCACCACTGAATTAAAAAGGTAATTGCAACTTTTTATCTCACAGTTCTGACTTTTTCCACAGAATTGCATAATACAAACTTGCAATTCTGACTTTTTTTTCTCAGAATTGTAAGGTGTGAGATTTTTTTTTTCCCAAATTGTGCGATATAAACTTGCAACTGTGAGTTATAAATTCAGAATAGTGATATAAATGCACAATTGCAAAATAAAAACTTGCAATTCTGACTTTTTTCCTTAGAATTGTGAGATGTACGCTCAGTTGAGATATAAATGAAATTCTAAAATTGAGAAAACAAAGGTCACAATTTCAATATATAAACCTGCAATTCTGACAAAAAAAAGTCAGTGAGTTTATATCTCCCAGTTCTGATTTTATTTCTCAGAACTGCGACTATATGTATACAAAAAGATATAAACTATAAATGAGATATAAACTCAATTCTAAAATTGAAAAAAACAAAGGTCACAATTTCAACACATAAACTTGCAGTTCTGAGAAAAAAAGTCAGAATTGCATGTTCATATCCCACAATTATGACTTTATATTTACCAGTTGCGAGTTTATATATAAGAAAAATTTCACAATTACCTTTTTTTAGTGCTGTCAAATGATTAATCGCAATTAATTGCATCTAAATTAAAGGATTTTGTTTACATAATATATTTGTGCGTACTGTTTATTAGTCATGTATATATAAATACACACACATGCACGTATATATTTCAGAAAATTATGTTTATATATAAATATATTAATATATAATATAAATATATACATGTAAATACATGTAAATACTTTCAGAATATATGCATAATAAATATACACAGTACACACAAATATATTATTTAAACAAAAGCTTTAATTCTGAATGTGATTAATCGCGATTAATTGTTTGACACCACTACTTTTTTCTTTTTTGATTCAGTGGCAGAAACAGGCTTCTGTAGGCAGCCCTTGACTTCCTTAGTATGAAAGTAGAAATACAATGGAGGTCACATTACATGGTAACAGTTATGCAGTATTAGCCTAATATTTACATAGACAAATCTGAGGGCCATTGATGGACAGTTCAATAACTTTCTCCTGTGCTCGCCCCGCCCCCTTCGTGGCCCCGCCCCCGCTCGCTGATTAGCCCTTGAGACAGAGGTGGCAGTAGCTTCACTTGCTTCAAGACACGCGGAGTAATGCTCTATAACACCCAGTTTATGGCGTTAACCCGACAGCTGCTGTTATGAAACGCAGTCGAGCCGTGTGGTGAGGTCGGAATACATCCTGACGGAAGCGTGCAGGTAAGCAACTCGAGGCGGCGTTTGTTCAAAGTGCAAGTATCGTTTTGTAGATACAATAGTTTCGATCAACGACTCACAACAGCAACAGGTGGATACAATTATATCTCTCTGTATAGAGAGCAAATGTGTGCATTGGTTGTTAGAAAAGAAACTGTTCTATTGTTAGATGTTCACTCAAATGTATGTGCTTTCAATACGGGCTAACTGTAACCCTATTACACAAGAGGTTTTTTTGTTGTTATTTTCGGGGACTTTGTCCCACCAGGAAAAGAGGTAATCACGCAGAACAGATTCTGACCATCTACTTTCCCCTCATACTCTGTTGAAAAAAAAAAAAAGACTAATTTAAACCAGTTAAGACCAGGTTTAACCTTTTGTTTAGCAGGTGTATGGAATGATTAGGCAGTGTATTTTGGCCACAAAATACAGCAGTTGCATCACTGTTTTGTTTCTATGAAATGGGTCACAGTCCACTTTAGTTAAATTATTCAGTGTGCCTTAAGCCTAGTAATATGTGCAAGATAAATTTGGAGGGATGAAAATGTGACAGCTTTGCTGTGCATTGTTCGCAGGAAACCAGACACTGGCGTTTTGTCCAGTTGCTGAAACTCTATCAGTCTTGCGTTGAAAACTGCCTCCCCATGTTCTCTGTCGCAGGCTTTACTGCATTTAGGAATTGCATGGCATGCAAGACACATACAAACACAAATGCAACTGCACCTATTTAAAAACATGCAACACACAATGCAGTCTCCTCTCGCTCTTGTCAACAGTGACACACACCTTCCAGATTCTGAGAATGCATGAGCAAGTTTTACTGTTTTTTTTAGTGACAACAAAGAATTGTCTGCGTTGTCGTTATAAACATCTATATATTTTACAGGTGCAATTATGCTTAAATATCACCTGTATAACTCAAGGAATGTCTATTGAGGAGGTCAGGGTTACAATAATCACTTGCATGCTATGTAACATTCAGCAATGTCCTTTCACATGGAGACAATTCATTTATTGTTTGGGTGTTACTTTTTAACGTTCAGTATATACTTAGTGAAAACTGGTTTATCCAGGCTTGATGTCACTGTCACAAATTTGTTTATCTGTTGACTGCATCTTAAACGGCAGCTTTTGACATTGATGTTCTCAGTAAAATAAAAAAAATAAAGTAATGTTAATGCGAGTTTCAAAAGTTTAAAAGTCTTGTTCGAATGCTGACACACTCATGAGGAATCTGTCGTATGGGTCAGTTACACGCATTAAAAATGCCATTATGAGCAGATGTTAGTCAGGCCTGAAGGTAAACAGATCCGATGCAAAGTCATCTGAGCTTTTGTTGTAATAAATATAGTCAAACAGTTAGTAGTATGGCCAGATGTACTTGTTTAGAGTACTGCCTTGGCTCGTCAACTCTTGGAAGGAATAGTTCGTTAAAAAATGAAACGTCATGCTTCATTTTGTATGAGTGTGAAGCATGAAAGGAGAAATGTTGAAGAATTTGTCAGCCAGTCCAGTTTCCATATAATGAAAATGAGTGAGGAACTTTGACTATCATGCTCCAAAATGACAAAATATATAAATATTCAGTACGAGATTTACATTTAAGGGGGAAATTATCAGTAAATAATGTTTGTTTTTTTTGTGTTCCATTGAAGAAGAAAATCATACGGGTTTAGAACAGCATGACTTGCATGATGAGTAAATGATGTCAAATATTGTTTTTGGATAAACCATTGGATGTTTCTTGGAATGTCTTCTTATCAGCGAATTAATTGGGGTCATTTCGGTTTGCTGTCTTAACATTGTGCAGATTGTGGCAGAATAAGCCATATTCGGTCCAGGGATTGAAAATCACCTCGAGTACAGGTGTATGTTCAGATAGTCTTAACATCAGGGAACCTGCACTTGGAACCAAATTAAACTGGGTTTTAATATATTCAGAGAAAAGTGTTACTTGCACTTGCCCATGCAAACCCCACCACCATGATGCTGAAGAGTTTTCTCTAGGTGGTGCATTGCTAGATGCTTGCTAAGGTGTTTTGAGTGCTTTTGTACATTGCTGTTTGATTATGTAAGATGCGTGGCTTGTTTGGTCTCAATTACACACATCTTGAGCATCTGCTTCACTATAATCATATGGATTTTAAACGTCATTTTTTTCAGTGCCATATGAATTAAACCAAGCCACTTTTTGTTGGTCCGTGCGCAACACAAAACTCCCAAACACTGTTTTTCTATTGAAATGACTCGCCAGTGATTTCGCCAAGCAGTGGTAAATGCAACCATAACTTAAAAGGAAAGTTCACCTAAAAATAAACATTTTGTCATCATTTACTCACCCTCATGTCATTGCTATTTGGATTATGTTCCATTCTGTCGACTTTTATTTTGATACTCTGATACTCTGTTCGGTTTCCAGTTGTCCCGGTTTCTCCTCTCTGTTTAGTTTCTGTTTTCTGAGTTTCTGATTATGTGCTTATTTGTTTCTGTAGAAACCAATGATTAACTGTGTTTTTGTTTAGTGCCTTATGGGTTTGTATGTATAGCCTTGTGTTTTCTTCACAGTTCCTAAACCTGTATGAGTTTCTTTCTTCAGTTAAACACAAAGGAAGTTATTTTGAATAATGCTGATAACCAAACAGTTGCTGGTAGCCATTGATTTCCATAGTACTTTTTTCCATGCTGTGAAAGTCAATGGCTAGCAGCACAACTTGAGAGTGAGAAAATGATGACAGAACTATTCCTAAAGGGCATAACATTTAAACAGCATCTAGGATAATTTACTAGTTATTAAAATGTTAGTCAAAAAATATTTAAAAACGGGTAATTGCGTCTTTTTATCTCACAGTTCTGACTTTTTTCGCAGAATTGCATGATACAAACTTGCAATTCAGATTTTTTTCTCAGAATTGTGATGTGTGAGAAACGAAGACATTTTTCTCCAAATTGCGCGATATAAACTCGCAGTTGTGAGTTATAAAGTTAGAATTGTGATATAAATGTAAAATAAAAACTTGCAATTCTGACTTGTACGCTTAATCGCAAGGTATAAACTAAATTCTAAAATTGAGAAAGGTCACAATTTCATATATAAACTTGCAATTCTGACAAAAAAAAAGTCAGAATTGTGAGTTTATATCTCCCAGTTCTGATTTTATTTCTCAGAACTGTGACTTTACGTCTAAAAATTCTGACTTTGGGCTTTAACTTGCAATTGCAGAGTTTATATCATGCAATTCTGAGAAAAAAAGTTAGAATTGCAAGTTCATATCTCGTAATTATAGCTTTATAACTACCAATTGTGAGTTTATATCACACAATTTTGACTTTTCTAAAAACTACAAGTTTATATCTCACAATACTGACTTTGTAACTTGGAAAATTTCACAATTACCTTTTTAGTGCTGTCAAATGATCAATCGCAATTAATTGCATCCAAATTAAAGGATTTTGTTTCCATAATATATTTGTGTGTACTGTGTATATTAGTTATGTATATATAAATACACACACATGCATGTATATATTTCAGAAAATGTTTTTTTTTAAATATTAAGTATATTTATATATGATGTAAACTGTGTGTATATAAATATATACACATGAATACATGCAATATAATATTTTCAAAATATATACTGTATGCATGTATATTTATTTATACATAATAAATATACACAGTACATACACGCATTATGTAAACAGAAATGTTTGTTTTGGATGCGGTTAATCACGATTAATTGTTTGACCACACTATTTCAAATATTTGTCATTATTTTACATCCATGCACGCAGTCTACTTTCACTATTTTGACCAAAAAATTAAAAATGGTTCTGAATGAATAATTGGGAACTTCCATGTTCAGGAAATTGTTGGAAATGTGTTGTTTGTTTTAAGCTGTTTAAAACCAGCAAAAGTAGTGATGCTGTTTGCCTTGTTTCTTAACACCCCTAAATATCCCGGCATTTCATGTCCCTTCGTTATTCTAGCGCTCATGATCATGTGACCCACTTCTAATTCAGTAAATGAGCGAGCTGTCTACATAAACCTGTGTAACTCATAAAGAGGAAGCAGCGTGATCCAAACGGCTCAACCTCAGAGGAATTCCTGGAGAATGTGACAGATTGCTTCAGCGTCTCTGAGTGATCAAGCGTGAAAAAAGCCCAGTGTGGGACAATGAGACGTCTGACATTATAGCGCACCCAGTTAGGTACATTATAGATAATCTACTGAAAATGCCACTCTGTTTGTCCAGCAAAGGCTGCACCATGTGGCAATAAACCAACAATGGCTTGCCATACATAAACTTAAATTTAATTTAGGCGGTGAATCTAACATATCATAAATTAAGTATTTCACATTATTGTCATTTATCAACCACTGATATCTGAAGCTGGGTTGACTTTGTTGAAGGTTTGGTTTCTAGGAGTTTCCTCCACTTTGCTGCATCATGTCACTGATGCATTTTTCTTAAAACCAGTGTCATTTTAGCTCATAACAGAGATATTCAGAATGCTGATATGTGGTAGGCTTGGCATTTATCCCGTAATTACAGTGCATTTCAGGCATATTTCAAACACCAAGATGTCTGATTTACCGGAGAAGAGAGCAGCAATACCGCATGCCTCTTCCACTTCTCCACTTTCCACGTTTTTATCTTTTTTCATCCATCTCATAGTCATGCACCTCTGAATTAATGCCAGGTAGCAAAGTTCACAAGCACTTCACTGTGGCATTGGCTGAAGTTTAATCTCTTTTATTCCAACTCTCTCTCTCTTTCTTCTAGTGTAATGGCTGCTCTTTGTCATCTGGTGTAATTAGCAAAAGTGCAGGTATTGAACACATTCAATTGTAACATTTTTTCAATATCAGGATTTTAATAGCAGCTATTATCTTATATTACTTTATTTTTAACCAGAAAGCCTTTGTGTTAAACTTCAAGTGTCCTACGCAGCGGGAAGGATGAACAGAAATGCTGAACTTTTTATTAGCTGTAGTTTCGAGTGCGTGCATCTTTGATGAGATCTTTTTGAGTCAAACACTTGTAATATTTGTTAATAATATTATAATTTTTCTAAGGACATCAACAAAAAAAAAAAAAAAAAAAAAAAAAAAAAAATATATATATATATATATATATATATATATATATATATATATATGAGAGAGATGGACACATGAATATTTCCTAATCATAAATGTAGGGGTCTAATTAAAATCAGTCTCAGCCAATGGACTAAAACATACACGGTAGTGACATGAAAAGGGAAACCTTTTTTTTTAATAATATTTAATAATTTACCAAAATTTTTTTTTTTTTTTTTTTTAGAAAACAGAAGGGTCCTACCTGTAGAAATTTATGGAACCCAAAAACTTTGAGGCTCAATATCTCAGAACTGTTCAGAATGCAAATAGAACCTTATAATTTCAAGGCAACGATATATTAAGCTTATTGATATTTTAAATATTATTGTGGTTTTGAATAGATAATAAAAGGATCTTAGTAATTGATCTAAGATTTGAATACTTATGTTTTTAAATGTGTTTTTTTGTTTGTTTGTTTTTGCTTGTGGGACAGCAGTTTTGCAATCCATTGCAATTTATTTTGTTTCACTATTAGTTTTATCAAATGTTTTTAATGATTTAATTATTACAAAAAATTACTTTAACAATTATTTAGGATTTATTTCCTTTTTTAACCTATTTTTATATTTTAATTTAATTACATTTTATTTCATTTATTTATTTATTTAGGGAAAAATATTCAAAAGATTTGAACTTCTAACATAGAAGAGCAGTCATGTGTAACACCTGGGTTAAGTCAACAAGTGGGAAAATGTTCTTTGCTTGTCTGATCTACTGAGATAATATTTCTCAGTGGTGTCAGCACATGAGTTATAGTGGTTCCTCAATGTTTTTGTAAACCAATCAGAGGACATGTACTATACCTGATGTCTTCAGCTGGTCAAACTGTGTTTATTTGCAAATCAAATTTGACAGGAACAAATGCAAATGTTAGTGTGTGCTATTGGCTGCCTTGTAATGTTGCCATAGCTATATGGCTTCACCTTTGCTTTATTGCATGATTGTCTGTGATCTCAAGGTCAGTGAACAGGAATCCAGACTGGAATGTTTGAACAGTCACATATTAAGGTTATGTCTTCACCTAAGTAATAAAGGCTTGGCAACAGTAAGGGAAAACACAAAATGCCCAATCTATATTTCAAAATGAAGCCTGTTGTAGGGCCATTAAGTTTTATGCAAAAGTAAATTCCCATTATCAAAAAGTGTCCTACCTTGTTTTTAATAATGCTAAATGGTTTTGTTTGCATGCTTTAGAGCTGATCTAACAAATTAACCTAAGCCTTCAAACAAATTGAGCTGTTCTCTATAGTTCTGAACGTATTGTAGACATATTCAGTTGTTTGTGGATCGTCTTTGTGGATAGTCGCTGATTAGTTTGTTACTGTGGTGAGTTTGATTGACAGGTGAGTGTCACCTGATAGCACCTCTACCTGACTTGGCCTCTCAGAGAATGTAATGTGAGAATTTCAGCAGTTTCCACTGCCCGGGTAGGATTACTTATCTGTTTTCCAACTTATTTTCCAACTGAGTTGCAAAAGGAGAAAAGGTAAACCTGGCAGATTTTTGTCTTTTAGCGATCTTAAAATCGTTAACAGGCCTGATGGTTTTGAAGAACATTTGGCATTGCCATTCGGCAAGTCTGTGCGTTCCTCTGTGAGGCTTACATGTTATGTAAGGGAGAATAAATATGAAACTTTGTCCTTGTGGGCTGTGAACAGAACATTTCTGTTTAATCAAGCGAGTGCGGTTCACCTTGCGTTATGTGACGAGTCCTAGTCAGCACACTTCAGCTAAACCATAAGTTAAACCATCAGAGAAAGTCATGTCACAAATGTAAACAACCCGAGTCGATGTGACATAATACCGTAAGTGTTTGCGTTGCATGTGTAAGTTTATCTTGCACATTCCCATCCTGTGTAATCACTTTACCACTGATAAGAACTTCATAAGTGTGCATATGCTGTTAGCTAGTCGTATTAGGTTACATGAGAAGTGACAGTGCACAGGCACGCATCTGTTGGGTTGCGTGATGGTTTTTCTGAAGTATGCACAATTTATGCCAACTTCCTTAAAGAGCCATTGATTTGCCAGATTAAGTTTAATCAGTCACACTTTAGTTTACAGACCAATTCTCTCTATTAACTGACTTTTGCCTCGATAAACTCCTAATTTTCTGCTTATTAATAGTTAGAAAGGTAGTTGTTAGTTTAGGTGTGAGGTGGATTAAGGGGTCTAAAATATGATAATGCAGAATAAACCATTAATATGTGCTTTATAAGTTCTAATAAACAGCCAACATGCTAATAAACAACTAGTTAACAGTGTGAATTGGTGCCTAAACTAAAGCTTTACCATTTCTCTACACATTTTGAATGCCTCTGTCATCTAAAGGCTGGAACACACTACACAACATGAAATTAAAATTTTTTATCAGCCATATTGTGTACACATTCAAAAATCAGTGCCTGAAGAAGCAATGCCAAAAATATAATGCCAATGCCAAAATGTAAATTTATTATGGCTTTCAAGTGACTAAAAATTTATATTCTAATTAATTACACGATGTGCCGATTAATTAATCAGATTAATAATTTGCAAATTAATTGCACATCACTTGGCTGAAACATTTCCTTCCAAAACTGAATAGACATTACGAAAAGTAGCTATTTTAATTCAACATTGCTGTAATATTGATAATAAATGGGCATTAATGTTTTAAATGTATATTGAAATATTAAATAATTTTTTTTTTTAAATGAAAAAGTATGAACCTAAAAGCTCGATTAGGGTGGCAGCAAATCACTCTTTAAATGAGTGAATCATTCAATCATTCATTTAACCGATTCGTTCAAATGGCTGATTCATTTAGAAACGAAGCAAGTGTGAATGGGTGAGTGGGTCACTGAATCTTTGGCTCATTTGATTCATTAAAAAACACAGATTCATTCATTACTGAACCTTTGCTTGGATCTATTTTCATTTGCAAAATTGAGTAAAACAAACAGTAATGACAAAATTGTGTATGAAACACTATTAACATCTTGTTTATTGGACTTTGAATCCAGTATCTCCTTTGCAATCATGCAGATATCTGGGAAAAAAAAAAAAAAAAAACTTGGTCACGTGATGTTGCTAAACTGTATTATATGATATAAATATAAGACAAACTCATAGAGGGGCATTTTTTTGCCCTTATATCTTGAATTTTAGGGCACAAATTTTCATAGGCTCCATCACACAGTCAGTTGGCGTCCTATATGCAGCCATGTGATTGTCAATTTAATTGTATTAATTGGCATGGGTATATGTGTAGCAACGGGCAACAATACATTGTATGGGTCAAAATGATTGATTTTTCTTTTATTAAAAATCATTAGGACATTAAGTAAAGATCGTGTTCCATTAAGATATTTTGTAAATGTCCTACCATAAATCAATCAAAACGTAATTTTTGATGAGTAATATGCATTGCTAAGAACATCGTTTGGACAACTTTAAAGGCGATTTTCTCAATATTTTTTTTTATTTTTTATTTTTCCTCAGATTCCAGATTTTCAAGTAGTTGTATCTCGGCGAAATATTGTTCTATCCTGACAAAACCCATACGTCAGTGGAAAGCTTATTTGTATTTTTTTTTTTGTTATTTATTATTAATGTATAAATCTCAATATCAAAAAATTAACCCTGGTTTGGTGGTCCAGGTTCACAAATGGTGTTCTTAAAACCCCATTAACTGTAATGCACACAATATTAGCATTGTACATCAATGCAGAATACAGAAAATGAACCCATGGAAATGAACATTTAGGGTGCAAAATGCATGATTTTCAGCCATGACTGGGAAATGTATTTTGTATTCCAGTTCTAATACAAGGAAACCAAGCTGCATCTTCATGAAAGGACGTGAATGACTATAATCAGGCCTGTTTTGTTCTTTCTAGAGCAACTATCAGTGACAGGAAAGAAAGACCCTTTGTGACGTAATTGAATTGTAGAGCGCATTAGATCACTGCAACGCCTCGAGAAAAGATTGCATCAAGCTTCATCGGCCTTTTTTCATCCTGACACCTTTTGTGCCTTTCCCTTCATCTACCTGCTCTGTTTCCTGTATTCTCATGGCTTCTAATTGTGAGTTTTTAGGTGATGAGAGCACAGTATCATGGCCCACTATTATTCCTCACAGTATCCTTGTCGTGGCTGACAATAAGGATACTGGTACTAGTAAGATCCCACTACTTTTTATTCTGTTGTGTTCTTCCTATATAGACGTCAGAAAGGGCAACATAAAGAATGTCAAATCTCAAAGTCGGCCATTTCCTCACTTATGCTTCTACGCATCCGTTTACTGTCTTTTGTTACACTCGTTCTTTCACCTTGTCCTGTTACCTAAGCGAGCTGATGTTAAGAATGTGTCGTAATTTGGCACAAACAGTTCCCTGGTTAAAGTTTAGTTCTCGCTTGCACTTTTGTGGTTTTCATTTGCATCTGTAAAAGTTTTTCTAGAGATGTTCAACATATTGTCACACATGAACTAGTAAATCCAAAAACTTCATGTCTAGTGTCATTAAGATAAAAACATATTAAACGATTGCATTTAATGCTTAACTATGCTGGAGGAACCCAAGACATGTCTAATCTAGTGGACTGTTTGTATGTATGCAAGCAAAAATATGTTTTGATACGATTTGATGTAGATTCTTAGGAATTACATGATGGTTTGTGTTTGTTATTTACTCAAACAGTAACAAAAATAATAAATGCTGTAAAACTATATATTGTTAGTTTATATTAATGTTAATACCGTACTGAAAAGTTTTTACTGAGTAATTGTGTTTCTTAACTTTGTGGTGTTGTTTTTGTGTGTGAGATTACACTTGACTTAGCTTTACTTTTTGCTTGACCTCATTGTTTCTTCGAAAGTAGTGACTTTCAGGATTCGGATGCAGTCACATTTTATCCTAAATTCCACGGGTTTCAACCTTAGAAAGGAACAAGACGGATTTATAAAGGTAGAAACTGTTCAAGACATTTTTATTGACCCTTCACTAAGCCCCACCTCAACATAATTCATTGCTTTCCGACAATCTTTTGCAAATTTATGATGAGTTTGAATAGTTTTAAATTGAATTTTATTTAAATGTTTCATATTTGTGTTCTATTTTAAAATCAGAGATAGTACCTTCAAAATCTGTATATGAAGCATGGACTAAATGAATGAATTTAACATATTAACTGAACATGTTAATGAGTTTAAAGCACACACATGACTGCATTTACATTACTCATGAAAATTGCCAACTGCACATTATAAATTAATAATCTTTGTATTGCAAAATTTTTTTTTTTTAGCATGCATAGTTTTTTATTAATCAAAATGCATTTTTTAGTCAAAATGACTGAAATTGCATATCTGACAGATGAGTCTGGCTCAGTTATTCTCAGATTCAGAAAACGTACACTATATATCAAATTGTTTTGTATTGTGTAAAACTTCATTTTACCTTGTAGCACGTATGTCTTTTATAAATTAGGTCTCTGGATTTTCACTCATGGCTACAAAGTCAGTGCATGAAAAAGTGTTTAAGTGTTTTTGGGGAAAAAAAAAAAAAATTAAAGTGTTCATTCCTTGTTTGGTTAGTCACGTTTTGAAAGGGTTTTGGAGCATTGCCACACTCTTAGCAAATATTTTGCATTGCTAAATTGCCTTTTAATGAATACTACTGCAAGTATTTTCATAATATGCATTGATCCTGGTTTATACCTTTGCTTGTTAACTGCATTAAAAGTCTGAGTCAGAACCAATGATCATAATCCCAGACACCAGTCCTGACGAGTCCAGGTCGAAAATGTTATTGTGACATAGATCTGAGTAAGAGAGTCACACCATTCACAACCCATTTTACTTCTAAAACCTTACAGCAGCTAAATATTAATGACAAAGCCAAAGATATCTGGCCTGATCTGGTGTTTTGATCAGTGTATGACACACATGTAATGTTTGGTATTTATTTGTGGTGTTAGAAATTTCAATTCATCCTCACGTTTTGAAGGAGCCGTTAAGGTGGTTAACTATGGCGATGACATCAGCCTGCAGGCGTGCACTTGTTGATCAGCCGGTGGTCTTGGTTCTCGTGACACAATGGAAATGGAAGTCATGCTGTAAAGTTCCTCTTAATCCTCCTCACTGAATTCCACCCATCCATGCTCAAAAATAGCCTTATTACGTTTAGGCAATGGTGAATGTCTTTGTGCTCTTGCACAGTGTCATTTCCAGCACATCTCAAATTATGTTCCATTCTGTGGTGGAAATGACTTTTTAAACAAATTATTTTGGAAAAAATTCATAAAACACACTTTGATTAGAAATGACGGAATAAAAATGTCAATAGTAATTTGGGTAAAAATTTGTTTTTCTACATCGTATAATAAAATGACTATTTTCTCTCTTTGTTTAGATAATCATATTAATCAATTTGTAGAATGGATTTTTTAATATTAAACCAATAAGACATTTTATTTTGACCTAGGGGTGTGCAATATTGACAAAATGATCTCTATTTTTATCTCTATCTCTAAACAATAACTTGCTGAGCATGTTTTTGTGCTGGTACCTTGGCTGGTTTAGGCCTGTCATGGATAAATTAACATGACACTAAAACTTCCAGTAGGTGATGGTAAGTGAGTGATTTAATGAATGATTCATTGTATCATTCATTCAGACGTTTCATTGACTGATTTGTTCAAAAACAGATTCATTCAAGAATGAAACACCGATGTGTGTTGCTCTGAGATGCACAAATCTTATGATCTAGCTTTGTTTGGAACTATTTTCATTGGCAAAACCGAAAAGAAACAGACAATATTGTTTAAAATGTAACTCACTCTATGTTCTTGTTTTTTGGACTGTGGTATAAAATTATACAGCGATAATGTTCATATTTAAAGGAGAAGTCCACTTCCAGAACAAAAATGTACAGATAATGTACTTACCCCCTTGTCATCCAAGATGTTTGTTTTTCTTTCTTCATTCGTGAAGAAATTATTTTTTGAGGAAAACATTTCAGGATTTTTCTTCATGTAATTAGGGGTTGACCGATATGTGTTTTTCAGGGCCATTGCTGATACAGATTATTACAGATCACATGTCTGGTATATAAAATAAAATTAATGTCAAAATTAAGAATAACAAGGGGCTCTGACAAAAACTGCCTTCCCTGGTGTTGTTTGAGTGTAGTACTCCCACACTGCACTTCTTACTCATGTCATCCTTTGTTCATCCATATACAATAAGAGTAATATACAGAGAGAATTAAAAGTGGGGCCACTGTATGCTTTATGATTAAACCTATGAATATTGGACTACGGCTAAACAGCTTGTGCAAATGTAAGTATTTGGGTTGTTAGAAATGTATGTGTAATAGCATAACCTCTCATAATTCCTCATTAATTCTTTTCTGATAACTAAAACATAACCTACAATAGTAGAGGTGACTGTTCATGAAACTATAACACAAATAGCCTATTATAGGCACACTTAGTTAAGTAGCCTATTGAAATGTCTCAATTTATGTCATTCTAATCTTGGCAATTGTGACACTAAAAAAGTTCAGTTAGTTTTATTTTACAGTACAGTGCACAGTAATATATTTCTGACAGTTTCTTTTAGACGGAACTTGTATTTTGACGGGTTGCCATGAGGACCTTTTAAGTTTCTAAGTTTAAGCCTATTAAACATGATGTGACGATCATGTTTTAGTCAAGCGCTTTCGGTGTGAGAGGGCGCATAACTCTCAGTGCCTTCAGCCTTCCGCGTTGATTGGTCGGACTCGTGACTCCCAACAAATCAGGTGGGTGGTGGGCGGAGATTGCTCTCGACCACAGAGTGGTGAGTTCCGACAGGCTGCATCAGAGCCAAATAGCATGTTTCGGTTTTGAAAATGACCGATACGGATTATCATAAAAATGCTTAATATCGGTGCCGATAATCGTCGACCCCTACATATAATGGGCTGCTATGGTGCGCCGAGTTTTAACTTCCAAAATTCAGTTTAAATGCAGCTTCAAACTATGCCAAATGCGGTTGTAAACAATCCCAGCCGAGGAAGAATCTTATCTAGTGAAGTGATCGATATTTTCATTAAAAAGTATTTAAATTGTATTTTTTTTTTTTTATCTCAAATGCTTGTCTTAAGATGGGAGCTTTTCAACATACCCTAACTGTCATGAACCGGAAAAAAACGGAGGTCTGGAAGAGTAAGACAAGATGAGCGTTTGAGATTAAAAAGTATTTAAATTGTATTTTTTTAAAATTAAAATAACCGATCATTTCGCTAGATAAGACCCTTCTTCCTCGGCTGGGATCATTTACAATCGCATTTGTGATCGTTTGATGCCGCATTTAAACTGCATTTTGGAAGTTCAGAATCGGGGCACCATATCAGTCCATTATATGGAGAAAAATCCTGAAATATTTCCCTCAAAAAACACAATTTCTTTACGACTGAAGAAAGAAAGACATGAACATCTTGGATGACAAGGGGGTGAGTACATTATCTGTAAATTGTTGTCCTGGAAGTGGACCTCTCCTTTAACAGTATCATTTCTTATAAATATAAAAAAAAAAACTCATCCAGGGATATTTTTTTGCTTTCCTAACTTGAATTATGCTTACCTACAAACTGGTCATCTGCTCTTATCTTCTTGTATCTGATTCTTATCTTAATCATTTCATGCAGATCATTGACAAATAAATGAGTATCCAGAGTAAATACAAAAACAAAAAAAAAAAGTTAAAATCTATTTTGAAACAAGTGTTTTGAAAACGTACTGTATTTTCTGTAATACAAGTCTTATATTCCAAAGCGACTTATATTGTATAATGAAATTAACATCAAGCTAAATATGCACAAAGCGTTCACATTTGTATTGATACCAAATGAGAGAGGTACGCATTTCTCACATGATAGTAGTTTCACTTAAAGGAAAAAAAAAAGCTTGCCGTTTATAATAAATGCCCTTTGATGAATGCCACAATAATTTATGTTAGTTTATACTTACATTTTTTTCATTCCTGTTCAGTTGTTAACCATTAATTTTAGTGTTTTTAATTTACCAGTATTTTACATTATTTCTAAATGTAATTATGAAAAAATACTCTTTTCTTCATTAATCGCACGTGTCGACAACTGCTAGTAGCCAGTAGTGTTATATTGTTTTGTCAAGAGATCACATCACCCGTTTATGAGAACAGGTGACAAATGGATGACGCTTGAATACTTTGAGTCTGAGTCAGGTTAGGAATAGCTCACCTTTTGTTTGTCAAAGGCTTTTGTAAATTCAGAAGTTCAACTGTCAGGTGGGAGTGGCAGAAGCAATTACAGCAGTGTCTCACACCTGCAGGGGATTCCTCACAATAAAGAAAACACATTAGGCATGAACGTGATGTACAGAGGAGTTAGGTTGTTCAACTGTTTCATTGCGAGTTGCAACATCCAATGCAAAGGAAAGACTCGCAATTGCAATTAAACGATGTAAATTTTTGCAATTCTTATTTTATATCATGATCATTTTATATCAAGTTTATATCATGCATTCTAAGAAAAAGAGTCAGCACTGCAACTTGCAATTGCATAACTTGCAAACAAGTCAGAATTGTGAGATAAGTCATTGCAATTACCTTTTTATTGGTTATTCAGTTGCAAAAAAAGAGCTTCCAAACTGTTGAGAGAAAACATATGTAAAATCACACGTAAAAAACATCTTCCTTTTAATCTTGTTGTCTAGGAGAAACCCTGATGATTTTTCTTTACTATGGGAACACAATAACATTTCTTACGACAGCAGCTCTACATAAGTTGCTCTTGTTCTACCAGCTCAAATGATTTTGAATGGAATAAAGGGCTGGATGATGAAGCCTTTACAGTACTCGAGGGGAGGGTCGGCCCATCTCTGAGAGGGTCTGTAGTGAAAACGTCCTGCTTGGCAGCTCTCTCCGTGCAGAGGACTCTGGGAATAAATGGCACCGGGGCCCTCTTTATTCTGAAGCTCGCCGGGAATGCGAGGCCTTTTTTTCACTCCTCAGACACCATTATCAGCGGTGAAATATTCCCTCTGCTGCACCCATTGTGCGCTTGCAGGGTGGACGTCACAGGCAGGGAGGCCCATCCTGCCGGCGTTTGTCTGAGAAGAGATTTGCTGCGCTGACCAAACAGCCAATCAAAGCGAATGTTTTCCAGGATATGCCTGTGGAGAAGTTTAAAGACTTTTTTTTTTTTTTTCTCTCTCTTGAAGTCTTGGGTTTTCTAAACTCTTACTCTGGTAAGAGAAGTGTGGTGACATTTCTCACTGCAGTTAACATACATCTATTAACATTAGAGAGAAGTAAACAATTTGCTACTGATGCAGCCTGGCATGCTTTATAAATTTATACTGAGTGGTGATCAAAAAAAGGTTGTCCCGGATATAGCACCTGTGTTGTTTCCTGTAGCTCTTGTGAAATATCGTCACTAGCTTGCATTACTCTTCCTTCCACTTGAATGTTTCTCTGTACTCATGCCCAGAGCATTATGTACCATTTCCTGCACATGAACGCCAATGTTTGTGTACCTCAATATGTAATTAGTGCATAATGTTCTCATTGTCAATCAGAAAAGTGTTTGTTCTCAGATTTGGTCAGCATAGAGTTTACTTGCTTAATCTGGGAGCATATTTAAAGTTTAATGCTGATTTTAGTATTGCTTGCTGTGAATGTTGTCTGGTGATCAAAGAGTCACCAAGCAGTTATAGTATATAAAAGTGACACCTACAGTACATAAATTCAAGGTAGAATCTTTTATAAAGCTGGTATTCATTGAATTTCTCTAAAGTATGTAATCCATCTAAGAGTTCTCACATGATTACTGCTGAATGTTTCAGCTCGGTTAAAATTGCATTCCAGACATTTTCAATCAGTCCCTCATCCAAGCACCTGTTCCTCAGGACTTTCATTAAGGATGTCATCATTGATCACCATGCCGCTGTTCATTATTTAAAAAAAAAAAAAGTTTTGTAATATGTAATTACATGCTTTTTTTTCCTGGGCTTGTCGACAGTATGTCTAAAAAAATGCAGTGTGAGCTTTTTTTACATTCCGCACCACTTTACCAACCAGTTTCATCAGTTTCCTCATTAGTTAGTGAAAAAACCAAATGCTGCCCTTGCAAGCCTTGAAGCTTCCTTTAAAGATCTTAGCAGTTTAAGTCATCCTGACAGTGAGCTGGTAAATGGAGCTTGAGGAAGGAGCTTGGAATTGAAAGAATTTTGCACATGAAGGCTAAAATCAGATTGCTTCGTAATTATCTTAGGGGACTTTTGGAGTACTGCATTGTACCAAGCACTACACTTGCATGGAGTTCAAACACATTCTTTCAGGGGAGGAAGTTGTAAATAACACACATCTCTCATAGAGATCATAGGTGCGTTCCAGTTGGTGTGCTTGCACTGTTTTACGCCATTTTGTAGTATAGTAATGTAAATAGAGAAAGTAGTGCGTTCACACTGAAATCCCAAAAAGAAAAGTGCAATTCAGATACACAGATAATGCAACTATTTAAAGTGTGCCGCGACACACAATAAAAGTTAACCAGTTGTGACAAGCGATGGGGGATTCTGTTTTAGAAAGTTTCTATACACCTGGAACGACAACATTCAAACTATGACAATGATAAATATAATTTATTCAATATTAAAAGCCTCTAATGTGAGTCTGAATATCATTTTGCATGACCTTTATAGTCACACTGAAAGCAACAATAGATGGTTTTCCTCAGATCTTGAAAATAAATTAAATCAAACATATGCGTTAAAACTGTGAACTCATTGTGAACCAACAATGTGGTATCATCACTCAGTTTGTACTTTTAATAATGTTAAAAAGTTTAATATTTATGAATTAGATTAGAAATGTATCCATTTCGTTGGGAGGGCAATGCACTTGCAGAGACACTCCGCCCACATAAGCTTCTGATTGGCTAATTGGCTTTTGTCGCATCATGTAGCCGTATGGCATCTGGTGTAGACAGTCAAATTGCTTGCCGTTGGAATCTTGTCGCATGGCATCTGGTTAGCATGCCACACACATCCTGAAAAGCGAAGCCAAAACCTTTCGATCGCCATCTGGTGGCTGGCTGGAGTATAGGTCATAAACCCTGCCCTTCCCTTATAAAAAGATGGGACATGAGCCAAACTAAGTGATCAAATTACACCTCAAATGATATTTTTCCACAGTTGGTTTCTACAATTTTAGGTAGTTCTTATCACGCTGATGTATTTTCAAATGTTCGTTTTAAAAACTAACTTTTAAAAAATTTGTTTTAAAAACTTTTTTTTTTTTTCTAAAAGTTTGCTTTTAGTTAGTTATTTGAAAAATTTAAAAATGGGGTCACAGTTGTGTGCTTGTGATTGGGTCTGTGGGAGTTTGAGCGGGACTGTCATCTTGCAGAAATTACATCATTTGGAGCTGAAGTCAGCATGGTAGTGATTGATTTGGAGCCCCCTATTATGAGGCTCCACCTCACGGTCACTACTGTGCAGATTCGGGCTCCAAATCAATCACTACCATGCTGACTTCAGCTCCAAATGATGTAATTTCTGCAAGATGACAGTGCCCATACTTGGATGTTTTGCCTTCACTTTTCTGTAGTGGAAGGAATTGGAGATGTGTCATCCATCTTTCTTTACAGAATATGGCAGGGGTGCCCAGACTCAGTCATGGAGGGCCGGTGTCCTGCAGAGTTTAGCTCCAACTTGTCTCAACACACCTGCTGAAATTACTGCTGTAGAAACTGAAGTTTCTAGTATGCCTAGTAAGAGCTTGATTAGCTGGTTTAGGTGTGTCTAATTGGGGTTGGAGCTAAACTCTACAGGACACTGGCCCTCCAGGACCGAGTTTGGGCACTCCTGGTCTATGAGACACGGTGTTATGTAGCAAGAAAGGTGCAGATGACAAAATAACCCATAATTCATACATTAGATGTGGAGTAAGTACATGGTGTACTTGAGTCATTTGGGGCACAACTCATGTCATTTGCAACTTAATCATTGACATCAGTAGCAATTCTGTAAATGCAAACAAATCTGTATTCTGATGTGTATGTGTCCAATAGGACTTTTTTTTTTCTTCTTCAGAATGCCAGTTTTTACAATTGTTTACATGTTTGTTTCTCCCAGGTAATGACAGATTCCTGTGGCTTCTGTATAGTGAGGAAATATTTCACCTGGGTCCATAACTTCACTTCATAGTCCAAATGGATTCCTATCATTTCCACTTTGAGAGGATGAGTAACCTTGACCTACACCCTTTGAGTCTCCCAGTCAGTCGACTTTCCCCGGCCAAGTCCAGTAGTAGTATAGACCAGTATACCCATCACCACAGCAAAGGCGACTCAGCCTATAGCTCCTTCTCCGGTGGTTCCACAGTCCCTGATTACCCTTCTCCTTTTCTACTGGATGAACTCCAGTCACAAAACTTGCACTATACAGATCTGAAATACGTGAAAGGTAAACACAGCCCAAGCTTTCATGAATCAGATTCCAAGAGCATGGACCACCTGTACCGTTCCATAGATACTGTTGCACCAGAGCATCACTGGACCAGCGGTGGGTTCTCTGACACCGAAGGTCCACCAGTTCATACGCATCCATTACCACCACCACCACCACCACCACCACCTCCTGCCTGTCTGAACAGTTTTGCAACAACCAGGAACCTTGAAAACTCAAGGGCACGTCAGAGTCCAGAAGGGCAACTTGCTGACCTTTCTACTTTGCAGCAGACAAGTAATTCAGAGGTCTGTGGTGTCCAGGCTGAGCCTGTCTATGGTTGCACATTTAAAGATCACCTCAAGCAAGACCCAGGGGACAAGATGCTCAATCCACCAAAGCCTACAGGAATTTTAAATAGATCCCCACTGCAATCCTGTCAACCAGAGCACTTGCAGCCATCTTGGAGTAGCCAATCCGAAACCCAGCGGAAGAGATCGCATTCAGCTTATGGTGGACCTGTTTCTGAGCACCAGTACTTTGCCAGTTCCTCCAATATGCCACAGAACACGATCAGTGGGAGTATTCAGCACAAAGGACAGTTTTATTTTGTTACTGGTGTCTTCAAGTCGCCTGAGCCCAGTGTCGTGCAAGGTGTTGGTAACGGTACGGAAACCTCTAGTGAGTGGTCTTATAAAGCTCAGCGTAGAAGGCAGAGCTGTCCTGATGGACCAAGTGGTAAACTGTTCTTCCAGGAGGAACACACATTCGGCATTCAGAATGAACTTGTGGAGCATCCTAATGACAAGTTGGTTAATTCACCTTCCAAGTCAGAGCAGACTCCTGAAGGTGCAGAGGACCAGAGGGTCATGAGTAGAGAAGCTGGCAAGCATCACTCCACCAGCCACCCTATCTTCTATTGTGGTCCAGAGGACACTTCAATTGGTACACTAATGACCCCTGCTTTGATTAAGGAAGACCATATCAGTCATCCCAAGAAAGAGGAACCGATGACAAGAGTTTCAAGACGGCCCCAACTGGATATTCCAAGTGACAAGATCAGCAAGGAGACTACCCCACTGTTATATCACCTCACAGGTGCAAACAGGGCATCATATACAGACAAGTTTAAGAACAATAATGACTCTGGTATAGAGGCCAAGAATCCAGACTACGTCAAAGATAAAAAGAAAGCAGGAAATGATGAGCAAACCTCTCCCAGCAGCGAATATCGGCAGAGTGAAATGTCTAAAGATAAACAATCAAATGGAATCTTCTATGCATGCGGTACATTAGATGACTCCTACAAGAAGTATTACAAAGAGAAACTGAAAGATGCCCAATCCAAGGTTTTGAGAGCGACCTCATTTAAAAGGAGAGATTTGCAGCTTTCTCTGCCCCACAGGATCAAGCAGCTTTCTGCTGAACCTTCCGGTCCTCCGTTAAAAGACAGACTGTCCAACTTGGAGACACCTCCAGTGCCACAACTACACAATCCTCAAGAGTACAAAAAGGACCTTGTTCAAGAGATTGAGAAGCCAATTGAGAAAGAACAAGAGAAGCCACAGAATATTGCTCAACCGCAGGTGCCTCGAGTAGGCAGTAGGAAGCGTTTAACGGCAGATCAGAAGAAACTCTCTCGTTCTGAGCCTGAGAAGCTACACCAACTGGCAGATGGACCCGCTCATATGAGCTGCCACTCTTATGGCAATGAAGCGGAAAATCTTCTCTCGGAGGGTGATGACGGTCTGGTGGCTTCTAGGCGGAAGATGTTCGAAACACGGGGACGTGCGATGTCTGCCTCCAACTTCTCGAAATCAACTCTGAAGAACCTTCAGCATAAAGCCTTGGTAGCATACGTGGAACGCAAAACCGGTCAAAAGGTGGCTGAGCCCCAGCGCCCGGTTCCTCAGGTACCCAGCCACAGGAATTCAACTGCGGAGAGGTCCAGAAATAATTCTGGCAATTCTGACTCCAAGAACCTCCACAGGCCTCTGTCTGCAGGTCAGATTCTTGACTCTGTGTCGAGTTCTGTTAAGTACACCCAGTTCGTCCCTGCTGAGCACTCCAGGCAGTCCAGCGGGATAGAGGAGTCCCCTACAGCAGTGAAGTCGGCCTCTGTGGAGAGTCTCCTGGATCAGCCTGAACAACCCAAGTTCTTTCGGACCCGAAGCACCTCGACTCCCCATGCTTTCCAGGTATCTTATAAAAATGTCGAACGGAATTGCACTTTTGTTTGAATTTCTAGTGAAATTAATAAGATCCATGACTAACATGTAGATTTTCATATTGTTGTATTTTGCATCATTTTTCTTTTTTCTATAGGTTCGGAAACATGCAGATGAGTTCTCAGCCATACATAATAAGGCAATTTCAAGGTGACATATTATTGCTCTTTTTACTTAGTAGGGTAGTAGTAGAGGTTATACCTCTGTTCTGCGTTTATTATTAGGGATGTACAGATGTATGGGCCAATAATCGGCAATATTGGTCATCGGCCAATTGTTTAAAAACCACCATTGGTCAGATTATCCCTGCTGAAAAAAACAGTTAAAACCAGCCTAAGCTGGTTGGCTGGTCTTAGTTGGTTTCAGCTGGAAGTAGCTAGTTTTAGTTGGACTCCCAGCCTGGCTAGGCTGGTCAGGCTGGTTTTAGCTGATCGTTCCAGCTGGTCTCGCAGCCTGACCAGCTAAGGAAGTGGCCTCTAAAACCAGCCTGCTGACCAGCTATGACCAGCTAAGACCAGCCTGGATGACCAGCTAAAACCAGCCAACCATCTTACGATGGCTTTAGCTGTTTTTTCAGCAGAGATATTAGATACTCTCAATCAAAGGGTTTCTCAGACCTTAAATGTCTCTTGTGTAGAAAATAGGGCTGTTGCAGTTAGCGTGGTAAGGTAAGGCAGGTACTCTTTGAATCACCCTTTATTTAAGCCAGGGTTGCCAGGTCCATGTTTTTTTTCCCCCTTCATCAAACACTATTTGTAATGTTCCTCTTATCCATTTATCACAAGAGAGCTTTGCGCTTTTTTACAATGGATAGGAAACAAAGCTGTCAGATAATGTACGTTTTACCACAAATGCAAACAATAATGGCTTGTTTCCACTGAGCGGTACGGGCCAGAAGAACAGACAAGACCGCATAATGAGAAACAGCTACTGTCTTTGTGAAAATATAAAATTATAAAATACACTGTTATGTATTATGTATTTTTTTGTGTTTGCACACTCTGATACAAATAAGCCCAACATGCATGAACGGCATTCAAGTTAACCAAACAACGTTCTGCAGTGAGTTTAGCTCCACCCTTTTTGGTATCATTTGCTGTGCTAGGCACCCCAACGGAAGGGTACCAAAAAAGTGGTACGGTACGGTTTGCTATTTTCATACCATTCACAACTTCTGACAATGGAAATGGACATGATTGCGTACCGTACTGTACTGAACTGTACCGCTTGGTGGAAACGAGCCATAAATGCTATTTTGGTGCTCTTAAATGTGGCATGACAGATAACATGTTATAGCATGAAATAAACGTGAGAAATTATGTATAAAAATACTGTAGAACTTAATGAAATGTTACCCTGGACCACGAAACCAGTCATAAGGGTCAATTTTTTTTTTTTTTTTAATTGAGATTTTTACCCCATCTGAAAGCTGAATAGATAAGCTTTCCATTGATGTATGGTTTGTTAGTATTTGGCTGAGATACAACTATTTGAAAATCTGGAATGTGAGGATATAAATATTGACAAAATCACCTTTAAAGTTGTCCAAATGAAGTTCTTAGCAATGCATATTGCTAATCAGAAATTAAATTTCAATATATTTACTTTAGGAAATTTACAAAATATCTTCATGGAACATGATCTTTACTTAATATGCTAATGATTTTTGGCATAAAAGAAAAATCAATCAATTTGACCCATACAACGCATTTTTGGCTATTGCTACAAATATACTCGTGCTACTTAAGACTGCTTTTGTGGTCCAGGTTCACAAATGTATCTTAAGAAAACCAAACTATTGATATCAGCAGATATCATTATAAATAAATGGCAAAAAAGTTTAGTATTAGTGCATCTCTATTTATTATTCCCACAATTTGAATGTTTTCGAGTTTGACTAAAGGTATACAATGAGACATTTTAGTTCTTAATTTTACTAAACCAAAAACATGAATTGTTTTTCAGTGTTCAAAGAAAAGTAGAGGAAGATCCAGTGGTCCATCACAGTCGGACAGCATCTGTCCCTGATGAGCGGCGTGCAGTCAGAGCTTCAAGAGGCAAATCTATGGAAGAGCTTGGTGTATCCAAGGTCACGAGACCTAAAGTTTTTAGCAAGAGTTCAGAGCAGCTCGACCAACTTCAGGGCAAGCGGGTCATGCCCGGAACAGAGAGGAGAACTGCGTCATTTCTTGCCGAAGGAAGGCGCACACATAGGAGGATTCAGAGCACTGGAGAACACGTGTATAACTCTCAGGCAGGCCCTGAGAACCCACTCTTAACACATTTTGTAAAGCATGTATCTTCTCGTGATGATGAAATCTATACAGCTTCACATAGTGGACGTAAACATAAAGACGACGCATCTCTGTTGATGCCCAGTCACTCCAGGCTGGAAGTCAGGTATGTTTGAATACACCGTTGCATTTATTAGTGGTGCTTAAAATTTTTTTAGAACCTGTGATGTAAATATAATGATAATATATCAGCATATTAGAATGATTTCTGAAGGTTTTTGAAAATCATGTGACACTGAAGACTGAAGTAATGATGCTGAAAATTAAGCTTTGTCACATATTTAAATTACATTTCAGTGTATATTAAAATAGAAATCAGTTATTTTAAGTTGTAATAATATTTCAGTTTTTTTGTGTATTTTTGATCAAATAAATGCAGCCTTGATGAGCATAAGAATCTTCTTAACAAAAAAAAAAAACTGATCCCGAAATTTTGAACTGCACTCTGCACTGTATACTTTAGCATAAAATAGTAAAAGTTTACCAGAGCAGTGTTTTATAACCAAGGGTTAAAAAAGTTGTGAAAGCCCTTAAAAAATTGCGTAAAAAAAGTGTAAAACATTACTGTACTCAGGGTTTAAACAGAGGATAAATGTGTGAAAATCCCAAAAGAGGGCCAGTATGCAACAGCCTAGCAAATCCTTGAGGCATAATCAGCATCTTTGCAGAAAGTTTTGCTTGAACAGGGCACAACTTACATTTTCTTTCAAATCTGTATAGTTATCAGTTTGTTTGTATTGAAGTTATCCTTCTAATTTGCTGTTTATTTTGATGTATCACAGCAAGGAGCAGGACATTTGTCTTCAAGATAAGCATGAGACATCTCTCTCTAGTCAAGAAGTTTCTCTCGGTCATGGAGTCACGACAGATCCCAGTCTGTGGATCTCAACTTCAGGAATAAATGAGATTGAGGCAAACTATTGGCCGTCTAATGAAACGGCAACTTTTACTGAACCCCAGTATGCATTGCATAACCCATCTGATGAGAACGAAACCAAATCTATCACAACACCTCCTGGCATTCAGGAAACAGAGCCCAGCCTGGAACCTGCACTTAATAGAGAGCAAGACGGGAGCATACAAAAGGAAGATGGCCCTGTTGTGACGGAAAACAAGGTGACGGAAGGGAACGGTTCAGCAGACCGACTGGAGTGGGAGGTGCTGGTTCAGGACGTGGTATCAGCCGACCAATCATTAGCTCGCATTCTTTACCCCATAACCAATAGGAAGACAGCACTCATGCTAATGGAGCAGCTGTTGTCTGAGGATACTCTTCTAATGGAGGAACACTACAAGAAAAAAACAAGAGCTGAAGGTTAATAACCCAGAAAACGCTGCTCACAGGTGACTACTGCACATCTGTTAAATATAAGCATCAAATGCATCTTAAAATAAATGGCTCTGTTCCAAAACCCTACCTACCCTACATAGTAAGCCGCATACGTAGATGGTATATTAAGGTATCACATGCACATTCATATGAACGCTGAACCAATGATTCATATTTCCAAACTCCTCCTTTGTGTGACACTAACCTGTGGTGATTGGTCCGATGATCGAGTTTTCCTGGGTCTGTGCATGCAACAAGTGGGCGGGCAATATTCTGTTTCATGTTTTTTCATTTCAATAACATGTTTCATGTTGATGTCAGCTTGGGATTCGTTTTAAAAACAACTAGTTGAAATGATTCAGAGTCGACTCTTTCTTTTGAGAGACAATGGCTTTATACAAGGTGCACTTTCAGATTTAAAACTTTGCCGGATGTTTCATTTGGAGCTATGTTACACACTACATTAAAGGTAATCTAAAAAAATCCATAATAGGGGCACTTTAATACATATTGCGTTATTAACTAAGCAACAGGCTAATGTAAAATTGGACTGGTGTCGAGACTCCTGTGTTTGTGATGCACATTATTTGGAACAGAGCACATTTTTAGATTGATACGGAGCACTTCATATTTCACTCAAATCAGTTTTAAAATATTAAATTGTCACTTATTTATTTTGCATATTTATTTTGTTTTTAAAGCACTGAGATGCCAGTAGGTGACAAACCACTGAACCTTCCGTCATCTGTGAACAATGAATCTGTTCTCTCCAACCAAAAAGATGACCCGCACAACACAGATATCATCAACAAAAAGGTACACTTACTACTGGAAAGTATACTAATGCTGTACAGGCCATTCCACAGTCTTGGAAAAAAAGTATTTTTTCCAAAAAAATTGTATGTATGCAAATTGTATAATATCCAAGGTACACATTTCTAGTAATTGTGCAGTTAATTCTTATATTGTGTTATCAGAAAGTTCTGGAATATTTGTCCTCTCCCCAAATTTCTCACTACCGAAACACAATAATAATAATAATTTAATTAGAAGAATTATATTTTCCTATTAAGATTTGGCTTACATTTAGATTGTAAATGTAAATATATATAATATTTTGCTATGTTATTTAAAAAAAAAAATTCAGAGGAACATCCATAAATTCATTTCTAATAAAGTATGTTTTTATGAGATTTGTTGAATTTTGAATCCAGTTTTTCTTTGTAAAAGGCCAAAAGTTGATTGTACTGATTTTAAAGTTAAAGATTCATTAGTTTGAATATACATTGAACCAAAAACTACCATAACGTCTTAGTTAATAATTCAGTATACTTTTCGGTAGTGACAATGTGTTGGTAGTGACCACATCATGTTACAGAATTTTAATTTGCATACTAAAACATACCAAAATCAAAAAAATTGCTGTACTAAAATTTTGTTGATTTCCCCTCATGTGTTCCCTTTTCATGTTTCAGTAGTGAGTGTTTTTACCAAAACTACACCAAATGCAGTGTTGCCAAGTCCACAAACGTCCCGCAGAATTGGGCTACTTTAACACTGTTGCCACGGGTTAAAGTGACCCCAAATACATCTAAAATACTAATTTACCAGGGGAACCCCGACAAACCCCCCCCAAAAAAAACATGTATTTTGTCAATTTTTAACGGGGGACCCTGCTCGAAACTCGATTGGGCTAGTTGTGGGCTAGATTTGAGTAGCAATTGGGCGGGTTTTGTTGTGAAAACCTGGCAACCCTGACGAAATGTTTCAGTAGTGACAATTTTACATAATTTTGAAGCTAGCTTAAAGATGCTAATCAGCACATGGTTAGCTAGCACAGTTCTGAAGAGTTGTACACATATAAAAACTAAATGTTAAGGAATGACTCCCCAAAAAGTGTTTAATTATCGAAAAAATGTGTTTGGTAGTGACATTCTTTAAAGTTGCTCACAGACTTTTGAACACATTTACTTCAAAATTTTGAGACCTACCTACTCACCATTTAGCAATGAGAGAGGGACACAGGAATATTTCCTGATTGTAAACGTAGGGGTTTAGTGAAAATCATTCTCAGTCAGTGGATTAAAACATACACTGTTTCAGTAGTGACATGAAAAATGAACTTCAAAAAGATGCTTTTAAAATCAATGGAATAAAATGCAATATCATTAATTTTAATATAATTTTCATAAGTTGAAATTTAGGGGTTAGGGTTTGGGACAGCCACCTCCCAACTGAAAGTACTCAATAAATGATGATTTTATAAATATTAAGCTTACTGATATTTTAAATGTTATTTTGGGTTTCAATAAATAATAGAAGGATCTTATTAAACATCTAAGTATTTGAATAGTTAAATGCTTTTTAAATGTGTTTTGCCTGTTGTTCGTATTGACTTCTGACTTCTAGATAAGCACTTATCTTGACCTCAGAACTCATGAAAGATTTATAGAGGTCTGTGGAGAAAACACATGGTATTTTTACTTCAGAAAGCTGCCTGTTGCACTATTGTGTTGCATTCTGGATATACACACAGTATCAACTGTCCTAAAAAACACATCTTGTCTGTGGTTTCTCTCACATATAGAGACGGCTGATAGGGCACATAGAAGAGCACTTGAAAGGTCTAGAGGACGTTCGCTCCACCGTCCAGAGCGATGAGAAGGTGAACGGGGAGCGGGGCGGCGCTATCGTTGCTCTGGTACGAGAGAACTGTGTGCCGGCCGAGCTTGAGCGCTACACGCAGTTTATTGAAGACCTGGAGCGCGTGGTCAGCCTGCTGCTCTGCCTGTCGGCCCGTCTGGCCCGCGTACAGAACGCCCTCAGCACTGCCGACGACAGCGTGGACACGGAGGAGAGAGTGAGTACAGATCACACTAGGTGTTTAAATGAGGCGTGTCTTTGTGTGGATAACTAGGAGGGGCCCTAAACACACCAAAGGTTGCTAAAATTGCTTCGAGAGTGACAGTCATGTGTCCTGCTGGATCAGCAGTTGATAGTGTCAACACTGCCTGACCGAAACTGTTCTTTGGTTTCGATGCGTTTTGCCACCACACTGCCCTCTAGTGACAAATATTTCAACAGCATGAAAGTGCAAACATTACAAAGCATCATCATGAGGATGAATATCAAATAATATGTCAGCTTTTATGATTATTGCTGTTAATTGATTTGTTTCACAAATATTATCATAATTACACTGCTGAAAATTTGGGGTCAAACTGAAGTTGATACCTTTAATTCAGAAAGCACACACTAAATTGATCAAAAGTGACAGTAAAGACATATTTAGTGTTACAAAAGATTTCTATTCAAATGAATGCTGTTCAGGGTTGCCAAGTCTGTGGTTTTACTGCTGAATAGGGCTACTTTTACAATTGACCTTAAAGCGATCTCTCCCCCACCTCCAAGAAAAGCCATTTCAACAAAACTGGTGAAAAAATGCAATTGAGCTAGTTTGTGGCTAGTTTTTAATAGCAGTTGTGTTGTTTTTAACAAACCTGGCAACCCTGGCTGTTCACTTTTAGTCTTTCTACTCAAATAATTCTGAAAAATAAAATGCATCATGTTTTCCATTAAAGAATATGAAGCAGCACAACGTTTTAAACACTGATAATAATCATAAATGTGTTTTGAGTAGACTGGGTTAATGATGCTGAAAATTCAGCTTTGCATCACAGAAATAAATTATGTTTTAATATATATATTTAAATATAAAACTGTTTTTTTTTTAAACCATAATAATATTTGACAATTTTACTGTTTTTACTATATTTTAAATCAAATAAATGCAGCCTTTGTGAGCGGAAAAGTCTTCTTTCAGAACGGTAAAAAATCTTACTGACCCCAAACTACTGATCTCTAGCATAGCTTATGACATTACATGAACAATAACTGTAAAATTATGTTTGAAAATAGTTGTAGGATGTGTTACTGTTGTTCGTACCTAATTTAGGTTTTGTACAAAATCTTAAGTGTACTTGATCCCACACAACAATTAATATAATTATAGTGCTGTCAAACAATTAATCGGGATTAATCGCATCCAAAATAAAAGTTTTTGTTTACATAATATATGTGTGTGTACTGTTTATATTTATTATGTATATATAAATACACATACGTGTATACATTTTTATTCATATAATTAATATTATATATAAATATATTTAATATATAAACATAACATATATTTCTTAAATATATCCATGTGTGTGTATGTGTGTATTTACATATACATAATAAATATACACAGAATGCCACATATGTAAAAAAAAAAAAAAAAAAAAAAAAACTTTTATTTTGGATGCCATTAATCATGAATAATTGATTGACAGCACTAAATAATAATAATAATAATAATAACAGGAATTATATTCTAGAAACTCCGCTGATCAATGATAAAAATATCAATGGCCAATCAAAATCCATCTGATGTGAAAGAACATTATCATCCATTGGTGTGCATGCTTACATAGTTATATTAATCGCTGTAGTTTTAGTTTTTGTTGTTAATGGCCTTAATGTCTATACCTAAATGCATAAAGAAGCAAACTGGCTTGGAATTGGAGTTTTGCTCCAGCTAGAGCTTTGAGGCCATCTAGTGGCCATTTCTGATGTTTTAACTGGTCTTCTCTTGCACTGAAAAGGGTCTTTTGTGATTAAGTGAAAGTATGAGAAGATTGTGCTTATTTTTTATAAAAATTATTGGTAAAATCTAGTCATTTATATTTAATATTTAAAATAAAAAAGACCGTAGATAATACATAATAGAGTTTATACATAACATAATAGTTCTATTTTATAAAAACACAATAGTTTATATTTTATATTAAAAATAGGAAGTGCAGTTTTCATGCTCAGAGTCATTTTGACCCGCAAACAGATGTTTTGAAGATTAAGCATTACTTTGTGTAGCTCATTTCTCATTTGTTTCACAGACGGTTGTGCATTATGGGAAAACGGGACACAGTTTTCCTTCCGTAGCATCCTGATATATTGCCCTGTAGTTTCCTGTGTGCAAAAACTAACACTAATGACCACAATTATGACATATTAATAACATACTTCTGACTTTCCTCAATCCACAGCAATCGCTGGACAACCGCTACCGTCTCCTGTGCAAACAGTGGGAGGATGCCAAAGACTTAAAGGACAACCTGGACCGTCGGGAGCGCGTGGTCTCCACCTTCCTCTCCAAACAGCTGACGGACACACAGCTGCAGGAGTACCGGCACTTCATTCAGACCAAGGCCTCCTTACTCATCCGTCAAAAAGACCTTGATGAGAAACAGCGTTTAGGAGAGGAGCAGCTCGAGTCCTTGCTCAGCAGTTTACCTCCGTGAAACTACCGCACGTGGCTTTGTAATGCTGAAGGTGCCTTTCAAGCGCCGCCGTTTGTTTTTAGAGAGACTGCAATTGTTTCATTTAATATTTGTGCTCTAGTTGCGCTACTCTGTGAATCGTATTAAGATGACTTTGGAAACCATGGAAAGCTTTATTTAAAAGCCCAGGAATGGTTTAACGAGAGCTTCATGCAGACAAAACGCACTCTTTCAGATATGCATCACAGATCACTCAAATCAAGACCAAAAATGGACGAAAGAAGCACTTTTGATAATAAACCGCACATACTCGTTAGGAACGATGAACTTGGATATTGTAATCCATCCCAAATGATTTCAGGGCTTTATTTCATTGGTTTTCATCCATGCCTTTTTGTCCTGCAATTTCATTTGCCGCTATCATGTTGTATGTGTATTTAATGTTCAAGTACTTTTATTCAGTTTTGAAGATTCTCTTTAAAGATGTGTCTGGTGAAACAATTCAAGTCTGTATTATTTAACTGCCATCATTGCCAGTGTTGGGGAAAGTCATTTTTAAAGTAATGCATTACAATATTGTGCTACTCCCTAAAAAAGTAACTAATTGTGTTACTTTTTATAGAAAAAGTAATGCACTATGACACTTTTGTGTTACTTTTTCTCATATGGGCCGGGCTTGCTTGTGTGTTTTTAATATAAAAAAGTTCTACTTTGGGCAAATGTAAAAGTCCTTTCACACCAAAAGTGAAATGAATAAGCATCAGACTGATGGAAATGTAAATTCACATCTGTACAGTAGAGGGCGCAGCTCAAACAAGCTGCCGTTCTGGATAAAAGTTAAACACTCTTCAGCAAAAAAGAAGTAAATGTAAAAACAAATCAAACATAAATGTTTATCTAAAGCCATTTTTGCTTATTAGTTTATAGTTGAATTGAATCATTGAATGTCAGCAGCAAAGACACCGGGAAAACAAAGTAACTGGCATTACTTATTTGAAGAAGTAACTCAAATATTTTCTTGTTTAAATTAAATATAAATTTAATATAAAATTAATTACTAGTTACTTTAAAAAGCGATATGATTATGTAACTGATGTTACTTGTAATGCATTACCTCCAACACTGATCATTGCACATGTGAAGTTATTGACACAAATGTTAGCTGAACACTATGAACTCCGATAAATGTGAGCAACTTGGGCATTTTCTGAAAATTTTCAATGAGATGACGCCGTAGGTCGGGAGAGGCCATGTGTTACAGTGATTTTACCATGGTAAAACTGTGGTAAAATCACTGTAATGTTCTGCCACAAATAGCTTACTGCTTTCATAAAACAGCAACTGCAGCAATATGACAACTAGAAGAAACCAATGTTCAGTTATTAGTAATAATACATGTGTTATTGTTATTAATCATAATTGGAACTAGATTTGCATTTCCTGATGAAAGTAACATGCTTGCAAGGCAGCAAAAAAAGCAAAACAAAAAAACAATACTGTTAAAATTTTAGGTTAAATGACTGTTAAACTAAATAAACCACAATTTAGAGAGAAAAGATGAAGTGTTGAGTAAAACTGAAATAAAATACTGTAGCAATCACAATACTAAAATACTAAAATACAGAAAAAATACTAAGCGGGAAACTGTATGCACAGATTGCAATGATGTCTTGTTGGTTATATTTTATCGTTGTGTGGAACACAAACTGTAGTGTGTGAGCACTGAAACTTTAATTTGAAATCTATTTAAAACATTTTAACACTTTATGAAAAGGTGAAAATACCAAATTATGTCTGCATTGGTCTAAATTAATTGAGAGTTCATTTGCAAAAACAGACAACTCCATTTTTGACTATTTTTAAAAATCATGTTTTTTCATTGTTCATTCTGATTAATCTCAATGCAACTGCAAAAAATAATAATACAGCTAACTAACACAATAAAACACTAAAAACTTGATAACAATAAAAAACATGATTTTTGAAAAAACGGTGTGATCTGGTTTTGCAAATAAACTTTTCAATTGCATAAGTTTAATACATTGGGAAATAGGGTTAAAAGTTAGGACTAACCCTAACATGAGTATTTAAGTAATATCAGTGCAGTACTGCCTTGCAAGTAAATAATAAATTCCTTTGTTCTGCCAAGTAATATAGTTCATTAGTTGTCTGCAGTTACTGAGCAATTACCCAGCTGACAGGGAACATTATCTGAACTTTGGCTAATGTTCTGGAAAGGTTCGCTCAAAGTTATGAACCAACATTTGTTTAAAGTTATCTGGTTTTTAATAGCGTTCCCAAAATGTTAGAACAAATTATTTATGCATCATTCAGAAAACATTCAAAAATGAATGCCTTGATTGTGCATTTGTTTTTTTCTTTTCTTAACGTGTTTTTAACGCAGTTGACGCAGCATCCATTTTTTCTGGCATCCTTGTAGCTTTACAGTATGAACATGCTGTCAAGCACTATACGATGCAAAAGAGAAATTAAGCAGCTGTATGTGATCGCAGGTATCCAACACATGCATGTGCACAGAAAGCCGGTTCAGACAGAGTGCCAGTAGCACAGTGAGTTCTTTTTCCATGGACAAACACGCACAAAATTATATCAAATGCCCAGTTTTGCCTCGTAAACAGTCCTAAATGAGTTTAAAAAGTCATTAAATGACAATAAAAAATTGGGAGGAAACCCATTGTGAGATCAGGTTATAAAGAGACAACACTGCTTTTAAAGTGAAACCTGCTGCAACTTGTCATTGATGGAAATCAGAGAACAAAAGAAAAGAGAAAACACTCACTGCTCTACTTAATGAATAACTTATATAGCTTAAATAAAGATTAATCAATTTATTTTTTATGTGAAGGCTGTTTTAAAAATAAAAGCTGTTATATTTACCAAAGCCCAGATGTAAAATTGAGGGGGCAAATGCATTTAATGGAGACATCAGTAGCTGTATTGCTATAATACTGGCCTTCATTAATAATATGATACTTAGTAAAAAGATACTATTAAACAGATATTTCAAATATATCATCTTTATGTTGTTTCTGCATAAAGTACTTGAGCATTAACACTAACAAAACTTTCCCACAGCTTTTTTATAACTATGTGGAAACATTAGCAAAATGTTCTTAGAACATATTTTTGTTAGTTGGATATACAGAGTTGCTTTATGAATCCATCACCGATTCAGATTAACTGCTTTGTTCGCATTTGAATGTTTTTTAAAAACCCAAATGTTTTTGAACTGATCAGGGTTGTGCTGTATGTATTTTGTACTTGTTTTGGAAGCATAATTTCTGTTGACATGTTGACACGTTCACTTTGCAAGTACACGTCAGTGAATGTGTTGTGCACTTTACACATTCAGTGTTTTGACAAAATCATTAGACCACACAAACCAGCTTTAAATTGCACAGGAAACTGAACTCTCAGAAACGCACTTCTTAGCTCTCACTCCACATTTTCATTAGCATTTCTTGTGGAGTACATGAACATTTGGCTTTGCAGTTGGCTAAACAAATTAAAGTTTGTTTTGGATTTTGGTCCCCAATACATCATGCACAGTTTTTTTCTGTCATGTTCATGTTGCCTGAAAAAATCCTAAGTCACGTGAAAGACCTAGTTTTCCACAGAAACACCACCCAGAGACAACATTATGAGTCAGAAACTATTATCAGACCACCATCATCTGTTTCATCTGACATTGAGCGGTCAGATTATGCTTTGATTTTACAACTGCTGAATGTGGATTTTGCAATGATAGTGAATGAGACTGTGTGTAAATGAGCGCTTGTGTACTACCAGTGTGCTGTGAATGTTAGTTCATCAGCGAGTGCCGTTTTGTCTTGCTGCCATCTTTTGGTTTTCTGATTATTGTGTGTGTGCGTGCGTGTTTTAATCTTGGCAGTTTCCAGCTTTTGCTATGTGGAATGCATTAATTCCATAACCTTTGTTTTATTGTGAATAAAGTATGTAAATGACATTCCCTCACCATGCATCTTAAGTGTTTGTTTTGTAAGGAGGAAGGAGGACAACGTTTATTTTAAATTACATTAATTTAAACAGGTGAATATCTGGGTCCTATTATTATTGTATGTATATAGATATTTCAAAAATGGCCTATTAAAGAGCATTTAGGACCATTTTCATGATGCATATGAAAATTTAAAGGGGAAATGTCATGTAAACATCATGCATATGTAAATAGTGTCACAATGTAATAAAAAACATTAACGTTTATATACATATATATTTACACAAACTTCAGGTCAAATGCATCCATGTTTTCTACTATTAAACTTTCTAAGCTCTCTGTAGCAATACAGTAATGTTCTGCGAAAAAAGGGGAGTAAAGGCCTGTCATGCATGTCAAATCATGCACACTCAAGGCATTTTGTTTCTCTACTAATGAATACAGCGGGAGGCACACGTGACCCATCTCAAGGGCAGAAGGTCTCTGACTCCAGAGTGTTTTTTTATCCACTGCATCGTGGGAACAAGAAGAGATGCAGCTGTAAGCAAAAGTCTTCTCTTTCTATCTTGTCAGCCCATGAGGGCCTGTGTTGGCTTAAACTCCCAGTACTGGTTTCCTTTCCTCTATCTTAATCATGGCTTTATTTTAGACCAAGCACACACTGTCAGCAAGACAACCACATCTAGTCAGCTGAGTGTGAACCAGCTCACATGAGTCTGAATCTGTTCTTTCATCACTGGCTCAAGAAACAATATCACATAAATAAAGTAAAAGTGCAATTAAATTATCTTTATATATAAAGACATTTCTGAATAAGAAATGTATTTATTGTTTCAGGGTGGCATGATTAGAATATAAGTTACAGCATGCATGATTTTATTTATTATGCTTATTTATGCATGACTGGAAATATATAAAACATGACTCAAATGTGTTCAGATATTCATTTTAATAAGTTAATTCCAAAAATGCTCACTAAATTTTTTCTCAGCTTGTCATAACACGTCAATGAACATGTGCAAGCATGCAATGCATAAAAACCAAGAAAAGAACAATTAGAAAGCTTTTAGCCACTCCCAATGAGTTACACTCCCTACACCCTAACACAAATAGCTGTCATATTTCAACATTTATCTCATGATTTAGTCATTAATAAATGCTACATTTTAATCTGGGGGAAAAAGAAACCAAGTTACTGATTACGTTATAATACAATAAAGTAGACAACAATTCAAAAGCTGGTTTGGTAAGATTTTTCATGTTTTTGACATTGCTCACCAAGGCTACATTTATGTCATCAAAAATACAGTAAAAACTGTCAAATTCTGAAATATTATTAGCATTTAAAATAACCACTTTCTATTGTGAATATATTTTAAAACGTCATTTATTCATGTGTTGCAAAGCTGAATTTTCAGCATCGTTACTCCAGTCTTCAGTGTCACATGATCCTTCAGAAATCATTCTAATATGCTGATTTGCTGCTCAAGAAACATTTACGATCATTATCAACACTGAAAACAGTTGTGGGTCTTCATATTTTTTATAATACATGTCTTTTTTAGGATTCTTAGATGAATAGAAAGTCTAAAAGAACTCCATTTATCTGAAATAGAAATCCTTTACATTATCTTTACAGTCACTTTTGATCAATTTCAAGTGTACTTGCTGAATTAAAGTATTAATTTCTTTAAAAAGTGGTTTGAACAAACTCATATTCTATATGTGACCCTGGACCACAAAACCAGTAGCACGGGTATATTTGTATGGGTCAAAATGATTTTTTTTTATGCCAAGTAAAGGTCATGTTCCATAAAGATATTTTGTAAATTTCCTACCGTAAATATATCAAAACTTATTTTTTGATGAGTAATATGCATTGCTAAGAAGTTCATTTGGACAACTTTAAAGGCGGTTTTCTCAATATTTTGATATTTTGCACCCTCAGATTCCAGATTTTCAAATGGTTGCATCTAAACCAAATATTGTCCTATCCTAACAAACCATACATCAATGAAAAGCTTATTTCAGATTATGTATAAATCTCAATTCCAAACGACTGGTTTTGTGGTCCAGGGTCACATATTGTCTGCAAAACCAACTCGTATTCCATATTTAGTCTCAGTTATTGAAAGACATCCGGTTTCAGCCTCAGTTTCTGCAACATCGGCTCTTCCCTGTCTCTGCCATCATCACTCAAGGAGATGAACTGGTTTCTCGTCTTGCTCTTTTTCTTGAGGACCACCGGATGAGCCAGGATAAGTTGTCCTATAGAGTATTTCCGCTGGTCGAAGTCATCCCTGACCTGATGCGCCTCCTGGTGGGTGGCTTTCGGGTCTCCGAGAAGCTCCTTCAGCTCTCCCGGGGCTTCTTTGTGCAGGTAGTGGTAGGGTTTCTTACCGCAGTTGTCCCTTATGTTCCTATTGGCACTGTACTTATGGACGAGAAGTTCAATCACAGCGAACTGATCATGGATGGCAGCAATGTGTAGTGGCGTGTAGCCGCCATTGGACTTGGCGTTGACGTCCACCTCATGATCGTATTCCCTAGACCGCTCAATAATCATACGCACCATTTCAGCATTTCCACACTTGGCGGCCCAGTGCAAGGCCGTGAACCCAGACATGAAGTCCTTCTTCTCTGCGAGGTGGCCATCCTTTAACAGAAGGCCGTGCACTTGATTCCACTGTCCGGATGCAGACTTCACCAGCCACTCGTGTTCAACAGGATCAAGTGCAAAGTGATGCGAGTCCTTCGGCTCATCTGCTTGTTTTGGTGTCTTGAAGTGTCTTCGTAACTGCGGGGAGCCGCTAGGACAGGCCATGCGGTCTGAAGACGTTCTTCTTTTGCACTGAGGCGAGGGTTGAAGCTCTTGTTCAGAGCCCAAGCTCTCAGGCTTCTTGTAACGAGGACCGAAGTCTATTTGGGGCATTCGTAAAGGTAAAGCAAACGGTTTGTGTGCGTTTGCTTGTTTTCGGGCATTTTCAGAAGAATCAGTGTCAGACTTTAGCGGCACGGTGAAAAGCAAAGACTTTTTAGGTTTTAAGTCTACATTCTTGCTTCTTTCCAAAGCAGTCTCTATGGGAGAGAGTCCCCGGTCTGAAGCCCTTGATGCAGATCCGCTCAGAGCTTTCGGTTCAGACTTCCTACCTTCTGGACTTTGGGAATGAGTGTGTTTTTCCTTCTCTTCTTCTTCTGGATGTGATCCATCTTGATTGCAATCTTCTCTTGGTGCGTTTTCATCATTCGAGGCTTTTAGTAAATGATTGTACGCTTTCCTTAAGACTATATACTTGCCGTCCTGGAATTCTTTCACGACTGCAATGTTGTTGACAAACTTTTTAAAGAGATCTCGGTTCTCTTTCTTCTCTGCCGGGTCACTGCAGTTCAGTGGCTCTTGAAACTTGCTCAGCAGATCTGAGTTTTTCACCTTTCCTCCGTTTTCTAATAACGTGTTTAAAATCGCCTCTTGAGTCAAAGCCATTTCTTAATACGTCCAAAACAAAAACATACTGTAGCACGACGTCTTTCGAGAACACCTGGATTGTCGCCACGCCCTTACCTGTTTTCCGGAATGAATGCAGCGACACGTCATAAAAAAAAAAAAAAAGTAAGACGTGGGTGGGGGCGGGGCTGTGCAAAAGTTCAAAAACAATTCCTAAATGAAGTATTTTATTTATTTTAACAACATTTGTCAAGGATAAAGGCATTCAGCTGATATAGTTACTTTTAATTGTTAAACAATTTAAAATAAAATCATATCCATAATAATAATAATTCTATTAAACTGCCTGTACTCTCCCATGCGAGTGTGTCTGAACGAACATTATGCATGTTATTAAACGGTTTGAAGTCATGAATGACGATTGCATATTTCTTTATTTAAAAGCTCTACCTTGCCGTGTCTTAAGAAAAGACATTCCTGAACTCAGTGGGAGTTTCCAGGAAGAAGCCATATTGAGCTAATGCTTTTGTGAAATTACGAATCCTAGTATGGCAAAATATCTCCTCATGAATATTAATTACGTCGTCCCAACTTGACCCGTCCAGTCGCGTCACCTAATTAATATTCAAGTATCAGCGCTGAAGCGTTGAAAACCAAACGGCTCTGGGCGTAATAGGATTCTTTGCTGGTTCTGCCTTATATCCAATCACCTCAGAACGTCACACTGCGTCATTTAAATTCATAAGCACGGCCTTTACCATAGTAAGATTTGTAAATTCTCCATCCCGACCACAGTGTGTGTGTGTCAGCGGACGGTGAGAGAGACGAAGGCAGGCAGGCAGCTCCCTTTCGCCTTATCTAAACACATACATTCCTCATCATGGCGGCCACGGATGTAGACATATTTTCTGTAAGTAGCCTTTTCAGTCAGTTTTTACTTCCAGAGACCGTTTTCACTCAGATGTACACAGTCTTTGCAGGTTTTCTGTAATGAATTAGGACTAGCACGAACGCTACTCTAGCTTAGCCCAACGGACTCTCTCTACATTGAGCAGTACGTTGCTGCAATCTAACGCTGTTTATTTACTGCTTTAATGTGTGTATGTGTGCTTACTACAGGTGTATTATCCGTCTTAGTGAGATAATTCTAGCCATATAAATTGTTTGTGAACGAAAAACGTCTTTTCTCAGTCCCTTGAAGGTTTCTTGTGATCATCTCTTTATTTACGCTCCAGGCTGCATACAACCTACAGTACAGATTTTGGTTTACTATTGGAGTATTTCTTTACTATGCAAGACTAGAGCACATAATTGCTTTTGAAAGCAACATGTTCACTCATTTAGCACTTTGTTTACATCTTTAGTGTTTTACTGCCCCCAAATTCCAATTGAAACATCACTAAACAGCCTTCTTCATTCTCACAGCTGGTAAAGTTTGGGACCAACATGTGGCCCTTAAGTTTGAGATCACAGATAAAGTGACAAAAAGAGAAGATAAGGTGGGGGGCTGTTGATATCTGATGGTCCCACAGTCAAGCTATGGGATCTAGTTAGAGATTCTGGCTGAATGTGTGAAGGTTAAGAAGATTACAAGAATGCAGTAAGAAATGAGACAGAAGAAGCAGGATGCTGTCGATAAGCCACCTTGCTGAAAAGCCCATTGTTTTGGATGCTGGTAATCTGGTGTCCCCAGCAGGCTTCTTAACTTCCTTGATCTTTCTTAATGTCTTTAAACAGGACTTCCTTGGTCAACAAGCTTCACCAGAAAAACCGTGCTGGTCGATCATACCTTTAAAGGTTCCAGGAGAGTTTAAGCTGATTTATAAACAATTACGTTTTGAGTCACATTCACATAGATGTGCCATGAGTACTGATCCATCAGTGTTGGTTCAGGATGGATGCCTGTGAAAGCTTAGAAAATTATTTTTGGTGCATTGAGCTGTTTATAGTTTGTTCAGCAGGCTAGATAATAGTGTATCTCTGTGCTGTGGAAGTGAAACATGGTGTGTTGGTTTAAAAGTCTCAGAGTTTGAATACAAGCATTGTTTTAACAGCTGTTGGCTGAATGAAATGTAAGTGTGCTTTCACTGTCAATGCCGTTTGATTAGAGGTTTGTGTGGTTTTAGGCACCATATTGATCAACTGCATTGAGCTGTGAAGGGTCAATTTTAATTCTGATTACATAATGGGTAGGAAGGGAGAGTTCACCCAAAAATTAAGTGTCATAATTTACACGCCCTCCTAATGTGATGCTATAGGGTTTGTGTGCTCGTTAGTGTAGCTCTGAGATCTTAGTTATTATAATAACTATTCATTTTAATCTCAATTATCTTACAGTCCAGTCAGTGCGGTCTTTTTACTGAAAGAAGCTAAGGATTGGAACAAGACGGTCCTGTTTAACGTTAATTTCATTTATTGTATCATAGGGCAGGGCTGATGTACTTACTGTTATGTAAAGCCGTATGCGTTTTTTGCGATGAGTCAACATCCTGTTCAAGCTTAGATGCCACTGACATTAATAAACACCAACATCACATGATTCGAAGGATGCAAGACCCTATTTGGCAAAAACATGAAGGCCTTAAGGGTGTGCATGTGATTGTACTGTATATGCGTATTAAATACAAAACTTACACTTCGCAGATGCAGCTACACAGTCAGCTGTGTTTTGCTTGAAGATCTCTTATAGAAAAGCAGATAAAATCCAGTCTGCTTTTTGTTTAGGGCAGATGCCATACTGCGACCAAATCTAGACCATCTGCATTCTTCTCCACGTCACCCCTCCTCCTTCCATATCAGATGGGATGCCAGCGAAATTTCCGATGAGGGCTGTCGTATCAGTTTGCTGAAGCGGGCGCGCACATATTCAGGTGTATGTAGGGGGTGAGAATGGAGCCGTCCCAGTTTGGCTCTTCTCCACTGTCATTCTGAGTACCCATCTGCCTTGAACAATCTGTGTTGTCCTAGACTTCGTTATAGGATGGCATCACTTTTCCCTGCAGAGCTATAGTTTTAAATCGTCAACTTAATAGCTGCTGGTCCAAAAGATGGAAATTCACATTTTATGAACTTTTATGAAGCTTAGAAATGGGAAATCAACCAGTGCATTATTCAAAATATCTCTTTTAAGAAAGAATGTAAGTCAGTGATGGTTGGAGTGATTGTTTTTTCGGATAGGGCGATTCTTTTGCAAAGCAACGCATGGAATGTTCCCCGATTTGCACACAGCTCTCAGTGTTCTGTCAGTATGCATGAATCAGGCCTGTCATTGTGAGGGCGGGTTGAGAAAATATTGTTGTGTGGCCCAAACGCTGCTCCATTTCCTCTTGATCTGCTGCCCCCCGAGGGGAAATGTTTCCCCTGCGGCGGGGGCATTTGCTATCTATCAGCCCCTATATGGGCATTGTTCAAGCCTTCCCAAGTTTTTTTTTTTCTTCCTCCCTCTAGACTGCCTGTTTTCCAAAAATGCTTTCAGCCATTTCCCCTTCACCTCCGCATGCTGGAGCTCCCCTTTGGTGCCTCAGCGTTGAAATGACACAGGGGTCAGTGGCGTTTTTTCAGCCAGAATTCCTTTTGTGCTTAATGCGTGTTACGCCAACAAAGCTGCTGCTTCCCTCGGTAGCGCGCTCGGTGATCGTCTCAGTGACATCATTCACCAAATATGCGCCTGCATTTGGGAAGAAGACGAAGCCAGACGAGGGAGGAGCGCATTGATTTCACAGTTTTGGGGCTCTCATTAGTGTGATGAAAGCCTTTTAGTGGGTTTTTACATTTGTTTGGTCCTGAATTATAGGATTTCAATTTGAGAAATGCTTTGCATGACTAATTGTGTGAAGAGGTTTGAAGTTGCTGTGAAATGCATGGAATTTCATAGCTACTTTCTATATGCCTGTCATAGATTCTTTCATGCATGTTTCACTTTTTGAAAACTGTTCAACCATGTTTAAACAAAATGTCTTAACCTGTTCAGTGAAATGACTGACTCCTTTCAGATGGTGTGTGCTTGACTTCTTCAGTCATTTAGTCTTTTTAACTCCTACCTATTTCTTACAATCAATTACATTCAGATCTTCCAACAATTAACTACTGATGCATAGGACCAAGTCCCGCTCCTCAACTGACCCTAAGACCTGCAGCTTAACTGACATACCTGTCATAATGGCAAATCCACCATTTTGTCCGACAAACAAATCAGACAGGAGAGTACATTAACTTCGGTGAACTTAAACTTGAAAAATGTTTCTTTCCACAGTTGAAATAAAATATGTTCTTATGCTGATTATTACAGATTGAGTGGATCGATAACTGATATTTTGAACCGATATATATGTCTGGTGTTAAAAAAAAAAGAAATTAATGTCAAAATTAAGAATAATAGGGGCTCTGACAGAAACTTTCTTTAAATGCTTTTAAATTATTTTATTAACATTTGATAATGGACGATTTTGCTAACCATAAAAATGCGTAATATTGCCGATAATCGGTCAACCCCTAGTTAAGACATGATGATGAACAGATTTTTTTATGTTATTGCTGATATTAAAAACCTGCACTGCTTGGCCTCTTTTTAAGCAAAAAATGCCGTTGACAGTAAATGAAATTGCATGCTTTAAAGGAGAAGCTCACTTCTAGAACAAAAATGGATGATGTACTCACCCCCTTGTCATCCAAGATGTTCATACCTTTCTTTCTTCAGTCGTAAAGAAAGGCTCTAAACGATCCCAGCCGAGAAATAAGGGGCTTATCTAGCGAAATGATCTGTCATTTTCTAAAAAAATAAAAATAAAATAAAAAATATATATACTTTTTAACCTCAAATGCTTGTCTTGTCCAGCTCTGCAATGCACATGGGTAATTTTATGCATATGTCAACCTTATCAGGAAAAAATAAAGTCTTTACCAGAGGTTTTTATTGTACTGATAGCACAGATGTCAACATTTGGTGGTTCAAATACCCATGTGAGGTCTCTCTTAAAGTTTTTAAAGCATTTTTAATTTTTAGTGCATGATTTTCCATAGTCTGGTAAGTTTAATATTCAGGCTTGTCACATCCATAACAGTACGCATTCCTCATAAATAGACACATCAAAATTAAAATAAAGTAACAATTATATGTTCTCTGAAGAGCCATCTCTTCTCTATTTGTTAGGTATTGTTGCGTATGGTTTGTGCATTTTAATTCGCAGAAATCCTACAAAGTATGTAATCTGTGTCATTTTTTTGTCATATCCATAACGCATGATTTTTTTCCTCTTTTTTTAACATAGAAAACTTGTGCATAGACTGATATTTTTCTTATGTTTAGACTCTATCAACAAGGGTTTATTAAAATATAAACAGATAGTTTGGTATATTGGTAACACATACATTCTCTAAGCAGTTATATGTCACATCCATAATGCAAAATGTCACATCCATAACACTGGATTTGCCCACATGTGAACTCTGTGTAATCCGGGTCAATACAGTTGGGTATGTCGAAAAAACTCCCATCTCATTTTCTCCTCCTACATTAAAATCGCCCTACATCGCTATAGAAATACAGACCCAGTGTTTAAGTGAAAATGCAAAGATGGTCAAATGCCTTTAACAAAAAAAGGTAAAACAGTGATGTAGGATGATTTTGAATTTGGAGGAGTCAGATAGGAGTTTTTCGACATACCGTAACTGTATTGACCCAGATTACACAGAGTTTACATGTGCATTGCAGAGCTAGACAAGACGAGCATTTGAGGTTAAAAGGTGTATACATTTAAAAAAAATTTTTTTTTAGAAAATGACCGGCTGTTTTGCTAGATAAGACCATTCTTCCTAGAGATGCATGGCATCATAAGAATGTTTTCTAAATAATAACCTAAGACAAAACATGCATTATTCATTGACAACGATATTGGAAGAGACAAAGGAGAAGTAACACTTTCAGTCAGTGCCAAGCTTAAAATGGCCCAATTGTCGCTGATTTATTGTCTTGACCATTGCACCAAGCTTTTTGTTTCCTTGTCCTTTATGTGAGCCTCATTTCAGTCCACGTCATCCTCAAGGACAAAATCTCTGATTCCTTTACAGAATGAAGAAAAGCGTAACCTCAGCCTTGGCGGTCATGTTGGCTTTGACAGTCTGCCCGATCAGCTGGTCAGTAAATCGGTGACTCAGGGTTTCTGCTTCAACATCCTCTGTGTGGGTAAGCAACTATTAACAGCCCATTAAACTCAACACTAGCTTAACGTCTGATCTTGTAGTAGAAATGCTAATCAGTCAATCTCCAATGTTAGGTGAGACGGGCATCGGCAAGTCGACATTAATGAACACCCTTTTTAACACCATGTTTGAAAATGAGGAGGCCAGCCATTACCAAAATGGAGTCTACCTGCGGCCCAGAACGTACGACTTGCAAGAGAGCAACGTCCACCTAAAACTGACTATCGTCGACACGGTGGGCTTCGGGGACCAGATCAACAAAGAAGAAAGGTACAAAAACTGCTTAGCTCATTGTTTTTGGAAGGTTGCACTGAGAAACCAAAGATGTACAAATGAATCTGCATTCAACAAGCTCTTTCTTTCAAACTTGTTGTCAAAGTTGTTCTCAGAATTGACCCTCTTTTAGACAAAGAATTTCTTGAAAAGCGCCTTCTTTCACTGACGGCTTGGTGAGAGGAAAAAAATAAACATGGACTGCTAGAATGTGCCTTCTAACCTCTGAATGTTGGCTGTAAAGATGGACAGACAGGCAGAGAGACTTACTGCCTGTTTCATGTAGTCATAAACTATTCCAGACATTGCATCTTTTGGGAAAAATGCATCCAGAATGAGACAGTGTAGCCTCTGAAATCTTACAAGCAATGCATGCAGGGAAAACTGCCCAAGAAGTCAAGGGAGAAGGTCAGACAGTGTAAACATGGTGCGGTCAAGACACTACACAGCTGCATCTCTCTCGTTCTCACACTGAATGTCTTGATTTCATTAGCGGAGATAGTGAATATATAATTCTCTCACATATTGATGCATATCACAATCCCTGATTTCTTGCAATGTGTCTGTTTTTCTCAGCTATAAACCCATTGTGGACTATATCGACACACAGTTTGAAAACTACCTGCAGGAAGAGCTGAAAATAAAGCGTTCTCTATTCAATTACCACGACACCAGAATCCACATCTGCCTCTACTTCATCGCTCCTACGGGACACTCACTCAAGTCCTTGGATTTAGTCACCATGAAGAAGTTGGACAGCAAGGTGAGCGCACGTCACTGTGGGTTAAGAGTAAATGTTTTGCGTGACACTCCAACTGTTGGCAAATTAGTTTTAAAATTTTTATTATGCAGATTTGTTTTACTTCACTGCAGACATCACTCAGTTGACCCTTCACACAAACCGCCCTCCTTAGGTACTGTTGCTATGTCTGACAAACAATGCCGCTCTACATTGTGGAGCAAAGAGAAAACTGACAACACTCTGCCAGACAAGACAGAGCATGTTACTTCAAACATTTCAAACAATAAATACAGTTTTGTGGCTCTTTAATGTGTTGTGACCGATTACTGTATTGCCTTATTAGATCAGTCAACACGTGAACTGATTGCCTTTACTTCTTTACCTGAAGCACGAGAAAAACATGAATAACAGCAGAACGTATTTTATTAAATTGCAAAAAGACTTCAGTATACACAGTTTTTCAAATTTAAAGGAGAAGGCCAAAAACAAAGATTCACATATAATTTACTCACCCCCTTGTCATCCAAGATGTTCATGTTTTTCTTTCTTCTGTTGTAAAGAAATTGTTTTTTGAGGAAAACATTTCAGCATTTTTCTCCATATAATGGACTGATATGGTGCCCTGATTTTGAACTTTCAAAATGCAGATCCCAAATGCGGTTGCAAATGAACCCAGCCAAGAAAGAAGGGTCTTATCTAGCAAAACGATCGGTTATTTTCATTAAAAAATACAATTTAAATACTTTTTAATCTCAAACGCTCGTCTTGTCTTTCTCTCTCTGAACTCTGTGTATTCTGACTCAAGACAGTTTCGGGTATGTCGAAAAACTCTAATCGTATTTTCTCCCTCAACTTCAAAAATCATTTCAAAATCATCCTACATCACTGCAGAAGTACCGACCCAGTCTTTGCAAAGTGAACATGCAAAGAAGATCAAACACCCTTAACAAAAAAAAAGTAAAACGGGGATATAGGACGATTTTGAAGTTGAGGGAGAACACGAGATGGGAGTTTTTCGACATACCCTAACTGTCATGAGTCAGAATACACAGAGTTCAGGGAGAGAAAGGCAAGATGAGTGTTTGAGATTAAAAAGTATATAAATTGTATTAAAATAACTGATCATTTCGCTAGATAAGACCCTCGGCTGGGATCATTTACAACCACATTTGGGATTGTTTGAAGCCGCATTTAAACCGCATTTTGAAAGTTTGAAATCGGGGCACCATATCAGTCCATTATATGGAGAAAAATGCTGAAATGTTTTCCTCAAAAAACACAATTTCTTTACGACTGAAGAAAGAAAGACATGAACATCTTGGATAACAAGGGGGTGAGTACATTATATGTGACCCTGGACCACAAAACCAGTCTTAAGTTGCTGGGGTATATTTGTAGCAATAGCCAAAAATACTTTGCATGGGTCAAAATTATTGATTTTTCTTTTATGCCAAAAACCATTAGGAAATTAAGTAAAGATCATGTTTCATGAAGATATTTAGTTAAATTCTTACTTAATTTTTTATTAGTAATATGCACTAGTAAGAGCTTCATTTGGACAAATTTAAAGGTGATTTTCTAAATTTTTTTTTTTTTTTTTTTTTTTTTTTTTTTTTTTGCACCTTCAGATTCCATATATTCAAATAGTTGTAACTTGGCCAAATATTGTCCTATCCTAACATAACCATACATCAATGGAAAACTTATTTATTTAGCTTTCAGATGATGTATAAAGCTCATTTTCAAAAAATGACCCTTATGGCTGGTTTTGTGGCCCAGGGTCACGTATGTGAATCTTTGTTTTGGAGGTGGACTTCTCCTTTAAGTCCACTGAAGTTAATGCTGAATCTCTTAAAAAAATTAAAAATAGAATATTGTCCAATATTATAAAAATCATCAAATGACTGATTATTACCCTTAGAGATTGTCCATACAGCTAGACGGCAAGGCTTTTCTTGATTAAGAAAATACTAGATCATCACTAAATCATGTTTTAGATCCCTTAATCCATCCCATACCTAAACTTAACAACTACCTTGCTAACTACTAATAAGCAGCAAATAAGGATTTTTTTTTGAGGCAATAGGTGTAGTGAATAGTTAGTTAATAGTGAGATTTGTTGCTCAAACTCAAGTGTAACCAAAATCTCAATACTGTAAAGAATTTCATTGTTATTTCATCTCAATTCAGAACCCAGGAATTGAAATAAAATTGTAAATTATAAAATTGTATTGCCAAGTCTTCTCTAGTAATAAACATCATCCTCATTAATATTATAGTAACGTAATGTTATTATATTATAGTAATGTGAATGGAAAATATTAAATTATTAATATTATACACAGATAAAATATTTTAATATTTAGAAATTGTGTATGACCATTGCATTTAAATTTCTTTTGCTGCTAGAACCAAGAATGGCCGTCTTAGTGCAATAATTGTTTGTGTGTGTATATACAATGTCAGTGTTCTACTGATGAGTGTATTGATAATCCGTAAATATGTGAAAATGTAGGACAGTGGGCAGGGGCTTTTCTCTCTGTCCAGTGGAAACGGAGTCGATCAATTTTTCATTTCATCAGAGAGTAATAGCATGAATGAGAGCAGAGCTCGGGGTTTCTGTTTTTTTAGGAGATGCACAGATGGTTGGTAATGATGTGCCCCCAGGGCCCAATGAACACAAATACAGATTAAACATGGGAAATGCTTAGTTTTTCTGTCTGCCATTAGATGTCACATGATCAAGTGTTCTGTAGTAAACATTTGTAAGATATTTGTACTGCAGATTAGTGTTGATTTTATATTCAAAACTTTAAGTTTTGCTCACAGGAAGACACTGAAGTTACTTACACAGCTAAAAGTAAAGAGGTGATGATGCATGACAGCCAGACTAAGCCAGTTCTGACCTACCTCAGCTCCTTAAACAATGACTTTAATTGTATGGACAAAAAACAGACATTTCTCAACATATCCATAATGTTCCACATAAGAAAATCACGTTTTGGAACGACAAGGGTGAATAAATGACAGTTGTTTTTCCATCACTATTTTCATCAGATTGTCTCACATGCAAGAAACAAGCTGTCTTTTTTAAAGTGACAGTTGTGGCCTGTTAGTTCATTTGGGAATCTCAGTGAAACACATGTAGCTGATTTATTACTGGTGTCTTATTTAGCACAAGCTCTTTAATTGCACGTTTCATTCTAGCCCAGCTCATCTATAATCTAACTGCTAGCTTGCCAGACACGGAGCTAGAACAGAGACACATTATGTGAAATGTATTTCATTTGTGTTGTTTTTTTGTTTTTTTTTCTTTTAGGTGAACATCATCCCTATTATTGCCAAAGCTGACACAATTTCCAAGAGCGAGCTACACAAGTTCAAGATCAAAATTATGAGCGAGCTGGTTAGCAATGGTGTTCAGATCTACCAGTTTCCCACAGACGATGAAGCCGTGACAGAAATCAACTCCTCTATGAATGTATGTCTTATCAGAGACTTGCATCACATTGTTTTTTGTTAATTTATTTATTTATTTTTAGCAAAAATACGTGATATGCACTGTTTCTGTGTTCTAGGCCCATCTTCCCTTTGCTGTGGTGGGCAGTGTCGAGGAGGTGAAGGTGGGGAATAAGACGGTGAGGGCCAGGCAGTATCCGTGGGGAGTCGTTCAAGGTAAGCTGGAGCAGAAATGTCACCTTCTCTGTAACATTCTTGCGGTTTGGTTGATTTTATTTGAGCTGTAGTGGATGAGCGTTACTCTGTCACTGGAGAATATCATGCCCGAGGGGCTGGAGTACGTCAGTCTCAATGGGACTTTTTATTTGAACCTTGCTCGTCTCTGCCGATGCCGGTTGAGGGGTATTTTTACAATGCCTTTCATGTGAAAACAATCCCATCAATCAAAGCGGCGATAAATGCCACTCTAGACGGGAGCTAATTACTGTGTTTTCTCAGATGTGAGAGAGAGAGCTCTGCCACAGATAAGGTCACGTCATTAGTCGTGTTTTTCAGTTTAATTTGTCCTCCAGCTTAAGTAGAGACTCGTGCTGCATGAAAGAGATGCTCAGTGTAGAGCAGTTCATGTGGAACAGCAGTTGACTTTGTGACTCTTAAGAGGTTTTCTCCATTAATTAAAATATATTCTAATAGAAAAATGAAATCTTTTACAGTTCTCCAGTTCTCAGCCAATATTTGCAAAGTTATTTGAGCTAACTATTAATTAATCAGCTTTCAATGGACTACACTCATAAGGATGTAGATTATTAATACTTTTTTAGGGCTGTCAGTTGATTAAAACAGTGTTTTGGAATTAAAAGCTAATATCTCAAATTTGGAATTTTCTGAAATGTTACTATAAATTATATATACTGTTTCAAGGTTTTGGGGTCAGTAAGGTTAAGTCTCTTATGCTCACAATTGCTGCATTTATTAGATTTAAACAACAAATATAATAAATATCATGGAATATTATTGCAGTTATTATAATTTTATTAAAATTTCAAATAACTGTTTTCAATTTTTGTCACATTGTCTTTCAGAAATCATTCTAATATGCTCTGTTATATTTTTATTAGTGTTAAAAACAGTTGCTACAGTTGCATTTACAGTTTTTTTCCCCAAGATCCTTTAAATGGAAGTTCAAAAGAAACATAAATGCCTTTACTGTCACTTATGAAGAATTTAATGCGAATACAATTCTTAATATTAATTAATATAATTAATTTATATATTAATTTCTTTAAACAAATCTTACTGACTCCCCTAGTAAAAAAGTAATAGATTTAAAATGCATTTATTTTATACTTAGTATAGTTCAAGTCTATTAACATATTTACTGATGTAAATGTGATGATAATTCTAAAGAAAATTGGTTAACACTTCAGAATAGGGAACACTTATTCACTATTAACTACGATTTTTTTCCTCAAACATTTCCTAATTTGCTGCTTATTAATAGTTAATTAGGTAGTTGTTAAGTTTAGGTATTGGGTAAGATTAGGGATGTAGAATAAGGCATTAAAATGTGCTTAATTAGTACTAATAAATGGCTAATATTCTAGTAATATGCATGCTAATATGCAACTAGTTAAGAAACCGTAAAATAAAGTGTTACTAAATATTGTGATGTAAAAACGTCTATCATTTTTTCACCCTGTCATTCCAAAGCAGTATGATTTTCTTTCTACTGTGGAACATTAAGAAAATAAGTTGAGAAATGTCTGTCTTTGTCCATACAATTGAAGTCATTGAGGGGTTGAGGTAGGTCAGAGCTGGCTTAATTTAGTCTGTCTTTCATGCATGATTACCTCTTTACTTTTGCTGTGTAAAAGTGCCTTTGGTGACTCAAAAGTTTGGTATATAATTTCAACACTAATTTGCAGTGCAGATACACAAACTAGAAATACACAGGCTTTCTATAGATGCTTGATCATGTGACATCTAATGGCAGACAGCATTTCCCATGCTTAATGCTTATTTGTGTTCATTGGGCCCTGGAGACAATGATCGCTCGAGACTTACTGATATAAAAATTTATTAAACTTTATTTGGAGTACTACATGTGCACAATGCACATTTCTTAATATTAAGCCTAAAATATGTTTTAACGTCAGTATTGATGAGGATTGTATGATCTTTAAATGTCTTTAAATGCAAAATATTTAAAGTGTACCTAAAGTATACTTGCAATAGTTCCACTTTAGCACTATCAAATATGCTTAAGTATATCTTTAGCTGGACTTCAGCACTGCTTCTGCACAATTAAATTGCATTAAGTCCACAATGAGTTGTTCCAATTTATCAGACTTTAAATACACCAGTTTAGTGTACTAAAGGTACATTTGCAGGGTATTTTGATTAATTACACAATATGTAAATGTATTTAAATATGATGTGTGCTGTTGCTGTAATTCTGTTCTTTTAAAAAAAAAATCAATAAGAACACAATAAAAATAAATGATGAATGTTGCAAAATGTAATGACGTTTGCACATGTAATGTAATGCACATGTTTAATCTCATATGGGCAGCAATACTACTAGCACATATTATGTCTAAATTCATATTTTTTAGGGTAGTTAACAGCAAAATACTAAATAAAACAGACACAGATAATTAAGGTTGGGTCTTTTGCTCACACATACACTGCAGCTGTATGTTTTACGTGTGTTTTGACGGTGATCATGTGCATGTGTTTTGCAGTGGAGAATGAGAGTCACTGTGATTTCGTGAAGCTGCGGGAGATGTTGATCAGAGTGAACATGGAGGATCTGCGAGAACAGACTCACGCCAGACACTATGAACTCTACAGGCGCTGTAAACTGGAGGAGATGGGCTTCAAAGACACCGACCCAGACAGCCAGCCTTTCAGGTAGGTTACTGTGCCACTGTAAAGGCCCATTTACTCCAAGCATGATAAGAAAGATATACGTAATAGAATAGAATGTAAATAGAATAGTTGTAGGAATTATACATTTGAAGAGAATAGGAATGATACATTTGAATCACTATCATCACTGCTCTAGCGTTTAAAGCAGTAGATGACAAAACTGTAGTTCATACTTACAATAAACAGAACAGGACACTAAGTGTTACTAGTTACATATATAATATATAATATGAATTTTTTTTTTCCTGTATGACCCCTTTATAGTCTACAGGAGACGTATGAAGCCAAAAGGAAGGAGTTTCTTGGAGACCTGCAAAGGAAAGAAGAGGAGATGCGGCAGATGTTTGTGAACAAAGTGAAGGAGACAGAGGCTGAGCTGAAGGAGAAGGAGAGAGAGGTTAGTCCTGCTTCATCGAATTTCTAATCGTGTTTACAATTACAGATGCCACAATTATGTGATTGTTCAAAGGCAAAATTACAACAACAACAAAAAAAACTTTATTCTGCTTCCTTAAGGTGTGTGTGTGTGTGTGTGTTTTCCTACAGGTTATCTTTTTTTTTTTTTTTTTTTTTTTCTTATTGTTTCTCATTTTTAAATTTTTACTTTTTTATATTTAAAGAAGAAACTATATATAAAAAATGTGGCATGCAGTTGCTTCAAACAATAGTATAAAGCTATTCAAAACATCAACAGTCTTGATTATTTAAACATTTTACTGTGATTATGATTAATAAATGATTATTATTTTTTTTTTAATTGTATTATTGTTATTTTTATTATTGTTGTTATTATTTTTATTTATTTTTTGCCCTCATAGTTGTAGTTTTGAATCAGACTCATGATCGCTGTTGCATGTGATCTAAGCTACCTCTCAGTGGTCTTTACCTGTCACTCTATATATATTTACTCTAGGTTCTTGCTGTTCACACAGAACACATCTTTGGGTCTAAAATACAAGACACAGCAGAAATGTTTTAAAAAAAGCGCAGCACCATGTTGCTGTCAAATACAAAATTTGCAATGCCAACCTGCTACTGTAAACAAAAGCTTGCAACGCTTGCCCCGCCTCCATGGTCTTCTGATTGGTCCACTGTTTTGGAACTGAAATTGGTGAGCAGTGCTGCATGTAAAGGTTTAAATTCTGTTAAAGGAGAAGTCCACTTCCAGAACAACAATTAACAAATAATTTACTCACCCCCTTGTCATCCAAGATGTTCATGTCTTTCTTTTTTCAGTCGTAAATTATGCTTTTTGAGGAAAACATTTCAGCATTTTTCTCCATATAATGGACTGATATGGTGCCTGATTTTGAACTTCCAAAATACAGTTTAAATGTGGCTTCAAACAACCCCAAATCCCAGCTGAGAAAGAATGGTCTTATCTAGCATAACGATTGGTTTATTTTTATAAAAATAACAATTTATATACTTTTTAATGCCAAATGCTCATCTTGTCCTACTCTGCCTGAACTGTTTTTTTCCAGTTCATGACAGTTAGGGTATGTTGAAAAACTCCTATCTCATGTTCTCCCTCAACTTCAAAATCCTATATCGCTGTTTTACCTGTTTTGTTGAGGTCTGATTGATCAGAGGTTTTTTTTGATCTTCTTTGCATGTTCGTTGCAAAGACTGTGTCGGTACTTCTGCAGCGATGTAGGATGATTTTGAAATGATTTTTTGAAGTTGAGGGAGAAAATACGGTCAGAGTTTTTTGACATACCCTAACAGTTCATGGAGAGTAAGACAAGACAAGGGTTTGAGATTAAAAAGTATTTAAATTGTATTTTTTTAAATGAAAATAACCGATCGTTTCACTAGATAAGACCCTTCTTCCCCGGCTCGGATCGTTTACAACCACATTTGGGATTGTTTGAAACTGCATTTAAACTGCATTTTGAAAGTTCAAATTCGGGGCACCATATCAGTCCATTATATGGAGAAAAATCCTGAAACGTTTTCCTCAAAAAACAATTTCTTTACGACTAAAGAAAGAAAGAGATAAACATCTCGGATGACAAGGAGGTGAGTACATTGTATGTGAATCTTTGTTTTGGAAATGGACTTCTTTAACTTTAACCGCCGTAAACACGTCCATGTAGCGCCGACTACACGTGTGGTAGTACGCGTTTAATGAGAAAATATTAACAGGGTTGATGGGAAAATTGGTTAGAGATTCTGAATTTTGATTAATTAGCTCTATTTCAGCTTCTCATCAGATTTTCTGTCCGGTCAAATGCTCTCTAGAACCCGAAGCGTCCTGCCTTCCACACTATAAATAGATGCTGAAGCTGCGGCTGAAATCTGTCACAGAGTTGGTATTTTCAGTGTGGTGATTGACACATAGTGCACTGTATTGTGGATAAGGAAAGATTTAGACGCTGTAAATGCGCTTTGCATTGGGACGAATGTAGTCTGGTTTTACACTGTCTCACGAATCCAAAAGCACAAAGCGGATCTTTGCAAAGTCTGCGCGAACTATAAAACCTATCGGAATATTTGAATTCTATACGGAATGCAATATTTTAAAGCAATATGAATAAGATTAGGAGGAAAAAAGGTTAGACAAACAGCACTAACAAACAGAAGAGATAACACCATTAATGACACACTACACATCCTCAGCATGATTATGGTCACAGTTTTGCTTTGCTAGCAGTTTCATATTGAATTTAAAGAGGGCGTCTATTAGACTGTGGCTGTCATAAGCTGTCAAATGCAGCTTAACCAAGCTCAGTCGACAAGAAACAAAATGCTATTGGCTGTTTAGAAAAAGGGGTGGAGCTGTTCAATATGTTCTGCCCTGTCTTCCCAAAACAACACATTGAATAAATAAAACCAAAGACAAGCCACATAATTGTCCTGCTTGACAAGATGCAAGTCAGTTTGGTCTTAGAGAAACAATGTAGCTTCTGGCGTAACTCTCAGGAATAACACTCGCTTGTGTGTTTGTCCTCAGTTACATGAGAAGTTCGAGCAGCTGAAGCGCATGCACCAGGAGGAGAAGAGGAAGGTGGAAGAGAAGAGACGGGATCTGGAGGAGGAGATGAACGCCTTCAACAAGAGGAAGGTGGCTGCCGAGACCCTCTCGCTCTCACAGCCCCTCAAGAAGGACAAAGACAAGAAAAAGTGAGTTATCCTTCCGTTTGTTTTCTCCACGTGCAGTGATTTAGCTGTTCGTACATGTGCAGTGAAACAAAATCCAAATCATGAATCATGAATGCATATATAAACAGTCGCACCAATTTTTGGCATATTTGGTGTCCACAAACTAACTTAAGGCCATCTGATTGAATAATCTTAAAAGATGTCAGAAGCCACGGTGGATATTAGTTTGAGTGCATACACAAATTTGCATAATGCACACAGTATACTTACTTTATACTGCTGAAATAGTAAGAGTAGAATAGAAGCGTGCACGTTCATTTAATGCTGCCAGCAAACACGATCCAAAAGAAAGCTGATGTGTGTAATGTTGGGGTACTTAGCCTTTCTCATCATGTTTATTTCAGACTGCAGACTTACTTCTGGGTAAAATATAATTCACTTTGCCAAGAACCATTGATTTTCAGCTTTGTCAAATGTATTCGAGTTAAATTCAGGACAGCAGCCAGATCTGACCTCTAGCAACTCAAATGAAGCTTATCTGGCGCCATCTTGTGGTTATTGATGGTGTCTGTGTGTAACATTTACAGAGCATCCATTTTGTGGTTTGAACCTGACATGGATCCATTCACTGAAATTTGCTCTTTAATATAGTTACTTGCAGTTTATTTACCTTAAAATATGACACAGGTCACACCAGGTTAAAATTGCATTGTTGAGAGAGAAAAATAAAATCACGTTTTATAATTACATTTAGAATTAGGCAAAATACCCATAAATACATAAAATTGTAATATTTTAAACCTAGTTTTCATTTGTGTTCTGTGTGAGAGGAACTAAAATACATTAGTATAAAACAAACTTAAATTATTGTGGCATTCATTATAAATGTCATTTATTGGAAACAAATGTATATACAGCAAAACTACCAGCCTACTTACTTAAACTTATGGGTTTATTTTAAGGACCAATTCTCACTATTAACTAGTTGCTTATTACCGCCCATACCTAAAATAAACAACTACTTTACTAACTATTAAAGGAACACTCCACTTTTTTTGAAAATAGACTCACTGTCCAACTCCCCTAGAGTTAAACAGTTGAGTTTTACCCATTTCGAATCCATTAAGCCGTTCTCCGGGTCTGGCGGTAGCACTTTTATCATAGCTTAGCATAGATCATTGAATCTGATTAGACCGTTAGCATCTCGCTCAACAGTGACCAAAGAGTTTCAATATTTTTCCTATTTAAAACTTGACTCTTCTGTAGATACATTGTTAGATACAAGTTGTGATTTTCTAGGTCGATATGGCTAGGAACTATACTCACATTTCGGCGCAATAATCAAGGAACTTTGCTGCCGTACCATGGATGCAGCAGCCGCAATGATATCACGCAGCCATCAACTCTGCATCTACACAAACTTGGTCACTTTCAGGTGGACTGTTCCTTTAATAAACCGCTAATTAGGAGTTTATTGAATGCAAAAGTCATAGTTGATTGTTAGTTCATAGTGAGAACTGATCCCTAAACTAAAGTGTATCAGTCAAAATATTTTGAACAGTGAGATTTTTAATGTTTTTTTTTTTTTTTTTTTTTTTAAAGAAGTCTCTTCTGCTCACCAAGCCTGCATTTATTTGATTTATTTTTTAAATATTTAAAAAATATTTACTATTTAAAATAAGTGTTTTCTATTTGAATATATTTTAAAATGTAATTTATTCCTGTGATTTCAAAGCTGAATTTTTAGCATCATTACTCCAGTCACATGATCCTTCAGACATCATTTTAATATTCTAATTTGTTGATTTTAAAAAACCTTTTTAATTATTATGTTGAAAACAACTGAGTAGATTTTTTTTCAGGTTTCTTTGAATAAAAAGTTCAGAAGAACAGCATTTACCTGAAATAGAAATCTTTTGTAACACTATAAATGTCTATATATGTCACTTTTGATCAATTTAAAGCATCCTTGCTAAATAAATGTATGAATTTCTAGAATTTCTTTCAGATAAATGCTGATCTTTAGATCTTTCTATTCATCAACTGTTTTAAATATAGATAAAAAAAAAAATTCTTGAGAAGCAAATCAGCTGATTTCTGAAGGATCATGTGATGCTGAAGACTGCAGTAATGATGCTGAAAATGTATCTTTAATCACAGGAGTAAATTACATTTCACAATATATTCAAACAGAAAAGAGTTATAATAAATAGTAAAAATATTTCAAAATTGTACTGCTTTTGCTGTACTTCGGATCAAATAAATGTAGGCTTAGTGAGCTGAAGAGACTTCCTTAAAAAACATAAAATATTTTGCGTGCTTGCCATGATCTGCATTATGTAGGTTGCTTTAAAATATGAATTGCAGCACGTTTCAGATGTTAAAAATGTGACTGAAATTCCAAAAAAATAAGCTAAATGTGTTATTTTCTGTATGAATGTGATATAATAACGGGAAAAAACTCTCCAGCCAAGTTAAGTTATATTCTCTGTCCATTTGTTCCATATATCACAACATGCTTGTATATTTGTGTTTCTAATGGACTTCCATTCATATGTTTATTTGCATGTTTTCATTCTGTCATCTTTCATTTAATTTTATTTTCTGATTCATTTTCTTGTTTTGTGTTTGTTTTCTTTCAGTTAATTTATGAGCACATCGCAGGCCATCCATGGACTTTCCTGTATTAACATTGCAGCGTCAGCTTTTGTTTTTTTGACATGTTCCTCATGACATTGTGTTGAAGGACCAAAGATTCTGATGGGAAGACAGAGAGATGCATTATGGGGACTGAATTTGTTTTTGTGTTGCCACATTTTTATTTTTTTTTTCCCGGGTGGATGAGGGGTAATTTTTAATAATCCCCCACCCCTCCTCCCTCGTCAACCCTATTTTATTTTCGGGACCGGTGTGTTTCCAAACGCCTGTGTTTTTATGTTTTAATACACATTTTGTTTTGGTACTAACCGTCTGTCCATTTGTCTTACAGTCAGGCCAATTTTGTGACGTACGTATTGAGTAGTACATGTTTCCCTTGCCAGTGTACAGTAGTATTTAAGATCTGAGCCAAACTCATTAGCACAGCACAACACAGTTGTAATACTAATGTACACGTGTATGATTTTATTATTATTATATATAAGCCTGCATGGGTATGGCTAAATAAAGCAGTCTTAGAGTTATTTTTGGTGCTGTTTTTAAAAGTACATGACAACAGATATGCAAATTTATATTTTTTGTATTTTCGAGCATTTAAGGCTGTATGGTATTCAGGTTATGTTATGTTGTGTATCATATAAGCCGTACTGTAGCAGCAAAGGCCATCTGAACTAAGGTAACTTCCTGCAGATCTTCATATGCATAAGGGGCAAAGTTGTCAACTGATGTTGGAAATAAACACTCCCCGATTTCCTTTAACTGTTGAGATGTGCTTTGTGTTGCTTGATATGTACATAAACATTTTGGACTTTGATTTTACAAAAATACAACTGAAAGTAGCTTACAGTGAGGTGAAAAGAAATAAAAGCAGAGGTAAAAGCTGAACATTGAACATTCATTCCACAGGTGTCAAACTCATTTCCATCATTTTTATTTTAAAAAATACATTAAAATTCTTCTCTCAACTAATAAAAGATTTTCATAACCGTTCATAAGTCTGTGGTCAGTAGGAAATATCTTCTGCTTATCAAGGCTGCATTCATTTAATTGATCAAAAATAAAGTAAAAATTGTAAAATATTATTAGATTTTTAAAATAACTGTTTTATGTTAATATATTGTAAAATGTAATTTATTCCTGTGACGCAAAGCTGAATTTTCAGCATCATTACTCCAGTCACATGATCCTTCAGAAATCATTCAAGAACATTTCTGATTATCAATGTTGAAAACAGTTGTGCTGCTTTGTATTTTTGTAAAAACCATGATAGATTTTTTTTTGAGGATTCAAAAGTTCAAAAGAACAGCATTAACATGAAATATAAATCTTTTCAAACATTATAAATGTCTTATACACTAATATGGTCACTTTTGATCAACTTAATGCATCCTTGCTGAATAAAACTAATTTAAATAAATAAAATATATATAATATAATATATGTAAATATTTATATAAAAAAGAAGATTGTTTATATATAAAAAAAAACAATCTTCCTTTTTCATATGTGCTCTATTACAAGTTATTACTTTAGGGTGTAATTTACTCTAAATTAAATTTATCATTTATTTTTGAGTAAATAATGGAAGAAATTTATATTAAAACAGTGTTATAATTGCACATTTGCCCTGACACAATAAGAAAACTAAGAAAAAGAGTAGTGTCAATTTGCTTTTATTCAATGGAAGGACACACAAACATAATAAATGAACAGTCCTTTCAGAAAAGGAAATATCCACTCGTTTCATTTCAGAGAAGCAGGAATCTGATAGCTGTAGCTGCCTTAAAAAGGGTTGGGAGGAGGCGTTTTTGGTTAAAACATTAGGGGGAAAAAAACCCCTGAAATATCTGAACAGAAATGTAATTTCCTCTTCACATTAATACTACAAATCAAGACGGCATCATTATTCTGATGATTTGAAATGTCAATGGATATAAATTCAAAAATGCATAACACTATAAAGCGTAACTCCATTAAGGAATTAATCAGTTGGCAAACAAAAAGGTTTCAGTTAAAGCACCATAATCGTTAAAGCATTATACTTACAGTATGAAGATACAAAAATATAAAACGAAAAGTACAAAAATAAAAAAAAGGAATATAAGATCAAACATAAAGAAATCTCAAAAATGGTCAAAGTGCTGTGTAAGTTTTCATAAAAGAAATACAAAAAGTGCCTGGGCCCACATTTATCCACACGTTAGCTTATTGACTAGAAGGCCGTAACGGAGGACAAGGTGAGATTTGTTCTTGCGTATCCCGCAGTCTATGGTTTCCCGTTTTCACCGACACGTCCTCATCATAAAGGCACCAGAAACCGTCATAGAAGTCGTCCATGTCTTGGTCCCCTTTCTGTGCTCGTCTGGCTCGGACGACCGTCTTTCTGTTCCCACCTCCATCATCCTCCCGCACCTCATGTCCTCTGAACGCCAGCATGCTGGCGGCGTCCAGAATGTAGACGGCGTTGGTGGGTAAGGAGAGCTCGAGGCCGGTGAGGTACTCATCCACCATCTCCTTGCAGCAGATGAACTCGGTGCTCTCGATCTAAAACAAACGCAAACGTCCATGTGAGTGAAATTAAGCCAAAAACTGACAGAATGAAATTCTGTCATTGACAAAGCAGCATAAAAGTGGTCATTATGATGCTAAAGTCTTCAGAAACCCTGCAACAGCTTTGTGTGAGAAACATACACTCAAAGTTTTCAAAAGGACCCCTGTTTTATGCAAATTAAAACGTCTTACGGGTTTTAAACAACATTATGGTCAGCAAGTTGTTCATTTTTGGACAATTATCCTATTTCTTTATACTCAAACAAAGAAAGTTAATAGTGATGCACCGAAACTTTTCAGTATTGGCCAAAATGGTTTTATGGTGCCTGAAATCACTAACCCAAACGGTCATGTTTAATTATAAGCTGTTTTAACATTTAATCATCCTTAAAATGTACTAGTATCTATTTTAAGGCAACTAGTTCAGTAACACTATTTTAAGGACCAATTCTCACCATTAACATACTAGTACTTATAAAGCACATATTAAAGTCTTACTCTGCATGAGCACATTAATCCGATCCCATACCTAAACTTAACTACACTACTAACTATTAATAAGCAGCAAATTAGGAGTTTGAGGCAAAGTCGTAGTTAATAGTTCATAGTGAGAATTGGACCTTAAAATACAGTGTGACCCAAAAAAGAAAAAAAAATTATCTTTGGAACATTTAAAACGGGTACTAGTATTTACTACACTTGTACTAGTATCTATTGAATAAGTACTTGTATCCAATGCAAAAGTACCAATATCTTCTAGGTATTAATTAGTATCTAAATAAGAACCAGTAGCTAAAAAAAAAATATGTAGTCCTACCTAATGCAAGAGATATTAGTAGCTTAAAAAAAAAAAATTACTAGTAGCATTAAAATAAATACTAGTATGTTTAATGATAAGCAGGGATATAACAAAGCCCCCCAAACCAGGTGAAAAGCAATTAAAAATAGGCAAAGCCTTGGCTTGTTTAATTTTAAGTTATATTATATAAAAACACTTAAAAGGATGTTAATAAACACATAAGATTTGAATACTTAAATGCTTTTTATCATCTAACAAAACCCACAATAATATTTTATATATATATATATATATTTATTTGAAGAGTTCAGATGCAAAACCAGCTAAAAGCCATCTCGGTCAAAAATTAGATAATGACACTGAGTGAATGCTCCGGACACATACTACACATCCATTAAATACTTTTACTTAAACTCGCTAAATTTCAGCCTCAGCCCAACTAGAGGTACTGGTACTTACATAGAAACCTATACAAAGTAGCCAGGAAGAAACGCTCATTTTAAAGAAATACGACAGATGGATTTACAGATGGATTTAGAGGATTTTGCATCTGAACTCTTCATATAGTTTATTTGCAAAAACAGACAATTCGATTTTTACAATTTGAAAAAATCGTTCTTTTTTTATGATGTTCATGTTTTTACTGTGTTTTATTGTGTTAGTTAGCTTTATTTTTTTAGTTATTTTTACTTTATATCAAAACAACCTAACTGCAGTTTGACTGAGATTAACTGGAATGCACAATGAATGAAAGATGAAATTATTGAAAAAAAAAAATGAAATTAATGGAAAAAAAAAACATGATTTTTGAAAACTGTTAAAAACTGAATTATCTGTTTTTGCAAATGAACTCCTCACATATAAAATCTTAATTTATTGGGTACTTTCAGTTGGGAGGTGGCTGTCCCGAATTCTCTGAAATACCAATTTATGAAAATTATATTGAAATCTTTTTTTTTTTTTTAATTAAATTGTTGTTTTTAAAAATATCTTCTTGAAGTAAAAAATAAATAAAATTATATTTTCTTTGTAAATTATCATTTTTTTTGTAATATATATATATATATATATATATATATATATATATATATATATATATATATATATATATATATATATATATATATATATATATATATATATATATATATATATATATATCTCCATCATAAGGGTCATTTTTTCAAAATTGAGATTTATACATCATATGAAAGCTGAATAAATAAGCTTTTTATTGATATATAGTTTGTTAGGTTAGGGCAATATACAACTATTTAAAAACAGGAATCTGAGGGTGCAAAAAAAAAATAAAAAAATAAAAAAATCAACAATATTGAGAAAATAACCTTTAAAGTTCTTCAAATAATATTCTTAACAATGAATATTACTAATCAAAAATTAAGTTTTCATACATTTACAGTAGGAATTATACAAAATATCTTAATGGAACATGATCTTCACTTAATTTCCTAATGATTTTTGCCATAAAAGAAAAATCAATAATTTTGACCCATACAATGTATTTTTGGCTATTGCTACAAATAAACCCCAGCAACTTGAGACTGGTTTTGTGGTCCAGGGTCACATTTTTCATGTCACTACCAAAACAGTGCATGTTTTAGTCCATTGGCTGAGACTGATTTTAACTACCGCCCCTACATTTATGATCAGGAAATATTAATGTGTCACTTTCTCTCATAGCTACATGGTGAGTAGATATTTAGGTAAATGTGTTCTGAAGTATGAAAAATCAGTGTGTGATTTTAAGGAATGTTGTTAGTGACATCCTTGTTTTTTTTTTTTTTTTGGGTGTTATTTCCTAAAATTGTCACTACATGTCATCATAGTTACGGTAATGACAAAAGGAAACACATAATCGTTTATTTGGGGAAAATAAACAATTTTAGTACAGTTATGCACAATTTTAGTATGTTTTAGTGGTTTAGTATGTGGGTTAAAATTCTGTAATGTGATGTGGTCGCTACCAAAGCATTACTGTTACCACCGAAAATGTGCATGGGATGTTTAGTCAAAACTAAAGTATACTGAATTATCAACTAAGATGTTATGATAGTGTTTGGTTTGGTGATGTATATTCAAACTAATGAATCCTTAACTTTGAAATCAGTATGATCAACTTTTTGCCTTTTTATAAAAAAAAAAAAAGTTGGATTAAAAAAATACAGCAAATCTCATAAGTTACACTTGAAATATTGTTCAAAATGTAATCGTTATTGATTTACCTCTGAAAACTATTTAATAAAATAGCAAAAAAAATAATTTACAACATAGTTGCAAGCACATCTTAATAGGTCAATATAAACCGACTAATAAAATTATACATTACTGTTTCTGTAGTGACAAATTTGGGGAGAGGACAAATATTCCAAAACTTCCTGAAAACACAGTATGAGAATCAACTGCACAATTACTAGTAATGTGTTTGTGTTTTTGTGTTCTTGACTACCTGTGCTTTTCTCAGCAGGTCGGTAAAAACGGAGAACCAATCAGGCGTCAACCTCTCCAGCTCCAAAGTGATGATGGCCAAAGCCAATATGGAGCCCTTGAACTGCCAGAGCTGGTGGCAGGCCATACAGTGCTGCACCTGCCTGGTCCACAACGACGCCTGGAGGCAAGGTCTCTTCTGAGAGCCGGCCAGCATCAGCTGGGGATGCCTGGACATCAGCAGGCCGTGGAACTGAGGGAAAACAACAAACCGCTTAACCAACGGAGACAACGCCACCAAAAAACCTAATCACTTACAGAGGCGAGGGTCTGTATTTGTACTCCAGAAATGGTTTCTGTGTAAGCCCTTCATGAGTGGGCTGTAAAAATGTGCTGTGTTCGATAGTCTCCATGTTTTTGAAATATAACATCTCTCGCTCTGATTCCCAATACAGACGTGTTTTGTTTCTCATCAGTGCAGGCCATTTTGTTAACATGAAAGGCATGCAAAACCCACCAAAAAGATTCGACTTTTGGATCAGAGCAAAATACAAGTTTGCAAAATTGGTTCCTGGTTAACATCAACCGATATTACACTGATCATCATTGATGAATACAATAATGTGCACTTACGAAACCAGGGACGTACATTAAGAAACAAACAGGGCCAATTCTGATTTCACACTGACGCACGTTTTCTAAGAAATAAGCCATGTTGATTGAATAGGAATGATGTGATTGTTTCTTGAGTTCAGGGTAGTAATACACATTGCCTTGTGGAATGTTTCGTTAAATGTTTACTGTGGAATTGTGACTTTCCTTCGTATCTATGGCTGTATGTGAGTGTTTACTTCTCCAAGAAACCGAGGAGTCACATGGACCTTGTATGGTAATATATTTAAGGTATTCTAAATTGTGGATATTTATTTGGGAAGTTAAGGAAATTTATTTTTCTATGCTATTTAGATATTTTTTCATTTCACAAGCAATTATATTTATTTATTCAACGTGTTATAGACGTCTAGATATCTATAATATGACCTATACAGGGAGATCTCACAGAAACATCCCAAAATAAATAATAAAGCATAATGCATAAAGAAAACAAAGCTTTTTAGGACCATCAAGATTCTTTTTACATTGTGGCATTATTATTATTCAGCATTACATTAATTCAGGAAATGTACTCTACAATTCAAGTAACACAGTTCCGTCACCGAATAAAAAAAAAGAAAAAAAAAAAAAAAAAAAAAAAAGAAAAGTCTAATTGTGACTTTTTTTCTCTCAATTGTGAGTTATCAAGTCAAAATTGAGAGATAAAAATAAGAATCTCAGAAATCTCAGAATTGCGCAGTTGCAATTCTGTAAAATAAAGTCTGAACTGCAAGATATAAAAAAAAAACAAAAAAAAAAACCAATTGACATTTTTTCGCAGAATTGAGGGTCTGTAACTTGCAATTCTGACTTTTTCCCCCTTGCAACTGTTCTGAACGGCGAGATGAATTGCAATATTGCAATTGCCAGTTATGAAGTTAAGTTAAATTTTAAGTTTATATCATGCAATTCTGAGACAAAAGTCTGAGTTGTGAGACACATGAAAAGATGAAAAGATTTGATCCACTTCAAATGTTGACTACTGTATATCATGCAATTGCAAGAAAAAGTCAGAATTGTGTTTAGATCATGCAATTTTGAGAAAAATAGACAGAATTACGAGTTTATAACATGCAATTGCAAAAAAAAAAAAAAAAAAAAAAAATTGTGAGTCAGAATTGTGAGTTTATTCCATGCAATTCTGAGAAAAATAGAATTGTGAGTTTAGATCATGCAATTCTGAGAAAAATAGACAATTGTGAGTTTATATTAGGCAACTCTGAGAAAAAAAGTCAGAATCGCGAGTGTATATCATGCAATTCTAAGAAAAACAGAATTGTAAGTTTATATCATGCAATTCTGAGAAAAATAGAATTACGAGTTTGGATCATGCAATTGCAAGAAAAAGTAAAAACTGTGAGTTTCTATCATACAATTGCAAGAATAATAGTCAGAATTGTGAGTTTCTATCATGCAATTCTGAGAAAGTCAGAATTGTGAGATGTGAACTCACAATTACCTTTTTTACTTTTTTATTCAATGTCGGAGACAGGGTTTCATAACATTATGATAATGAAGACATACAAAAACATTTTTTCCATCACAGTAATGTGAAATAAAGTAAGATTTGCCATTAAAATTAAAAATGTGTCATTCTAAAATTTTTTTTTTTTTTCTGGTGACAAAACTCTAGAAAACATGTTTTGAAAATAAGATGTGGCCAAAGACCTTATATGGAGCTGTTTTTTCCCCTCAAAGGTTCACTTATAATGCACCAAAAAAGGCCATTAAACGCACGGCCTTCTTTGTTACACGACATCAAATTTGAATTTCCATACAAAATATCTTAACAGTCCTAAAAACAGACTTTGTTTTCCTTATCCAAAATATATTTATCATTTTGATTCGGGGTGAAATAAGACCCACGTTTCATGAGTTTTCCCCATATATTGACTTTTTTTTTTTTTTTAACTGAGATTTTTTTTAAGCATCAGGATCTTAAGTTTTAAATCAGAGGTATTTTTAACATGGTCTCGTTTCACATGCTTTACATTTTTAATGGCTATTTTATGACTGTCCGTGGTGTGCCAAAACAGCAATTGCTCTCCATTTGTCAACTGTTGTTCTGATTAATCAGGAATGCTTTCCCAAAAGCAACATCCTCTCAAGTTCCATCATTACTAATACAATTCAATGGAACTTGACCATAGTTGGCCAACAATGCTTTTGGGAAATGCACCCCCTCGACCAGGTCAACGCCACACTAACTTGTGCAAAGAACATCAGTCATAATTTTAGACATTTTAACTGAAACCCACCATGTAAGAAAGACGAAGTATGAAAATACTAGTTCCTATTTCTGAGAGTATATTTGTATCGGAGATGTTTCGCAGGGTTATCTATCTGCTTTACTGCTAAAGTACAAGCCAGATTAGTGCCTTGGCCAAATACGCACCGCACGCAACTCGTATCGCCCCTAAAGAAAGTCGCAAGCGGTCGATCGCCATACGGCTGCAGATTTTCACATGCACAATGTCAAGGACCAAAAATCAGTTTTTGCTAACATCTGCAGCAGGGTTGTATAATTTCTGATGATGCATCAGTCGCTACTCACAATGTGAATGAAATCCATCGGCGTGGCCATGTAAAGGTCCCAGTGCAGCTTGTTTAATATGACTCGCTCCATGCGAAGAATCTCAGCTGTTGAGAATTTGCATCTGCTTTGCTCCAGCAAGTCTTTAACCGATGCAATCACCTGTTCACCAACAAAACAGAACAATAAACGTGCTGGAATGGTTAAAAGTTGTCTCCTTTTGTTATTGTGCAACAAGAAGAAAAACACATCTTACCTCATCCTCCTCGTTGATTTTTGCAGCAAGGATCAGAGAGGTGATGGCCATGCATTTGAGGTATTTCAGCTGAGTCTGTAAGGAAAGAGGACTTAGATTTTGCACTCTTCAGCTTTCAAATTAGGAAATGTGTAATTGTTTCACTTACTTTGACTGTTGCAAGCAGGCTGTTAAGAACACAGACTCCCAAAGCAAATGTCTCTGAGGAAAACTGGAATACGCCGTTCATTTCACGCAACCACACGATCACCTCATGGTACTGGGTTGGGCTGATATCTGAACCCTGAATGCACACAAAACATGAGCTCACAATTGTTTCCAGCACCTGCGTTCCCTACTGAGAACAACAGCTTTGACCACACAGTATGGCTTCTCTGGTCTTGCTGCTTAAGGTAGAAGCCTGCAAATCACAAATATGTTTCTACCTGAATGCAACCGCTCTTAAGGACCGGAGCTCTCCAAAGACGCATTTCTCTTGCCAGGGTGTTGAGCAACAAAGTGCCCAGTCTCTGATTCTGTTTTTCGCCAGGCGGTTTCATGGCTGGATTGGAAACTAGCCTTTTCCACTGGAAGTAATGCCTGACAAAAAAAAAAAAGCAGTTTAGTGATTAAGCAGATGCTTTTCAAGCAAAAAACAGTCTTTTTGCAGTGCATGACTGCAGATGCAATGATGGATCAATCCTTGTGAGATTTTAACCTCCAATCTTTTAGTGCATTTCCTTAATTTGTGATCCTATGCAAAATGCATGCAATGCATGCAGTGCAATACAGTCCCAACATCAGGCCTACAGCAGAGTTTTTACAATCACCGTCTACATTTTAATAATTCGTATTGATATTTACTAAAATTAACAAATGCATGACATTTTAACTGCATTGACCACCTACCAGGAAGCAGAAAACATCAATTGTGAGAGTAAACGCGCACAAGCGATATGGGCGGGTCGATATGCATCAACTTGTAAACAAAGACAGGGAAAGTTTTGCCATAAAAATTACCTTTGAAAAAGAAAACACGACTTCTGTCATTGGGGTCCGCTGCATAAATGTGGAAAAACTCATTCCTCCATATCTGAAAAAAGAGCGCACTGCTTACACGACAACGGAATGGATTTTAAAATATTTCACTTAAAATACAACAGAAGCTCAACACAAGTCTAACAGGTGTAAAACAAGTTATATACATACGCCGCATCACGGAATGTCGAGTTAGAATCACCTTTAGAAAATGTAGGAAAAGAAAACTCGTACAAGGCGACAACAGTTACTCTCAGTCTGTTTTTGAACCAGCTTGACTCCGCCCACGTATTTGAGCCCGCGCCGCTGACCCCGCCCACACACGTGACGTCACGGTTGGTTGATCCCGCCCACACACTCGTCACTCACGTACTGAATTGTGTTAGTGGGTCACACATACGGGTTCTTTTATATAAAATGGTCGATTTGCGTTTTTTTTTTTTTTTTTTTTTATTGAGGGGGTGGTTTATTATAATAATTTAGTACATCATGATCGTCTTATCAGAAGGATTTGAATATAGAGAGACTATTATGAGTTCAGTTGTAAAAATGCTTTATCTTTATTATGGTGTAGCGAACTTAAGGGCCATGATATAAAACATGAGGGGTGTATGGTTTTTCTATTATTATTTTTAGAAATAGGGTTAGTCAGTAATTATTATAGTAAAATATAAAAAATAAAATCAAAACTAGTCTTTATTCAAGTTAATGTGTGTGAGTGAGCATGAGTGAAATGAAAAAGTGCATTCTGTTTGTTTAGCAGTGAATAACCAGTGTTAAGGGTAATGCATTACAAGTAATGTTACGTAATCAGATTACTTTTTTTCAAGTAACTAGTAAATGCATTACTTTTAAATTTACAAGAAAACATCTGAGTTACATTTTTAATTCAAATAAGTAGTTACTTTATTTTTCCATTTACTAAGCTCTCCTGTTAAGAGAAATCAGGAGTAAATTTGTGCCTTGAGCACATGGTGTAAACATGATGTTTACTTTAGTTCTAGATTAAATGTGATTAGATTTAGTCATCTCACTCACACAAAAAAGAATCAGTATTCCTCAAAATGTATAAAAATGAAATGCAAACTCAGAATATGAAGCAAACCTACAATAATTAAATATTAACACAAATATCTTTGTATTTTGTCTTTGCTGCAGTCTTCGATCATCCAATTTAACCATACTAATAAGCAAAAATGACTTTAGATAAACATAACAGTTGTATTTCATTTTTTAATTAAGGATAAGTGTTGACCTATCTTCTCCTGCACTCTACTGCACAGACATGAATTTACATTTTCTTCAGCCTGAGGCTTATTCATTTTACTTTTGGTGCTGAAGGGGTTTTAAATTTTCCAAAAATAGTACTTTTTAAATTAAAAACATACAAGCAAACCCTGCTCACATTCAAAAAGTGATGCAAAAGTAGCGCGAAGTAATGTAACACATTACTTTCCATAAAAAGTAACTAAAGTAATTAGTTACTTTTAATGCAATATTGTAATGCATTGCTTTTAAAAGTAACTTTTCCCAAACACTGTGGATAACCATGTATTTTCATAAAGCAAAAGTTTGTAATACAGAAATAAACAGTGATGGGTAGTAACTAATTACATGTAATCTGCATTGCATAATCAGAATCCAAAACTTAAATACTCATAAATAGAGTAGCCCTATATTACATTTTAAAATGCACATAATCAGATTAAAGTTACTCTTTATGGATTACATGATTACATAGCAACACAATGACAGCACATTATAAATTAAATGTTTTTCTTTTATTGTTCTAAATTCCCACTGTGTGTCATATCACTTAGCTTTGAAAACGTTGGATCTGTAATGCCTCTTTGCTTTTTTTAATATCAGTGTAGTATAATTAAGTTAGGTAAAAAAAAGTAATCTAAAAAGTAGTCAGAATACATTACCTAAAATGAATAACCTAGATTATGCTACTAACTACAATTGTCATGTAATCTGTAATCAGTAACAGACTACAATTTGTAAGTAATCTACCCAGCACTGAAAATAAACTGGAGCTTGTCTTTTATAAAGGAAAAAAGAAATAAACCCACTATTAAGTTTCAACAACTGCAGTCAGAAGTGATTGAAGAGCACAAAGAGAAAAACAAATTTCAAAGATTCATATGCACTGCAAATAATTTTATCAGTTTATTTATTGATCCTTAAGAATACTTTTTCCAGATTTAGGCCTATAAACATAACTCTTAAAGGAGAAGTGCACTTCCAAAACAAAGATTCACATATAACGTACTCATCCCCTTGTCATCCAAGATGTTCATGTCTTATTTTCTTCAGTCGTAAAGAAATTATGTTTTTTGAGGAAAACATTTCTGCATTTTTCCCCATATAAAGGATTGATATGATGCCCCGATTTTGAACTTCCAAAATGCAGTTTGAATGCGGCTTCAAACGATCCCAGCTGAGGAAGAAGGGTCTTATCTAGTGAAACGATCGGTTATTTTCATTTTAAAAAATACAATTTAAATACTTTTTAATCTCAACCCAGTCTTTGCAAAGTGAACATGCAAAAAGGATCAAACACCCTTAACAAAAAAGGTAAAACAGCGATATAGGACGATTTTGAAGTTGAGGGAGAACCGGAACAAAAACAGTCCAGGCAGCGTAAGACAAGACAAGCGTTTGGCATTACAGTTTTTCTTGATTGCTTTGACCTGGTTAAAGAAACTAGGATCCACTCAGTTTTCATCATCACTATCTCAGCAGAGCAGAAGACACGTCTTGCAAATGTGTTAACTCTTTCTCATTGGATTGACACATTTTCCCCACCCTTTTGCAAAACAGTTAACACGGATGTCATTCAAGCAGTCCAAACTCCATTGTTTTAGCTATGGTAACCAAACAGAAACCATATATTCCTAACTATTAGAAACTACCTAGATCAGTATGAAATCACTGAAGCACCTGTTTGACACTCCTTCACACAAATCTTCAATTAGCAATCAGTCTGCAGGCCTTATAACAAAGGTGCCACAAGGAGGTCTAAGGCAGATGAGAGTGAGAGTAAGAGGTAGAGGGATCCGAGGAAGAGGAGATGTTGTGCGAGGTGGACGTGTAGTTGGAACGGGCTCAAGTTACAGATGAAATTCGGGCAACTGTTATTGATCACGTTATCAATCATGGCCTTTCTCTTAGAGAGGCTGGACAAAGAGTCCAACCTGTTCTAAACAGAAACACTGTTGTATCCATTGTCAGAATTTTTTGACAGGAGAACAGGTAATGTTGCTGTACAGTAGATACAGAAATATCTTCAGTGATACTGTATACTTTATGTAACTGTTTCCTCATTCCCATTACATGTATTCTTTATAGAATCCAAAGGCTACCATTCTCTGGTGGTAGAGGGAACATTTTTAGTGCTGAGCAGGAGGAGGCCATTGTAAACATGGTTGTGGCAAACAATGCCATAAGGCTGCATGAAATCAGGGAAGCAGTGATTGCAGATCAGGGCACATTTAGGAACATCAACAACGTGAACCTGACCACCATTGACCGCATCCTAAGGAGGAACCATATGGCCATGAAGCAGCTCTGTTGAAGGAGGTCACATGCCAATATGTGGAGGTAAGGAAACATTACTGTAATGCCTTGTCATATCATGCAGTTAGAGTCAACTGGAGTCACCTTTCATTGTAATTTTGCCTTTTTTTTACTTAGAGAATAATGGAGCTTGAAGTTGAGGGGGCACATCATGTCTTCATTTATGTTGATGAAGCCGGCTTCAATCTCAGCAAAGTGAGGAGACGTGGAAGGAACCTCATTGGGTACAGGGCCACTATCACAGTTCCAGGACAGAGGGGTGCCAACATAACCATGTGTGCTGCCATCTCCAATGATGGTGTCCTGTGCCATATCCCCACTATTGGCCCATACAACACCGAACGCCTCATAACATTCCTGAATGCACTTCATGAGAGGCTGATCCCACCCGAGGAGAGAGGGCTGTTGAGGCCTGGCATGCCACTCTTCATCATTATCTGGGACAATGTGGCGTTCCACCACTCTCGTCTTGTCAGTGAGTGGTTTGGGGTACACCCTCGTATGATGATGCTGTTCCTCCCAGCATATTCCCCATTTTTGAATCCCATAGAGGAGTTCTTCAGTGCTTGGAGGTGGAAGGTTTATGATCACCATTCCTATGAGCAAATGCCCTTGCTGAATGCAATGACTGCTGCTGCCCAAGAAATAGGTGCAGAGGAATGTCAAGGTTGGATAAGCCATGCAAGAAGATTTTTCCCTAGGTGCACTGCAAGAGAGGATATTGAATGTGATGTGGATGAGGCCATGTGGCCCCATCATCAAGACAGAAGAGACTGAGTATCAATAGTGGCTATGTCTTATACTCTAATAGATTTTTATACTTTACTGTAATAGATTTTTTAATATTTTAATACTCCAATAGATTTTACTGTATTTTGGTTTACATGTATTCTCTGTAATATTTACAGTATTTCAGTTTTCAGACACGGTTTGAAAAATGAATGTTATGGAAACAAGAAAAAATGCATCAAAGCATTTCTTATTCTGGATCCAATTCTTTGCAAAAAAGGCAAATTTGACACAGCCTATATAGAAAGACAACAAATGGCACTGGCAATAGGCTACAATGACAAGCAATGGTGCACTGATTCGCACTGAGTTCCGTATTTTTATTTTTTTTTTTGGTTGTCCATTGTGTAATGATTGACTGAAAGAGCTCATATACTTGTTTGCAAGTTGTGTTGTTAGAAGGTAAAATTTGCTTTTGTTGCATATTTTAAATGTTTTGGCGCGGTTAGAGCCTTTTGCAAACAAGATGTGTCATTTTGACCAAGAGTGCCAATGTTTAGGCCTGTGTGTTAACTGTTTTAAAAATGTGGAGTTTGAGTTGACGGCTGCATCAAAGCAATCAAGAAAAACTGTAAAAAGTATGTAACGTTTATTGTTTTTATTAAAATAACAGATCACTACGCTAGATTAGACCCTTCTTCCTCGGTTGGGATTATTTACAACCGCATTTGGGATCGTTTGAAGCCGCATTTAAACTGCATTTTGGAAGTTCAAAATCAGGGCACAATATCAGTCCATTATATGGAGAAAAATGCTGAAATGTTTTCCTCAAAAAAACATAATTTCTTTACAACTGAAAGAAAGACATGAACATCTTGGATGACAACGGGGTGAGTAAATTGTTGTTCTGGAAGTGGACTTCTCCTTTAAGAATGTAATCTTTAATCTTTGTCTTAGAGAAGGAATAAGGCTTATAACGTGGAAGCATCTGGAAACTTTCCTATCTGCTCTTCTCCTGGCATTCAGTCAGCTCACAGCATTTGGTTTTCTGTGACATTCTACATTGCTTTTGCAATTTTTCTGCATTTTTCCCCCAGTGTTAATCATTATTCCACTTCTAAAGAAATGCGCAGCGTGCCTTCTTAGTGGACAAAAGTGAAGGAGGAGAAGACAAGATGTGGTCTATTTCTGTGCAATAAGCTTTTATTTGTGCTGGACAGCTGCTCAGGCGGATCTGTATTGGTTGAAGGACATAATGCTGCTCTATCAAACATCCTTTATTTGATGTAAGACCACAGCACCACAGGCACAAAATCATACCATGGCATCAGAAAAACATAAGTAATTTTTTTCATATTTGCATATTAAAGACACATGACTTTCATGTAAAAAGATTGCACAGTTTTACATTTATTATATTACGTCTATATAACAACAGTGTCTCACAGGACAATAAAAACCTGGTTTAAATTTCACAATAGTGTAACATCAGGTTCAATGTTCTGATATTGTATGTATAGATGCCACTATAATTATAATAACTTTTAATAATAACACTTATGTTTAACGGCTTGTAATATCTTTTTAACATTAATTAATAAGATATTATATATGCAGCTAATCTTTATGAAATGTGTGTAACTGTTACTGATGAAAGCATCACCAGGTTTTTGCCTTAAAAGTAAAGCCAGATTTAAAAGTAACACATTTAAATGTATTCAAAATGTATCCAATTATGACAATATATTAAGCATTACAACAATGCATAATATATTTGTCACAAATCCACCAACCTCCATCACACTGTCTGTCACTCGATCTGGTTTCTCCACCAACTACATTTCCCAGAATCCCTCCAGGCTCACATCTGTCTCACCAGCCACAGTCACTCATTCCCAATCACCAGCCTTCTAATTGGACTCACCTGATATCACTTACCTGCAACACATATAAGCACATGCACTCCACTAAGTCAGCGGCTGGTCTCAAGGTCTCAGCGTTGGGATTCCTACCTGTCTCTACTTACCTTCCTGGTTGGATTGATGCAAGGATTACTGGAAACGAACTCTAAAGGATTATTTGAGAAATAAGACTTTGAACCTTATACTGCTATTTGCTTCCACCTTATGGATATTCATTCAGCCTTTGTTTGTTTGTGTTGGAAGTCTTTTGAGTTACGTCAATAAACATCGTGATCAGTAATCCCATGTCTTTGCCTCTCTCAACTGTGACAATATTGTCATAATTGGGTAACACTTTTAAGAACCAATTCTCACTATTAACTATTTGTTTATGAGCAAATAATTCTACATTAAAGAATTGTAGTTTGTTCTTTAGGGTCAAACACATTTTCCAAATTCCTTTGGATGGTGTGCCTTTGAAGAAACCCACAGAATATAGTGATAGTAAACTAAACACATAGAGAAAATAATTATGTTTAAGGTCAAATAAAGATTTTACAACTTGCACTAGCACTGTGTAGCATCTGGACCAATCAGACATACAGTTATTTGTTACATTTAACAAATAATCTTTAAAACCAACGACCCAGCTATATGCTGGAGTTTTGAAGACAACCCCCCCAAAGCAACTAACACCCCAAAAGGGCTTAGTTGCCAGGGCGACCATCTGATATCACAGGTTTTATTGCCTCAAGGAATGCAAACGGAGCACACTACATTTCTCTATAGGAAAGACACAATGCCTATAGAAATGGACTCATTCCTATTCATTCACAGACAAACCTTTCTTTGACCTTCCTATCACACATAGCCCAGGTCACTGTGTACAGTATTACTGCATTGTATTTTAATTTTGTCTGTTGTATTTGTCTTTCTACTGTTTTATGCATGCGTTATGATAAATGACTAGTTGTATAGCCCACCTATGCCATGTTTGGACTCTTTTAATTCGTATTTTGATGATCTAAAAGATGGTGTAAATTAGATGTTGATACCTTTGCAACATATTAGTGTTTTAAGAAACCTTAGTAGTTTTGCATCAACACCCAATCGAATTACATATGCAAAATACCATGCTCACAGACAAAGAGTCGTAAACTTTCCCTCCAAAGGTGAAAGTTACCATTGGTTCGCGGACCTCCTGGAGGCACAGCCTCCAGAGAGCTTAAAGGCAAACGGTTGACCGCCTCCCTCGTTCTTCCTTTGCTTCCTCTTCTCTGTCTTCTTCATCTGCAACATCTTCCGATTGCTGCCCGTGTGGAGGAACCCACGGGGAGCCTGAGCCGGCACAGGGCGTGCCCGGTGGGCCCAACAGGCCCAACATACAGAGCTGTGGCTCTCGACCACAAAGAGCCAGACACTTCCACTTAACCCTGGAATTCATCTTCATGACTCGCCTTAGTCAGTCAGTGGTTCTTGGAGAACCTAAGAAGATGAGCTAGAACTCTTCAGGACTTCCCTAAGCATGTGCCAGGCCTTGCGGCCTTGTCTTTCCATTCCACAAAGATCACAGGACTTCAGCTGGGGCCCTCTCAGCTCTTGGTTCTTCTTCACTTTTCACATGGGAAGAAACTCCCATTCACCATCGAGTCAGGACATCTTTGGAATTCATCACTCTTCAGACCCGGAAGAACGTGATTGCAATTCCAAAACCACCACTGCTCCAAACCATCAAAACTTTCAGCCGAGACTGCATTTGGACACTTGTTCGACGACCAAGGCAATGCAAGTATCGTACATTTAACTAAACAAAACAGAGGTTTAGTTCAAGCTGTAGACAGCACTGATGGTTTCACTCAGGGGGCTAACTGACTCTTTTCATAGCTTCATTTCCTTCTCTCTCTCTAACTGCTTCTCACCGACCATTCCCCATGTATGAGTGATTTCATGTTTGTTTGTTTAGATTAGTTATGTGTTAGTCCTTCGTTAATAAACTATTGTGCACAAATTACATGAGTTTTGATTCTGATTCTGCCTTGCAAATGAATGTCCCTTTACGATTCTGATTCGAGCTACATGCTCTAATGCAACAGTACTTTAAGAAAGTTATTTTCTGTGGCCAAGAAAATATCATTTCTTAGTGTTGATGATAAATTATGCTGAATGTTCGCTGGGCGAACAGATTAGTTGATGGAAAATTGATTCTGCTACAGTTACTACTGGCAGCTGATATAAATAATTGTAATTAATCATAATTAATTGTAATTATTTATATACATTTCCCTTTGAGCTAAATCGCGACAACTGGGTACCTCCTTTCAAAAGCTATTGAACTTGATGTGTCATTGAAGAAACCCAAAAAAACACAGTGATGGTACAAATTGAAAATATATACGTGAGCCGCAAATTATTTATAAACCACCTTTTTAGTTTTGCCACCAATTTTTTAGGGGTTCACCCTAAATAAACATCCTGTTTGCTCTCATGCTTTCTAAATCCTTGTCAATAATCTGATGAATTCAGTACCATGGACAATGATATTTCTGCAGGAATGTAAACATCAATCAATGCACATGAATTGTGATATTGTGAGAGTTATATATTGAATAAAGATGTCATACAACAGGAAAACAAAAGTTTAGACTGACCTACACTGTTACAATGTTATGTCTTTATCACACTTAAAATCAGAAAAACAGAGGTAAATAAAACGACTTTAATGGATTGCTACCAGAATACAGTTACAGTACGTTCATTCTTTTTCATTTCCTAAACATCTTTTCAAATACAATCATTATAATGCAATTTTATTGCATATTAAAGGAAAATCTATAGCATTAAAAGACATAATGTGAGTGATATTTGCTGGCACATCTGTAGTTGGCTAAAATGTGGTTGTCTGTTTGCACACAAAGAAAAAAATTACAGCGTGTTAGACGGTCTCTTGTTTACCGCACTACATTAGACTTTACCGCAGTGATTTACATAACGGGTCTTAAAATCGAAAGCGAAACTAAATCTGTTATTCATCTGCGTCCCTCTGCGGTGTCCTGTAAGTCTGCTGTCCATTTTCATGAACTAACACCAAAGATCTGGAGATTTTTCTAGTCAAGACGAAAGTGTGTGTGAAGGTATCGATCGTGTATCAGGTAAGTTATAGGTTGTATTCTGAGGTTCCTTCATGAGGATGCTTTTTGAATGCAGAGTTATTTATTTTATTTTCAGACAGCCTGTAAAATGACTGCGGTCAAACAGTGAAACCAGCCCCTCTTAATGAAATCACGGTTAATCTACTTAAGCTAGGCGCAGCTTTTAGAATACGGCGTCAAAAGTTGGAGAAAATGCGTATGTTCTTTAAAGCTTCAGGTCTTCACTTGAATATTAATAAGTGTGAATTAATATCTCTAAAGCATTGCGATTTACTCTCTATTTGTTATATCCCTATAAAAAAATGAAGTCGCATATTTAGGTATAAAGATTGTAAAGGATGAAGAAAGAAAATGTGAGCTAAATTGGTTACCATTGGTAATCGGCCATTGGTTACCTCCTCTTTTCTGGAAGTCAGCTGTGATTAGACACCTGTGAAAAGACGATCCATAATTCACGTGACATGAGACTTGAGCTGTGTCCGAAATCGTTCACTTATTCACTAATCCCTAGTATAGTGTATGGTAGTTGAGTGCACTATATCAGAACGAGTGAACGAAATGAAGTGAACGAATTCAGACGATGGCGTATACATTGTGCGTGAGACTTGCAAAAACATCTTCATCACATATGCTTTTATATGACATTTACCTTATTTTAGAAAATAATATTAATAGCAATAACAGTATTAAATGACTTTATATTGTAATTATACCTACCTCCGCAAATATTAATTTGTTTTGTAATGCTTTTATGTTAATAATCATTAAATACTATCAAAATACTGTCCACAAAAATAAATAACACATTAACACGATAATATGTATTTATTTTTTGTAGTATCTTAAAATTCTCTCGTGCAGCATTTTGCACTCAAAAGATGCAAATGGTCATAGAGTGCACTCAGGCGACCGTTAATTTTAATCAGAATGAATACGCTACCAAGGAACATTTTTAAATATCACCAAATTATCATCATTTTTGTAAATTAACAAAGATGCCACCTCAGTAAATTAGTAAAATATTCTCTTCGAGCTTGTTGCTTCTCCACATTGGATTGTGGGAAATAGTGCTTCAGGGAGTGTACATCGGTTGTACACTCAAAATCAGAATGTATTGTGGGTAAAACGTAGTGAATGAATGTAGGGAATGAAGTCGTTTACTCAGAATTCAGACAGCACTACAAAATGGCTAAAGGTTTGAAATGAGCTTGCAGGTTCCCATTTCCTCGCGTGTAGATCTGTTTTCCTCTCGCGAACGTGATTTACTGTGCTCGGTTATTAATGGCATAGATTTGCCACCATATTTTTAATGATGTTTCTTCCTGTTTCAAAATGAATTCAAATGTGACATATTTGGACATGGGCGTGGCTTTTGACATCACATTCCTCGTCACTTCGCCTGACGCCTTTTAACCTGAGTCCATTTCGTCTGATGCCTAATTGCCTAATTGAAACCTAACACCTGACGTTGTTTTTCCTGAGACCTGAAGCCTTTCAGTCTGAGGCACGATACCGTTCTGTCCAGTGACTGAAGCCTTTTAGTCTGAGGCTGACGCCTTTTTATTTTATGACGGACGTCTGAGGATGTCCTAAAATGTACACCGTAGCATTGGCATATGTTGATCTACTTTTGCATTGATATAGTGTGAAAGTGACAACGTACTGTCAACTATGGCAACTCATAGTCGAAATTGGTCCTCTGCATTTAACCCATCACGAGTGCACACACACACAGCAGTGAGAAGTGAACACACACGCACACACACTGTGAACACACACCCGGAGCAGTAAGCAGCCATTGCTCCAGCGCCCAGGGAGCAATTGGGGGTTCAGTGCCTTGCTCAAGGGCACTTCAGTCATGGTATTGAAGGTAGAAAGAGCGCTGTTTATTCACAATCCCCACCTACAATTCCTGCTGGTGCGGGAATCGAACCAGCAACTCTCTAACCATTAGGTCATGACTGCCCATATAACGACTGGCAGATGATTTCAGGAAATTAATGAAACTCCAAAAAACAGGTTATTAAATCCGAAGAAATAATCTAATAATGAACAAAGTAGTGCAAATTATATTACCAGCACTGAATGTTTATCTGCACCCCAATCTTGTCCTACAGAACACATTAATTATCACACTTTTTTCAATATAATCTATATGTACTTTCCATATCAATTTACAATCCATCCATAAACCTGAATTTGATCACTCTTTCCAGTGGTTGTTTATACATAGACAGCTGTACTTCTGGATCTATCTTCTTCCAATATGATTTAGATATTGAAAATTTAAAACCCCATTCCAACAACCATCTTGCAAGGCTCTCTATTGCTTTTTGAATATTTTGAACAACATCATGTACATTCCTTCCCCCTTTCCACAATACTCCATCATTTTTGTAACATCTCAACTAATTCCATAAAATCCCATCAAATAAGACTAACACTCCCTTGAGGAGTGACTACTTCTTCAGGCACTCACTCACAGGTGTGACTAAAAAGCACCTTGTAGGCCTTGTGCCTTGTAGTATTACTAGACATAGAATTTTTAATTCCGTTACTCTATGGATATAGAAGAACTGTGACAGATATTACATATTCATTAGATACTTATTTATTAGATACTAGTACATATTCCAACAGTGACTAGTATTTAATTATACTTTTCTTGTTAAGAGAAAATAGAACTAGTACATTTTAACTTTTTAGACCAGAGATATCCTGAAATTAATTATTATTAGATACTAGTACTTTCTGAATTTGCATTTCTGCCCAGTATGGTAATCATATGTTAAATATTAATTAAACAGCAACATAGGAGAGAGATTTGACAGGAAACGGAAACAAGGAGATGGATGTACTTTTTTTGAGGAAACCACATAGAAAAGAAACAATCATTTGTACTCAAGCACATAGAAAACGTATTTTTGTCAGGTTTGTAAACACTGTAGTAACCTAATGTGTTTTCGGTCATCGAATGACCTCTGGTGGCAGGATGGAGATAAGACATAAATTTTATTATCTATTAATTTCCTGTTTTTCCTCCAGTAAAATATCAGTAAATATCATATCAGGGCTCTACGTTAACTTTTTTTTTTTGCAAATAACACTGGTGCTACAGACATTGATGTTTTTACATTGCTGTTACAAAATACATTTACATTGGCATACAAAATACAAACCTTATGGTTTTCAGACAAACCTTTTCGTTATTTGGAAAAAAGGGATAAAAATCATTAATTAGAAAAACAAAAACATTGCTTTGCTGTCCTTGTAGGCCTGCACAATAAATACTGATTAAACTAATATAAACTAATAATGATTATGGTTAATATTTCTAAATAAAAACATTAAACAAAATAAGGAATACTGCTTTTGTAAAAACACTATTTCACTATAATTTACAAAACTGAGTATTTAAGATTAAATATAATAATAAATACAGCCTATAGCTGCAAGAAAAATAAAAAATATATACTTCTCTACACTGGAGGAAAAGGTAAGGATTTACAAATGTTTACCTCAAAGTTCTTAATTATTTTTTTCTATTTTTACCCAAATTAGGGTTTTTTATAAGACTACAGTATATTTAAATGCTAACAGACATAACCTTTATCACTAAGTAGAACAATAAAGTGGCATGATTTCAGCACCATTCTGTTTAATGAAACCAAAACAAAAAGTGAAAAAGTGAATTTGGACTAAAACATATCATTATACTTTTGTTTGACAACAGGTTTGTAATCTTTCCTTGTGTTTTCACGGTAACCAATTAGCAAGATATAATGATTCGGAGAAGGTATTTAATTTCTAGAGAGAAATTTAATTCCTAGAAAGAATGTTGGTGTCGACGACCTAGTGTTATTAAAGGCAACATGATACATCCGAGACATGTTTTTTCAAAGAAATGAGATGAATGAACGGATAGAGTGGAGACAAGGCGACGTGCACCAAATGACGTGTTTCAAATAAATGTTGTTACACCATACTGCTGCTGCTGTGTGGCAAGCCGTTTTAACATTCAATCTAAAAGTATCTATTTTCATGCTACCAGTACTTATTCATTAGATACTAGTCCTTATTTATTAGATACTAGTACTCATTCATTAGATACTAGTACCTAATAAATACACACTATTATACTGATTGAGGAAACAAACCTTTTCGAAGCTTCGAATAAATTGAACCAATTGCTTCGCAAAATTATTTACTGTTTCGAAGCCTCAAAAAACCTCATGCTAGTGACGCCTGCTGGTCAAAAGTGTTCGAAGTGCTCGATCATTTTTGTGGGGATCGGCGCCTATGCCATTTGCATCCTTTTAAAACATCCCAGCTTTTCCGTCGTCTTTTCACACAAAACGAAACTACTCTGCATGCCGTGCGCAGACGAGACTGTTACTTAACCGTGCTTTATGCTGTTGCTGGACAGTATTTATTTACAGTCCCAGCGCCAGGATACGCGACCCGGGGGGGCTTGTATGCAGGGGCGGATCTAGAAAATAATTTTTAGGGTGTTCAAGAAGCTCTAAGAGTTCTGGATCGGTGACATTGTCTTTGGACAGTTCATCCTTGTCTATTGTTCCTGTGCAGATGTAGTCATAGCATCGCAATATTGGAAATGTTTGTTTTAAAGCATGAAGGCGAGCCATTAAGCAACGTGCAAGCTTTCCGCAATATGCCGGTGAACGTCTTAACCTCGGTCAAATCGCTATACTGAAAGTGAAAGTAAAAAAACAAAAAAACACAAACAAAAAAAAACTGGCGTTGCATTAACGCCGCATAGACGAATCATTTAAACGTGCTGATAACGGTATATAACTGTCTTAAATAATTCCCTTAATATTTCTCTTGCAGCTTGTGTAGTGAAAAACGTGAAGAAATGTATTTCTCGTAAAACAGGTTGTTTTTGAAAATCGGTGCATGAAATAAAGCTGCTCTTAGTTTTCATTGAAGGCTACAGTGTTAATAATTTAACTTATAGGTCTATAATTCATTGTAAATGAATAGACCTGTTTTAAAAAAACTTTTCTTTTAAAAAACATTTTCAGTGAGGAATAAGCTAATAGCATAATGTTTTATTATCCTCTCAGCGCATCATGCAGTGACGCACAATGAAATTATTGCAAGCAAATTATTGTAATTTAACAACAAAAGTAACCTAATAATAATAATAACAGGCCTAATAAGAAGACAAACGTAACATGACTACATTAATTGGAAATGCTAAGTCCCCCTGTAGTTAAAAATTTTAACCCTTAAAACTGATCTCTGATCATCAAAATGACATATTTAAATGTTTTTTCTCCCCTTGCCTCATTTACTATACGCAGATCTATGAATATGCAAATCAGCCCCGCCCCCATGCAGACACACCAGCCAGACACTAGACAATTGCAAGCCAACAGATATTGCTGTTAGCCGGTTATGAGGCCTACAAGCTGGGCGGAGTGAACACAACACACACTAATACGTATACTTGCATGCAACAGAGTACATGAGAGCAACAGTTTTTAAAGGATTACACCAATTTCAGAATAAAAATTTCCTGATAATTTACGCACCCCCTTGTCATCCAAAATATTCATGTCCCTCTTTCTTCAGTCGCAATGAAGGTTTCTGAGGAAAACATTCCAGGATTTTTCTCCATATCGTGGACTTTAGTGGGGCTCAATGGATTGAAGGTTAAAAATGCATTTTCAGTGCAGCTTCAGATAACTCCAAACGATTCCAGCTGAGAAATAAGGGTCTTATCCCACGAAAAGATCACTTATCAAGAACTAAAATGTTCACAAAATATGGGTAAAGTGCAAAGACCAATAACCTACAATGATATTTACAAAGGCTGAAAAAACACACCTTTAGGAAACACATTATGGAGCTTACATTTTTGTTGTCCAAATCATCTGACGTATCCAATCAGGGCTCATCATCAGAGATGACCTGTTAAATTTTAAATACTCTAAAGAAGTTTTGAAGAATGAACCTGGAAGTAATTCTGGTAATAATATGCATTACTTTGCATTCTGTGAAGCTATTTTGCTCTCATTTGTCAATGTAAAGAGCAAGAAGTTGGACAGGCACGTAAATCTGACAGTTGATGCATTTGACTTTAAACACACCAGGTCATCATCTTATTAGTAAAGACTGCATATTAAACAGCATATAAACATATAATTGATGTTATAGTTGTAAATATTGAAATCCATGCTGCTATAGAAAAAAATCAACAACTTGATTTGACAAATTTGAGAATTCAACCACACTGTGGTATAATTATTGCAATACTCAGTTACAAAAACTATAATTTGGATGTGACAACATAGCAAATGCTATATGTGTGCAGCTTGGAATTCTATCACCCCAATGTAAAATGCCTTTCTGCATCCCTGTTCCTGAATGCATGAGACCCTATGACAGATACTTTGTATGATCTAACCTTTTAACTGTCACCCATCCCCTGTAATTTAATATTACAATTAAATTAAATCGTAATCTAATCATGACAAAATATATATCGTTGGAAAGGTCTAAATAAAGACTCTTAAATAGATATTTTACCACAGTTTTTATGAAAGAAAAGTAATAGATTCATGTGACGAGAGTGCACCTCAAAAATCTACATCATAACAGGTGTTCTGCCCTTTGTCACCAAATGCTGGTTTTCATTGCCTTTTACCTTACCATGTTTTAGAAATCATCATAAATCATATATCAACTGAAAGTTTAAAACCTCAAAATTCATCCTTTCAAACCCATTTTAAAATCTGTCATTGCATTGCCATGAAGATGATACTTCAAATTTATATTAGAAAATGTATTTGTTCATGAATTATAACAAATTAAGTTGCTTAGACGTGTGCACTTTCACGTTTAAATTAAAAAATGGGGGTGACAGTTAAAGGGCTAAGGTAGAAACATTTCTGCACATGCCCATCATCTGGATGCAGTGCACTTATCAGGTCCTAAAGTACTAGCATCAACTGTAGCAGAAATTATCCGCCTTTGTTGAAGGTGTATGGATGTTCATTGCAATACATCACAGCTCTTGCTGTGGGTTTATAAACTTGTCAAAGTCTTTCTGAATGGAACATGGTGGCTTTATTTATCACCCTGCCCCAAAAGCCCAGTATCTGTGAAACAATTTGATCACTTTCTGGTTGTAAATGTCAAACAGATTGATGCTCAAGTTTCTTTTTCATTTGAGACTTCAATATTCAGAATCTAAATAACTGCTGTTTTTTTCTAATTTCAGTTCCTCCATTTTCCTCTTCTACTATGGGTGTGGCAGACAAACTGTGTGATGAGCTGTACCGTTGGATTGAAGAGCAGGAGAAATGTGCAGATCATCTCATGGCTTTGGCCAATGAGCTGGAGAACATGAGGGAGGTGATTACTGCAGGCCAGTTTGTGGGAAACACAGCAACTGTGGTTGGGTCTGCCGCTCTAGTTGGATCAGGCATTGCAACACTTCTGACTGGAGGCCTGGCTGCACCCTTAGTGGCACTAGCAGCTGGGATCACAGCTGGAGTGGGTACTGCAACTAGTTTTACATGTTCGATTGTGGAGAAATGGAACTCCAGTAGTACAATGAAAAAGGCAGAGGAGACTGGTGATCAAATCAAACAGATTCAGAACAATATTAAAATGCTCCAGAAGAAACTCCAGGAGGAGTGTGAGAGTCAAGGATTTAAAGCATCATTCTCAGATGACGTGCAGTGTGAAATCACAGTGAGAATCCTGAAAGCCATGGCCAAACGGAGTGGTAGAGATGTGCTCCTCAGTTGTCTAAGGTCCCTCTTGAAAAGTGATGGCATGGCTACAGATATGAAGGGTTTAATCTACACACATGAAGAAATTAATTCTCCAGACACTTCCAGATTCTTCTGCACTGTCGGTTCTTTGCTACTACTCCTTGGATATGTGGAAATCTCAAAATACTACCATAAAACAGCAGCAAAAATAGAAGGAACGGCATGTTCTTCACTGATAAATGTGGGAAAGGGAGCAGGACAGGGAGCAGTCCAGGGAACAGTCCAGGTATTTTTTTACAGATATAAACCACACACACACATACATATACACAAATATGTATATACTGTTTATACAGTAGTCACAGGGAGAAAAAGTACACCCTCCTTCAATTCTATTATCAGGGTCTAAATAACAATTGTGAGGTCCTCACCAAATAAAAACATCAGGTGACAACAAAAACAACAGAGTTCAATATATAGTCATTTTTTTCACCAAAAATAAACCAACATTCAGAAACCAGGTGTGGAAGAAATAAGTACACCCTTCCTACTTTCACAGTCATTAAAAGATAGGAAGCAAACAATCGTATAGAATGTCTTTGTATGCTGAAGCACTGCAATTTTCCTTCACTGAAACTAAGGGGCTCAAACTTGTTTCAGCATGACAGTGCTCCTGTGTACAAAATGACGTCCAGTAAGACATTTAAGACATGATTTGTCAAGGTTGGTGTGAAAGAAATGTGCAGTGGCATACATTCCAAAATGTAGAGGAAAGCCTTTTCATAGGAGTGGGTGTTATTATAACAATAAAAGGGGGTCAAATTTTGTAATGAGAAGCTCATCAAGCACATATGGATGTGATGACTAGGTGTCCACTAATATCTGTGTGTGTGTGTGTGTACATATATATACACACACACACACAGATAATTGTGGACACCTAATCATCACACCTGTCATGACAGGGGAAATGTATAGAAATAATTACAATTAATTACAATTATTTATATCAGCTGCCAGTAGTAACTGTAGCAAGATTACATTTCCATCAACTAATATGTTTGTCCAGCCAACATTCCGTTTACTTTTATATCAACAAGAAATTATAATTTCTTGGCCACAGCAAATACATTTCTCAAAGTACTGTTGCATTAGAGCATGTAGCTTGAATCAGTATCGTAAAGGGACATTAATTTTGCAAGGCAGAATCAGAATCAAAACTCATGTAATTTGTGCACAGCAGTTTTATTAACGAAGGACTAGCACATAACTAATTTAAACACACAAACACTCATGTGAGACGAGTGAGGGAACTAAAAAGAAAACACACAGAAGAAGTGAGGAATGTCTGTTTGGGGACATTTCCATGAGGATGAATTCCAGGGTTAAGTGAAAATATCTAGCTCTTTGTGGTCAAGAGCCACAGCTCTATAAAGTTGTAAACTTTCCCACCTTTGGAGGGAAGGTTTACGACTCTTTGTCTGTGAGCATGGTATTTTGCATACGAAATTCGATTGGGTGTTGATGCAAAACTACTAAGGATTTTTAAAACACTAATATGTTGCAAAGGTATCAACATATAAAATACACCATCATTTAGATCAACAAAATACAAATTCAAAGAGACCAAACATGGCATAGGTAAGTTATACTACTAGTTATCTATTATAACAAATGCATATAACAGTGCATAATGAAAAACACAAAATTACAAGGCAGTAATACTATACACAATGACCTGGGGCTGTGTGCGATAGGAAGATCAAAGAAAGGTTTGTCTGTGAATGAATAGGAAAAAGTCCATTTCTATAGGCATTGTGTTTTTCCTATGGGCGAATGTAGTGCATTCCTTTGGGCAATAAAACCCATATTATCAGATGGTCGCCCTGGCAACTGAGCCCTTTCAGGGTGTTAGTTGCTTTGGGGGGATGTCTTTAAAACTCCAGCATATAGCTGGCTGTTGGGTTTAAGGATTATTTGTTAAATGTAACAAATAACTGTATGTCTGATTGGTCCAGATGCTACAAACCCATATGTGCTTGTTGAGCATCTCATTACAAAATTACAATAAATATACAGGTGCATCTCATAAAATTTGAATATTGTGAAAAAGTTCATTTTTTGAATGTAACATTTAAAAAACTGAAACTTTCATATATTCTAGATTTATTACATCTAAAGTAAAACATTTCTAAAGTTTCTTTGTTTTAATTTTGATGATTACAGCTTACAGCTCATGAAAGTCAAAAATCCAGTATCTCAAATGATTAGAATATTTACATTTGAGTTTCATTAAAAATGTTCATTCCTACAGTATAAATTCCGGGTACCTCTTGTTCTTTGAAACCACAATATTGGGAAAGACTGCTGGCTTGGCAATGACAAAAAGTAAATTTTGCATTTAATGTTGGAATCATGATCCCAGAGTCTGGAGGAAGGCTGGAGAGGCACAGAATCGAAGCTGCTCAATGTCCAGTGTGAAGTTTGTGAAGTCACTAATGATTTGGGGCTTTATGGAGATGCTTATTTCTTTTCCAGCAGGACTTTAACACCTGTCCACAGTGCTGACCATGATATTGCTGTGCTTTATTGGCCATCCAACATGCCTGACCTGAACCCCATTGAGAATCTATGGGATATTTTCAAGAGAAAGAAACAGTCGATCCAACAATATACAGACGATTTGAAGGCTCAATAGTGCCTCAGCAGTGCCACAGGCTGATCACTTACATGTCACACTTTACTGATGCTGTAATTTATGCTAGGACCAAGGAATTTGCTGTAATATGTGCTACCGACCAAGTATTGAATGCATAAATGAACATGCTTTAAAAAGCTTGAACTTTATTGTTTTGCAGATCTGTTTTTTGATTAATCTTAGGAAATATTCTAATATTTTGAGATACTGGATTGATTTTTGACTTTCATATAAGCTCTAATCATCAAAATGAAAACAAAAAAAACTTTAGAAATGTTTTACTTTATATGTAATGAATCTAGAATATATGAAAGTTTCAGTTTTTAAAATAAATTACAAACTAAAAATTAATTTTTGATGCACCTGTATATATTGTATATACACATATATATATAAATTTTTTACATCTTTGCAGGTCACAGCGGGAATCCTTGGGCTGATATTCACAGTTCCTGATCTGGCTAAGAACTGTGAAGAACTGATTGAAAATAAACATCAGACTGAAGCTAGCACATTTTTGAAGACAAAAGCTAATGAAATCCGTGAGGCTGTGAAAAAATTAAAAAAACAATTGAAAGAATTACAGTAAGTACATAAGAGTTTCTCTGAGCATTTCATGTAAATGGTATATTGAGTAAGCAACACGAGGAAGACTGCTTACTATAGCACAATAATAATACAATAGATCTTGTATTTATGACTCACTGCTGGATTTCATCACCTCTAAATTTATCTTTCAGAGAGATGCTCAAACAAATCCCTGAAATTGAGTGGCACATTGATTTGGCTCAGGAGATGTTTGGATCTCAAATATACACACGAGGCACCATATGTATAGAGTATAAACAGACCCAAAAGCAGGATATGAAGAGGTTTACACGGAGGTTTATTCTCCTTTGCACAAACAACATAGGAGTAACTGAGTATGGTGGTTCCACATGTAAAGACAAATCAGGTGGCAACAAAAGACAGAAGAAGAAGGCTACTTCAACTGAAGACAGGAAGCTTAAACCACAGTGGAAACCTGCTTTTCAGAGCGAACCACCACAAAAGTCTAAAACAAAAGTAAAGGAATTAAGGCTCCGCCTCCCTAAAATACTCATGTCTAATGTGCGTTCTCTTTCAAACAAAAAAGAAGAGCTCAAAGAACTTATGGAAGATGTGGAAAACTTTAACAGTGATCTGATGTTCTTCACAGAGACATGGTTTAATAGCAACTCACAGATGAATCCCTTCAAGATACATATGTTATACCGATTTGATCGTGATCGACGGCTTACTGGGAAAAGTAGAGGAGGGGGACTGATGATGCTTGTGAAAGAGGCCTGGGCGACTGATGTGAAGGTGGAAAACATCATGATTACTCCAGATTATGAGTTAATGGTTGTGTCCATTATACCACATGACCACCCTGCGGATGCTCCACCACTTATCTTCATCCATGTGTATGTCCCAGGACCTAATTTTACTCAAGCTGCCATTGACATCGCTGGTTTTTACTATGATGCTGTGGAGATGAATCCTGGTGCTCCTGTTTTCTTGTTGGGCGATTTCAACCGGATTGACTTCACAGGTCTCTTGGACCTGGACCAATATGTCTCATGCCCAACCAGATACAATAAAATCCTAGATAAGTGCTATGGGAATTTGCCCGATGCTTATCAATCTGAATGCAGACCCCCGCTTGGCAAGTCAGACCACAATGTCATTAAATTAAATCCTAAAAACTCTTCTGAAAAGAAAGATTGTAAGCATGAACATAACAAACCCAGACAGTAATGAGAGGCTGCGCAACAGTTGTAGTTCTGTATTGTTTTTATGTAGCACCATGGTCCTGGAGGAACGTTGTTTCATGTACTGTAACAGTATATGATAGCTTGTTTTGTCCTGTAGATGTAGGTGGCATCTAACTATTTACTGAGTATAAAAAATCAATGAGAAAAAGAAGAGAAGACTATAGTTGGAACTGGTCTGAATACTGACACAATGAGGAACAACATGAGGAACAAACTTCTCCTTTGAATGAAGAAAAATAAACAAAGGAAACTGTTGCTTAATATGCTTAAGCTATGTGACTTAAAAAGAAGAAATGCTACCACCTTGCTTGTCTACAATTTTAAACAAACAAATAGCTACTCAAAAGATATTGATCACTGAAGCTTACCATTACTGTACCTGTAAATGTGTTGATTGCATTGAAAGGACCAGGACTCATCAAAACACAAAATGTGCACGGGGCAGTCTGGCTGTGAATGGTACCTTTCATTATTCACTGAAGAGGAAAATAGGAGAAGATTCACAAGCTCTGGGGTGGTGGACGTCCACTGAAGAATCCTCTATATCCAAGTGCAAGATAAAACTTGAGGTGAAGAGGAAATCTGTTAATTCAAGGAAATGCTGTATATATTTAAATCCCCGGGAAGAATGGTTCAGTGGGTTCACTGTAAATCATTCGCCTTCTTGAACTCTTTTAATCTACTTTTACTTGATACTGATAAACAGACACCAATCAGTATCTAACTTTGAGTGCAATCCAAATCATAAACTATAGCCTATTATGTAAAACATTGAGTGTATATATTTTACACTGTGTTAAGACTTTGTTAACACTCTAGTATCAGGACCAATTCACACTGTTATCTACCTTTTTATTAGCATGCATATTAGCATATTAGCTGTTTATTAGTAATTATAAAGCACATTTTCTGCATGACCATATTCTATATCCTTAATCCTACCATATACCTAAACTTAACAACTACCTTACTAACTTTCAACTACTAACTATTAAGACTTCTAATTTAACTAATTAACAAATATATAATCACTAAGCAATCTTTATGTAATCATGCATGCTACAGTATGTAGACTAATCATGTTAGGCCACAAGACATTCAAAGAGGGTGAGTAACATCCTCAAATCTGTGTAAAAGGACAAGTATATACAATAAATGTACTCAAAACATACGAGTATCCTCTTCTTTTTCACTCATTGTCCAGAAGGACATATTTTCTTAGTGTTAGGAGTGGTTACAGGTAAGATCAATTCAAAGTACAACTGCTTGCTACAAAAAATAATAGTTGGATAGATATATGCACAATTTAATTTAGTTCATTACAATCACTACTCTGATCAAAATGTTATATACTTCTATACATTGTATACAATTGTATACATATAATTAAAAACAAAATCATAATTTTGTTATCAAAATTATAATGTAAAATTTGGAACAATAAATCAAACAATTAACATCATAACTGTTATGTAGATGTAGAATATGCACATGTAGTTTAGGTGCTACATAAGTTAAGTTGTAATTTGTTTTATTTCCTTCAACTAGTGCAAAGTTGTTCTTCAAACTGTGTGCAGATAACAAAGCCATCTTCTCCTCTTTTGAGTGTTTTAAATGATTGCTGTCATACTGACAGAGTAGCAATATAGTTAGAACCTAAAAAAGAATGGTGCTCAATGCAAGCTGAGCAGTGTTCGAATTGTGTCAAAGCTCTTGGTGGGTCCCCCTAACCAGACCCACCCCCCTCCCCCTTCAAAAAATAAATATATAAATAAACCATATATAAATATGATTAATATTTTTGTCTTGTCTTTGTTATCATTGTGAAACCTAATTGTAAGATAAAAGCTTATTTTATGATGATCAGTGATCAGTGTATATCAAACAATCACTAAGCAACAAAGAATTAAATATCTAGCTGAGGAAATTAATATTTTCAAACAAGTTTAAAGTGATTTTTACTTTTTGTGGGCATTTTTTACCTTCATAAAGCCATTCTTTTTTCTGAAAGTGTGCATTATCTTTTGCATCAAATTCTTATATTTAATCAATAAAGTCACTTAGAATAATAAGACATTTAGGCTGTTATCACACAAATGAAATAATTATCAACAAAATTTATCTTTTCAATATAGAGAAAACACAAACACTGCATCTGAATTGGCATTTAGATGTATTTACCCACTGTTTAATGCAGGACATGAATGCTTTTAACCTGTAGTTACAATTGCATGAATAATGTTTTAATATTTTAATCCTAAAACATTGAATGATGATATTTGAAATTATTTAAAAAATTAAAAGGTACTTTGAATGTGGAATTACAACCGCCAGTAGGTTTCAGCAAGTCACTGTTGATAAGCGAGTCATTGAGATTGAACCGAAGCATTTAAACAGTTGATACATTCAGGAACGAAACACCGTCAGGTTGTTTAGAGGCGCAAAACAGTGCTGTGGCTGAAATGATTTTTGTGGCGAAATAGAGCAAAAATAGACAATATGGTGTCTAAAACGTAAGTCTCTTATTATTAACTTTTAGTTTATTGAACTGTTGTATAAAAAAATATATCACTGTGAAAAAAATCAATAGGGTCTGGCTGCAGACATGCACCTGCAGTCTCAGATGCCTGCACTTCCGGAAGTGACGTCATTTGCAGGCTATTTTTTTTTACTTTATTTTATTTTATTTTTTTTTTTTACTGAATCTCTCAACAGTAGCCAGGTGGTGAAGACACGAAAAAAGAAACTAAATTACAATGTCACTTGCAATCGCCATTTTCACTCTCAGCTACCTGCGACGTCACTTGCAATCCACACAAATCATGCGTGTTGCCAACAGAGACAAGAAGCTGTGGTGCTTAAATGATTAAAACTAATTTAGCATAACATACAGGGTCCTGCAAGTCATCTGTAGGAGATAAAAACAAGGCCCGCAAATCCGTGGCCACAGAACAGCAGAATATGAACGAATATGAATATGAAGCAGAATCTGAACGAGAGAATAGGGCCATCTGATATAGCATTACATAATAAAAGCCATCTAAAAACTCACATATAATCAGTTTTGGCTTCGATTTTGAAGAGCTCTACAAAAGAAACTCTGTAATTGCACAAACCAGTTTCAATTCAGATTGACACTCCACTGGGGTCAGTGTGTCCTTTAGCCAGTTTCAGGACTATCTGATAATAATAATAATAACAATTTATTTGTATAGCACTTTTCATACATAAAATGCAGCTCAAAGTGCTTCACAAGCATAATAAATAATAATAATAATAATAATAAAAACCCAACAACAACATCAGCATAGTGCAAATGATTCATCAAATATAAGCAAAAAATAATAAAAATAATAGAAAAAAAATAAATAATAATAATAATAATAATATATATATATATATATATATATATATATATATATAAAAGAAAAGAGGAAAAAAATCAATTAAATAAATAAGAATACATACACTTCACACACTATTATGCTCATAGGGAACTTTAAAAAGGTGTGTTTTAACACGTACTAGTAGACTCTCTCACTTCATTTGGAAGACAATTCCAAATTTTTGGAGCATAGTGACTAAAGAGGTACCACCAGATCGCTTAAGATTTACTGTGTAATATGCTAAAAGTCCAGCACTAGAAGATCGTAACATTCGTTTAGGATTATATCTTAACAGACATTCAGAGATATAAGAAGGTGCCAAGTTATGCAATGCTTTATAAACTAAAATAAGAATCTTAAAAGCAATCTTTTTCCTGGTAACCAATGTAATTCCATTAAAACCGTTGTAATATGTTCTTGTTTCTTCAATTTCATTAATACTCTAGCTGCTGCATTTTGTATCAATTGCAGCTTAACTATAGAACTCTTAGGTAAACCAGCATACACAGCATTGCAGTAATCTTGTCGAGAGAAGATAAATGCATGAATTAGTTTCTCAGCATCATTAAAAAATAAAAAAGGACGAATCTTGGCAATGTT